>NC_133776.1:100617316-100668446 GCF_003597395.2 Chelonoidis abingdonii | reverse complement strand
GGGTGGGGGGGGGATATTTGTTTCAGTGATCATTTCATCCTTATTCAGTTGTCCCAGCAAACTGGAAACATCTGTTCCTGTGCCCGCTGGGCCCTTGATTAAAGGGAATATGCACTGATGTGAAAGAGGAAGGCTTTGTTGCGCTAAACAATAAGCAAATGAACTACAGAACTTGAGCTGTTTTGCTTCATTTGTTATTCCACAGTTTAGTAGGAGAACCTCAAAGGCAAACTCAAAGACCATTAGATATTAAATTAAGCTTAGTCATATGATTTTGGATCAAATCTCCATAAAGAAGGTAGCACTGCTTAAAAATTAAAGCTCAACTGCAAAAGCAGCATGGCCATTTTCTTTTAAACAGGGTTATTTTGGCTTAGCTTCACTAGCTCAGGAGTAAATTTAAAGCAAAAAAACAAACTCAAAACAAAGTAAGCATCCATACAGCAGTTTCTGCTAGTTTAACTACTCTTTACTGAACTCTTACCCGAGCTAGTGCATCACACAGATGAGGCTTCTGTGTATGCATGTGGTCCAAGTCCCTTCCAGTTATCCTTGCCACTTCCTAACCTGCTAAAGTATTCTGTTCAAACATCCTAAAAATTTTGCTTTCAAGCATAAAAACAGGCACTGTCTCCCCCCGCCCCCAAACAAAAAAGTGAGATCAAAAGTTTGAGCATGGAAAAAAAGGAAATTTCAGTAAAGTTACAATGCTATTATATAATTCACCTTTCCTTCTGTTACAGCTGCTGTCACTTATCCATGCAGATGTGTCAGAACTGTACCTCAGACCATCATGCCTTTGAACGTAGTCAACCTGCAACAATTAAAACAGATATGACAGAGCTAGAACAGATTTAAAATGGTTATCCAACCTATAACTGTCCCGGTCCCAGAAAAGTCACAAAGCTTGGGTTTGCAGATTAATGTGTTTCAAGTTCTACTACTTCTCTTTAAGTGGTGGAAGGTTCACTGGCTTGGAATGGACTGGAATGGCTTAGTGACAGGTTGCATGGCTTATGGATTCTCATTCCTTTCCAATGGTGCACTGCCATGTTAAATCCATAAGATGAACGGCAAATTTATTTTGAGGACTAGAGTAGTAACAACGTTTTTTTAGTTGGAAGTCTTCAAGTCTACTATATTCAAGAGCATCTTTTGAACTTCATGGCTCTACCTGGGACATGACAACTCACCACAGGTTCTGCCACTTGTACTAGAATTTCCCCATATAATGCAGTTTCACAAAACTAAAATAACGTCAGGCATCCAACTAAACGTCAAGTTTGCAATGGCTTGCTTGAAAATGCCCAATATCCGAGCTGATATATTTGGCAACCTAAGCCAATTCCTGATTTCATCAGGATTTTAATATTTGTTAGAAATATAGTATATGCAGCTTGTTTTAAGTGTCTTCAATGAAACATACTGAGCATAGAATTCCCCCTCCCAACCCTACTTTGCAACATATTTTGTCTACGAGCTGCATTCTTAAACGCTTTAGTTTCAAAATTGATGCCATACATGCTTTATATCCATAAGAAGAAATGTTGAATTTGGAAGACTTCTAATGCTTTCCAGCACTGCTTTTCCATAAGATATTGTTTTAAATACAGAAAGCACTTCCTCTTAGTACAGTAAGAAATGCTGTACGTCATGGCAATGGAAGGTAATTTGGTTCAATTTTGACAGACTGAAAAACTAGTTTGCTTTGCTTACCCATCTTTGCTGTTTCACAGGCATTTGATGCTTTAAATCTGTTGTGGAATGCTGAAAGATTCACTTGTTTTTATGAAGTCATAAGCCTTTGAGAAGTTGGAGAGAAAGACTTCTTTGCTTATCTTATTTTCTCCATTTGCCTTTGGAATCAAAGATGTTCCTTTAAAAGTGAGACACTACACAGAGTTGCAAAAATTTGAAACAGTATGAGTAAGCATCGTTTTGTAGCTTCTTTGATGGAACTGGTCAAACCTTTTATTTACAGTATTCTGTAGTTGACTTATTACATGTAAATGGTTTATTTTGGGGGAGAGGTCCTTGCAAATTCCCAGCAAAACAGTAGGAAGGCAAAGTATGATCAGCATTATCCATTTGCTGTTTCTGGTTTAGTGACTGAATGGAATCCTTATTTTTTCTTTACACAAGGATCTGAAGAAATTTTGAACTGGGAATACTGTGTGATTTCAGAACCAAGAGGAAACTGAAATTATAGTGTGGCACATCCCCACCACCCTCCACACCACAAGTAACTAATTTGTTTAGAATGAGAGTTTGAATGTGTAGAACGATCCATCTCCATTTTAGATGGCTAGATGTTGTGTGGAAGATCTTAGAACTGCTTGTTCCATTCATGAGGAAAATCAGATGGGAAGTGTGGCATTTCAGGGAAACTTTTACTTTGAAAGTTACAACACTAGTACACAGCTCAACTTTTATACATTTAACATCTGCTTTTTGAAAGAAATGTTAACAATTTTGAAATGAAATTAAACATTTTTTAACTTTTCCTCACAAAAGCATAAAAATCATGGAGGGGGAAACTTAACAGGCAACAATAAAAAAAGGTAAGAACAACTTTTCCTTTTAGTAGTCCTCTGGTAGTAAAGATAGAACAACTTCCACTTGGGTTTGTGAGAAGTAATCTGTCTTGGTCCAAAAGTTTATGATTGTTTTTCAGTATCTGCTTCTGCCTCCACCCCTATCAGATCGGCTTCCTCCACGGCCACCACCTCTGGGTGCTCCGCGGCTTGAACTGCTGTATGAATCACGGGGAGGAGGGTAACCCCTTTCCATGGAAGGGGGAAGACCTCTGTCTTGTCTTCCAACACGATCACGACCACTTGAGTAGACATCACTTCTGCTGCTTGAATAACTTTCTCGACTTCCATATCCATCCCGTGTACTGCCGTAATCATCATAGCGACTGCTTCCACCATAAGATGGCGGGGGCCCTCGTGCAGGTGGAGCACTACGTGAGTTACCTGCAGGGTCAATGGTCAGGTAATATGGCAACACTATAAGTTATATATAACAATTTAAATCTGAATTTACAGAATTGCTGTACTAAAGTTTACTGTTACTCTTTAGTATGAATTGAGACGTTCTTAATATAATCTGCCATGTTGGAACATTTATAGTAGGGGCTGTGTATCAGGCAGCGAATGAATTTAAAGACTGTTTGAAAGGACTGAAGACGGTGTTTATTTCAAGCAGGCTCTTTTGGGGGATATTCCAGAACAGCTTGTTATTTTTAGAGAAGAAACTCAGCCATATTTTCCAGTGATAGTTGCAATTCTGAACTGTAGACTTTGCTTCGTTAGGTTATGGTAATCATTTGATCATCTTGTTAAATAAACTAATAATTGCATTCTCACTTTCACTGTGAGGAGAAAACTGGGTGTGACATTCCCCCCTAAATGCAAGCAGCCTAGTAAATCAGGATTAGGAAGCCTTCACAAACTCTGCTACAAGATCCTCAAATGGGTCCTTACCATAACTCTCATACGAATCTCTGTAAGAGCCTCCACTTGGATGATCTGAATAGTCTCTATCGCGTCCACCACCATAGCCATCACGATCACTATAAGAAGAAAAACTGCTGAGACTTACTACAAATCAGTGTTGTGATGGAGTGTGACTGAAGTTGAGAAAAATACAATGCTAGGTACCTGTATCCTCTAGAGGGGTACTCATCACGTGAACTGGAATGACCATAATCACGGTATGCATAATCTCTTGGAGGCGGCGCATAGTCTCTTGTATCCCTGGAACTTGGATAATCTCTACTTGAATAACTAGAAAAAAGTAATAGTTATATTTTTGAAGTATCATACAATCATAGGGATGGAAGGGACCTTGAGAGGTCATCTAGTTCAGTCCCCTGCACTCATGACAGGACCAAGTATTATCTAGACCAGGGGTTCTCAAACTGGGGGTTGGGACCCGTCGGGGGAGGGGGGGGGAGGTCACAAGGTTATTACATGGGGGGTTGCGAGCTCAAACCCCGCTTTGCCTCCAGCATTTATAATGGTGTTAAATATATGAAAAAAAAAGTGTTTTTAAATTTATAAGGGGGGATCTCACCCAGAGACTTGCTATGTTAAAAGGGTCACCAGTAGAAGTCTGAAAGCCACTGATCTAGACCATCCCTGACAGGTGTTTATCTAACTTGCTCTTTTAAATCTCCAATGATGGAGATTCCACAACCTCCCTAGGCAAATTTATACCAGTAAATTAACCACCCTCATAGGAAATTTTTCTTAATGTGCAACCTAATCCATCCTTACTGCAATTTTTCCTCCCTCATCCTTGTAACTACCTTGTATGTACTTGAATCACCTCTCCATCTTCTTTTCTCCAAACTAAACAAACCCAATTTTTCAGTCTTCCCTCATAGGCCATGTTTTCTAGAACTTTAATCATTTTTGTTGCTTTTCTCTAGACTCTCTAATTTGTCCGCATCTTCCCCGAAATGTGGTGCCCAGAACTGGACAGAATACTCCATTTCAGAACTAATCAGCATGGAGTAGACCGGAAGAATTATTTCTTATGTCTGGTTTACAACACTCCTATTAATACATCCTAGTTAGAATGACAAACTTCCCGCCCCCGCCAAACTGTGTTACACTGTTGACTCATATTTAGCTTGTGATCCAGTATGACCACCAGCTAACTTTCCGCAGAACTCCTTCCTAGGCAGTCATTCGCCATTTTGTATGTGTGCAATCGATTTTTCCTTCCTAACTGGAGCACTTTGCATTTGTCCTTATTGAATTTCAGTCTATTTACTTCAGACCATTTCTCCACATCATTTTGATTTTTAATCCTATCCTCCAAAGCACCTGCTCCCAGCTTTGTATCGTCCACAAACTTTGTAAGCGTACTCTCTACGCTATTATCTAAACCACTGATGAAGATGTTGAACAGAATTTGACCCAGAAGGGATCTGTGCAGGAGCCCACTCAATATGCCCTTCCACCTTGAATGTGAACCGCTAAAAACTGATTACTCTCTGGAATTTTGTTCCAACTAGTTATGTACCCACCTTATATTAGCTCCATCTAGGGTGTATTTCCCTAGTTTGTTTATGAGAAGTTCATGCAAGACAGTATCAAAAGCCTTACTAAAGTCAAAATATACCACATCTACCACTTGTTACCCTGTCAAAGAAAACTATTAGATTAGTTTGACACAATTTGTTCTCAACAAATCCATGCTGCTACTTATCACCTTATTATCTGTATGTTGATTATTTGCTCCATTATCTGTCCAGGTACTAAAGTTAAGCTGACTGGTCTGTAATTCCCCAGGTTGTCCTTATTTCTCTTAGACGGGCATTACATTTGCCCTCTTCCAGTCCTCTGGAATCTCTCTGGTCTTCCATGGCTTTTCAAAGATAATTGCTAATGTTCAGATATCTCCTCAGTTAGCTTCTTAAATATTCTAGGATGTATTTCATCAGGCCTTGGTGACCTGAAGATATCTAACTTGTCTAGGTAATTTTTAAATTGTTCTTTCCCTATTTTAGCCTCTGATCCCACCTCATTTTCACATTATGTTAGATACCCGATTGCGACTAACCTTTCTGGTGAAAGCTGAAACGAAGCCATTTAGCATTTCTACATTTTGTTATTGTTCTCCCTCACTAGCATTATGTAACATGCCTATCCTGTCCTTGGTCTTCCTCTTGCTTCTAATCTATTTTGAGAACGCTTTGTTACCCTTTATGTCTCTAGCTAATTTAATCTCTTTTTGTGCCTTGGTCTTTCTAATTTTGTCCCTACATACTTGCATTATTTGGTTATATTCATCCTTTGTAATTTGACTTAGTTCCCACTTTTTGTAGGACTCCTGAGTTTCAGATCACTGAAGAGGTCATAGTTAAGCCAGGTTGGTCTCTTACCATACTTCTATCTTTCCTATGCAGTGGGATAGTTTGCTTTTGTTCCCTTAATAAAGTCTCTCTGAAAAAACGACTAACTTCTTTTTTTCCCTTTCGACTTGCTTCCCATGGGACCTTACCAACCAACTGGTTGAGTTTGCTAAAGTCTACCTTCTTGAAATCCATTCTCCCTCCTACCATTCCTTAAAATCATGAACTCTACCATTTCATGACCACTTTCACCTAAGCTACCTTCCAATTTCAAATTCTCAACCAGCTCCTCATAGGTGAGCATAATTCTCTGCAGGCAAAATTTAGAAATGAGGACCCTAGTATTAAGCTTTAACTGTAATCCATTAACTTTACCTGTCTTTTGTACTATAACCATCATCTCTTGGCGACATGTAAACATCTCTCCGTGATGGCATTGGCTCTCTGCGTGGAGGACCACCATAACTATCTCTTCCACGTGATACAGGAGCTTTAAAGAAGGACAATTCAGGTAAACCAACTGTTTAAAAATGAAGCAAGAATGCTGCAGAGGAAGTTCCTCAATGCAAAGTTGTATTAACAGCATAGTACAGAGTTATTTAGGAGATCACTTTGCTATAGTCTGCATTCAGTGCAATACTGTTTCATGGCTCTGCTAGTCAAACTAAGAAACAGCAGTAGAGGAACATCTTTAAAAAGTCACAGATTTGAAAGTTCTGCTGACATGAAAAGTCAATAGCTATACAAGCACAAACATTATACTAACTGAATTTGATTTCAAGTGATTGGAGATTTGTTACAGGCATGGATAAATCCAGCCAACCAAAAAGAAACAACGCACTGAACTCCTTACCTCTCCCTCCCATTCCACTACTGCTACGCACTGGCCCTGAAGGTGCTGATCTTTTAGGTGGAGGTCCGCCACTTCGTGGAGGTGGACCCCTTTTCATTGGAAGTGGCCCCCTAGATGAACCTAAAAAGATAAAGAGTAAGTCAACTGGTTATTTATATGAAAAATTAGATAAGCCATTTTTTTATATGGCTACAGTTTAAATGTCTGAAATTTGAGATGATTAAGCAGTGCCAAATCAGGACCACTAAGAGAGAGCAGAAGTCTGTAGGAGGAACTTAAGAGACAAGTGGAGAAGAACTGCAACACTCTGATCACATGCATGCTCCCTGAGATTCCAAAATGGCCCTTTTTTTGGTACAGCGGTCAAATCTGGGACGCTTTAGTCAGGAATAAAAGATTTAGTGTGACCAAAGGAGGAAGGGTAATGCAAATCAGATTACATGGTCACATAGCCTAGATAACGCACAAGTCCACTGTTTCCAGATAGTGTGGCCAAATAAGGAACAGAGCAGACTAAAAGCAGATCTGATCACATCCTACCCTCGAATACATGCAGGACCCACTATACAGACCCCACAGAACAGAAATCTTTAAGTATTTAGGAGGAACTGCTTTCTGGCTGTTTTGCATTCAAGCTTCAAGTACACCGCAGATAAGGGGCTACTTGCTTCTCCCATTAAGAAAGCAGCTTGTTTCATTTTAGTCCAGTATCCAGACAAACACTAACAAAACCTTGTGTGCTACTCTAACGTTTTCTACATCAAAGGATAGCCAGTCAAATATCTCTCCTAAAAGCTACTGCTCTAGACAGTGCTATATTAAACAAGCAGTGCTCAAAGTTTGAAGAATTAAGCTTGACCCTCAAAGGATCAATCCCTGAAGTCAGCAGCTATTGCTTATTGAGTCTGTGTCTTCTGGCAGTAAGACTGCAAATTGTTCACCTTTTTCTCAGCTGCAGGATGATTTTCAAATAAGGACACCAGAAAGCTTCCTCACTTGCTTGCAAGGCAGGAGTTGCGCTTTCCATTTTAGTCCAAAGTCAAGCAGAATGTTATATGTAGAAAGGAACCCTCACACACTAGAAGGTTTAAGTCTAATTACCTAGCCAATAATTTGGTTCAACTGCAGAGTGCCCATTCTGTTCTGTTTTTATTTTAAAAATAAAGAATACTTTATTCAGTGGCTTGATTTTTCAGAAGGGTATAGTCACCTTCCAAATCTGATAGTCTTGCATGTTGTCCCAGTATAATCAGATATTGTAAATACATACCCAAGTGACTCCCTCTTGAAGGTGGTCCTCTTGCTCCACTTCCGCCTCTTCCACCTCTAAGGCCCCTGGGAGGACCTCTGCTTCTTGGAGGGGGTGGTGGCCCACGTCTACCACCACTTTCAAAGGATGGCTTGGTTGCTTGTTCCACTTTAATTGCTTTCCCATCTAATGACTAAAAAAAAGAAGCCGCTTTACTCAGTGCTCAGTTATGCTTCTATGTCTTAAATAAGCAATTGGGCTGAATGGACTATTGGTTTGACCCAGTAGGGCCATTCTTATGTTCAGCTTCACTGTTATTGGGTTTTTACATTATAAATTAAGTAGGCTTGTAGTTATAGAACAGCTTTGAATCTTCAGAATGCCAGTATAAACAACTGGGAATGTACTCAGAAGGAATAAGTTCTACAGGAAAGTCCGTTGCTCCTGTGGCACTTAAGGGAAAGCTGCAGCCATTTCAGAAATTAGAACTCTGGTATTTTTGTGGTGTTTAACTTAGAACATATTACTTAAAACAGACATATGCACTACTCTCTCCAGTTTCAGTTTTCAATAGGCCATAGGATTTTTATACCAAACTACAGCAGCATCAGAAGTTCCAGGGATGACGCTTAAAGGTTTGTCAGCTGGAGCTTTTGGCACGTGGAAAGGTAGCTGGATGCATTAACTTGATGTTTCTGCTAAGATGATCAGCCATGAACTAAATTAAAGCTGGCATGAAAACTAAAGGCAGTTTTAGAATTAACACTGACTTGAACAGTTGATACCTTTGTACTATTGCATCAGGCTGCCTACTCAAAAAGGTGACAATCAGTTTATGTTGTTTTCAAGGTCCTCTGAAACCACAAGGGATAGATTTTTTTATTTTATTTTTTTTTTTTTACACACACAAGCAAGAGATGATTCTAGATCTAGATTTAAAGGCATGGCTCTACAAAAATGGATGCCTTGTTTGGCCACAATACAAGCTCAGTGCTCAATGTAGTCAACAAGTAAACTCAAAGCTGTTCGGCTGCTTTGTCACCAGCCTATTATATGCTGGGTTATCAAAAGTCTTGGAATCAAAGAGTCAAGAGTCCTTAAAGGATTTGAGCTTATCTATCAAGACTGCAGGCTCTGTGAAAGGTGTGTGTTATTTAGGTTTCTGCACATCTACTCTGCCCATAACTCAAAAAGGACAAAAATGCTGCGCTAAATACAACATCTCATTAAAGAGAATCAAATTGATTATTTTAGTTCTCCCTTTCTGCAGTTAGTGATCATGACGACACCCCCTTACCACTCACATCTTTGAACCGTAATAGAAATTAGTTCCCTATGGTGCAGTACAAGCACTCTCCCATAGCATGTTACGCAAGAGTCCAGCTTAGTCTGCTGGATACAAGCTGGAGACACAAATATTGGTAAACTGGATTGTTTAAGTTGGAACTACTATGACAAGGCATCTTCAAGGCTCATGGAAAAGCCATCAGTTGTCATGATGAGCTGAAATATTCTAGAAACAGGAGCAAGTGTTTTGATTGGTTAGTTTCAATTGCATGAGGATGCCATCACTTCTTGGACATAATTTGTCTGAAGAGGTCACTAACAGCCAGCAGAAAGACCAGAAGGAGCAAGCTTCATCACATGACCATTCTCTCCACCTTCTCCTGGCTCTCTGTAGATTCCTGCCACTTTTGGGCCTTTGCTGTCCTGATACCAAAACACCTCTTTAACCATTTGGCATTGTCTAAATTCTGAATACCCATAACGCAAGCTTTAAGCGCCTGTTGTCACCTATTCCCTAACATGTAGTTTTCCTTCCTCGCATTACTTCTTTCCTATTTTTTTGCTTTCTGTTCAATGAGAGCCTGGCAAACTCGGCCAAGATAACATCAACTTCTGCAGCAGGTGCTGTGAACCTATAACCAAAGGCCAGCTACAAATGCCTGGGACAGTCCAATACTAGTAAGTTTGCAAAGGTCTTAAGTGACTAATAGGATGATGTGCAGAGCCTGTTTTACCAGCAGCTAGGATGCAAGTGAAGAAAACAAGCATTAGTGACAAGATGCATTATTTTATCTTTGCTTTTATTTTTCCTACCTACAAGCTTGTTTGATTCTAAAATAAAACAGATTTAATTCCAACTGCTCAAGACAATCTAAATGAACAGTCTTTTGGGAATCAGACAGCTAATAAAATCTTCAGTGCCTTCAGAGAAAGTTCAAACAAGGATCTACCCTATAAAAAGGAGACTACAGCTGAAAAACAATAATTAAAAATAAAAGCCCTAATTTTAAAGCCTTAAAGTTAATACTTTATTTCCCTCTCTCCTCCTGCGTCCATAAAAAGTCAGAAATTTAAATAGTGGTTACTACAATGGCAGCAGCCAACAATAACTTGATGTAAAAACCCAAGCCACCTTTAACTGTTTAGCGTTGTATCAGTAGAACAGTAGCTTTACTAACACCGTATCCTTTGCTGAGCCCAACACAGCCTTATGAACACAGCACATCCAATAGTTGGATCATGTCTTAAGCTTAGTTTTATAAACTCTTTGGGGGCAACAATCACCTTAATCTGCAAGAAATACTGACGTTCAGTGCCATGGTTATAAGCCACACAGGTCCTGACCCAACAAAGAACTACAGTTGCTGGTGTAGTACCTACACAGCAGCTGGGAATGGGCAATCAGTATAACCGTATAAAGGTGGACTGGGGAGGTTCTTATTAAGTGAGGATTAGAGAATTACCCTTGACAACAGATGTAAAAATTGCCAAGAAACAGTACCAAGGTGCTATTAATTCCTAAAACCTTCAAGTAACACCACGCTACCTAAAGCGAAAGATGTCAGTGGATTAGTTTGTGCATTGGCAGGCATTTAATAGACACATCATTCCTCTTATACTGCTCATTGCTAACTGTTTCTGTAGTCTGACTTCAACTTCAATTAGCCAAGATGGGCAGGGATGCAAAAATGGTGAATACTTTCATCAGCAGCAAGGTAACAGGTCCAGGTTCACAGCAAGAAATGAGCACTTCCTTCCTTGCTATCATAGCACACGGCTGTCAAACTGTCCTGACACTTTGTATTAAGATGCAGCCAAGGAAGTGAGTATTCACACACAAAAGCTCATGCTCCAATATGTCTGTTAGTCTATGAGCTGCCACAGGACTCTTTGCTACTTTGTATTATGTGGTCCTTGATTGAACAACAGAAAGGATTTTCAAGTTCACCTGATGGTGTGCAATCAGACACTCTTATACAGAGTTTGGCTTTCCGTATGTTTTATTGACCATGAACAGCCCACTTTCTCAGGCCAAACTGAATGCATCTGCAATAGTTGGTACTAAAAAGACCTATCAGCCCACTGATGACTCTAGGACAGCCTTCAGTAAAATAACAAACAGCATACCTAAATCACCTGTATTTGGACTGTATGGCACTACCAAAATGGGTGCCTTGTTTGGCCATAATACAAGCTCAGCACTCAATATATTCAACAATTAAACTCAAAGTTGTTCGGCTGCAAGGACCTCCTCCGCAGGTAGGCAGAGGTCATACCTAGCATCATAAAAATGTATGACTAAGTGTCCTTGAAAGGTCATGGAGAGCACGTTAACTATAACCTCAGGAAAACTGCACTGTGAGCACCTACATTAAGACCATTTGGCAAATGTCTTCATTAGTAGAAAAGCCATGGCTACTGGAGCCTAGGACAAACTCTCTCTGGAACTATCTGTAGTGATCACCATCTATGAAGAAGCAAAGGTACGTTGTGAGCTAATCTGACTGCAGTGTAAAAGTATATGCTTTATGCCTGAACCAGTTTCAGAGAGGAAAAAAACAGGGATAAAAGTTTGTGGTACTACACATAATTTTAACTCCAATGCAACTGTCCAGTTTCCTTAAATCCATTATGGGATGAAGACAGTCTTTTCAGAATGACGAACCATCTATGAAGTAATTTCTTTTGACGCCCATCCTTATTAGAAAACTCATTTTTACCCTGAATAGCGAATCATTTGAGGAATTTCTGAAAACATATAGGAAAGAAGCTAGGAGGCAGCACAGGATGGAACTCAATCTCATATGGACCAAATAGCAGCTGAAACCCAGTGATCTGTGGTAATTTCACTCAAGGATGAGAATCACCCATCCCCAACAGAGAACAAAGCAAACCTATCCTGACTCCCAGCAACTATCAAACTTGAAAATTATTAGAAGTGAGAGTGTAAAAGGCAGAATAACTCTACCAATCTGAAGTGTTGTGCTCTCTTTTGTGCTGTTTGGAAGACTTGGACTTGAGATGATAGAAAGAACCAGAAGTGCAGAACTCCCACGCTTCCTTAGGCTAGGAGGTGGTCAGCCAATAATCTACTACAGATCTAGTTTAATCTTTTCCAGAGGTCAGGCTTGTTGTATCCCAATAACCCTGCACCCGGTATAAGCAGCTACTCCCTATACAGAAAGCTTCTGCTGCATTCCCACTTTAGGAAACCACAGAACCGAAGAGGTCTCTTTATGGGAACAAGGTAATGATCTAAAGCTGGAAACATGGCTCTGGCTCATGGGAGCTCTGTCCTATAGAAAGCCTGGAGAAACGCATGCGCCTTTTCTGACCTAAAGTGTATCAGAGGAATAGCGTTACAGAGCACTAGCATTGGGATATCTTCCACAACGTTCAAATGACAAAGATGAAGGATGCAATGTTGTAGCTATATTGGTCCCAGCACATCAGAGACAAGGTTGGTGAGGTAATGTCTCTCTCACCAACAGAAAATCGGTCCAATACAAGACATGTCTCACCTACACCTTTTGCCTGTCCCTCTCTCTTATCTTAAAAAAAGGCACAAAAGATACCACTTGACCTCGGTTTTCCTCTGGGATTGACCATAATTGATCCAGAATGCAGTGTGTCCAAATTTAAGCAGATGCAGATATTTAAACTGTTCTGTGGCCCAGAAACAAAGCAAGCTACTATTAAAAATATGATAAAAGTTTTTAAAGATTTTCCATGAAAGGTCCTTCATTTTATGCATCTGCAGTTTACCACAGAAAGAAGGAATCAAAGGCTGTTGGACACTTAGGACCACTCTTCAGATCACTACTGGCATTGAGAAGGTGCTCATATAACCCAAAAGGCACCACTTTATTGAGATTCTATCAGTTCAGTGATGCAGAAGGTGCATACTACTTTAGAATGTCCGGATCTCCTCAGAGAAATAAAAATTCAACATTATATAAACAAGCCACCATTTTAGCTAATACGCTGGGCATTTGTTCTAAAAGTTCCAAGTGTGGCCAATCTTATACTGTAATACAGAAGACCTAAAATAAGAACAAGCAATCACTTGTTGTAAGAAGAGTTTTAGAATAGTACTCTACACATATTGCCTAATGATCAAATCCTCTCAGCCAGTCACTAATCTCCAGTGCCTCTGCAGTTAAAGCATAAAATTATTTCAAGCCACGCTGGTTTAAATTGCATTTAAGAGGACTTTAGAATTGTGCTACATAGTTCTCAGTATTACAGTAACCTGCATATTTAGAGGTAAATCCTGGAATAACAGCACCTTTAAGGAGATGTCTACAAGTCAGTAAAAGACTGCCTTCCAAGTCACATGATTGTGAACTTTGCCTTGGAAAGAGTGCACATCCCTGAAATGGTGGCACACATTGTAACACTAAGTTGGGCATGAGCACCAAGAACACATGTTCAAACAGTTTGACAGCAAGTCATGCTATAGCTAGCTTTTACTGTTTGTGTTCGATTCGCACTGTGAGACAACATATGGCAAGGATTAAGAGAGCTTTGCTGAAATTAAATATTTTAACTAAGAACACAACCAGCACATTGATGTCCCATTCCCAGGATTCCATAGACACTTACTAAAAAGCTACTGAAACGCTGCAGAATATAACGCTTAACAACACTAAGATATGCACTCAAAACCTATCAAATGATTGAATATAGTCCAAATTGTGAAGAGTGCCAAAAGACAACTAAAAAACTCTAGATATAGAAGATAAATAATAAGATCAATACAGGCTTCCTCAACTGCCCCACCAATGTGTCAAATGATTTAGCGCTCACATCTCCAAGGAAAAAGTAAATTCAGTCCCACTACATAGTCGTTCAGCTCTTGAGAGACTGCAAAAAGGAGGGCTGTGATGCTCGTCAGCAACAGCAGACATTTCCCATAGGGAAGGTAACTGCAATCAACTTCGCAATATCACCCTGAACTACATACTAGCTTGTGACCTACAGATCAAAGGCTATGCATCCCCATTACTACCCTGGGCCTTTTCACTTATTTCATAAAAAGCTGACAATGAATAGCTACATTATTTGAATATCAGTTTAAATGAAGCAATTCAAGCCTTTCCTATCATCAAAAGTTACTGTTCCTAGTTAAATTGCCAGATTTGAGAAAGTAGCATACATGCAATCATGGTTGTTACTACTATTGAATGATATAGCTGTCAAGTCACTTTCCTTATCACATTCAGTCTGGTAGTGTGTACTTAGTAAGCACAGATATCCTTGATCCATCCTCTATAGCAGGAACAATAAATGCTAAAAGACGTGAGTGAGTAACTGTCTCAAATTCCAAAAGCTCTGTTTTTCTTTAACTTTGTATTTATCAAAGTATGTCAATATTTAGCCCATGGAGACTCATCTTTTCAGATTAAGAAATTGTATTTGTACCAATTCAGTGCTGTTCATAATCAAATTTAGACTTTGATAAGAGTTATGTAGCTTTGGGCTTTACAAACAGATAGGGAAAAGAATTTTTATGATAATAAAAAGCTAAAAAACACTCCATCTGAAAATCATCCTGATTTTTTCAAACATACATAAAATAGCTTCCCTCTTATTCTCACTAGCAGGAAGCTTTCAGCCAATCCCCAAATCCTGGAACAGAAAGAGAAGCTTTAATAAATGCCACTTCTATAGGGGTAGCAAAGATTACATTTAGCATTTGTAAGTTTAACAATAGAAAAGAAATTTGGTCATTTGTTACAGTAGGACTCCTCTCTCAGGTCTTAATACAAGTCTTGTTTGTAAAGCACACTACTATTAAGTTCAAATAATTAAGATTGAAACTGCACTGTAGTAGTGATAGATAAATCATGCTTGTTCTATCATCATACCTTTCCATTCATATCCCTGGCAGCATCCTTTGCATCTGCTGGGCTCTCAAATGTGACAAAAGCAAATCCTCTGGACTTGTTGGTTTCACGATCCTTCATCAAGAGAACTGTAAATACAAACCTAAATGTTATTCTACTTTTCCTAAGTCTCACAGCATCACCTACCCCTTACAATGTGCTCAGAACTTCTTAGAGGATCAAGAAAGCAATATCACTTCAGCTGATCAAAGCCATAAGATTCATCACAGCACAACTTTTAGTTAGCATCCATCTAGAAATTTTATTTTTACCTTCCACAATGCGCCCATATTTGCCAAATACAGCCTCAAGAGCTTTCTCATTTGTCTCTGTATTCAGTCCACCAATGAATAGTTTCCCAGGACGATCCGCTTCAACCATTTTGAATCTAGCAGGACCTATAAAACATAAGTTCCATTAGTGAGACATGACGGCATTAGAGAAAAAACTATTTCTCTTTCGCAAGAAGTTGTGAACACCAGAAAGTATTTCAACTCACACCCTTCCTCACCATATAAAAGTGATTTATCCTAACCAACGCAGTTAGAAACTTCAGAGTGAAAAAGAAACAGACTATTTGCATGAAAGAATGAGACAGCCGGACACAACATACAGCATAAATTTGACAAAACAATATTCATAATTAGCATTCTAATAGTATTTCTAACAGATGAAACTATATAATTTGAATCATCTAGAAGGAAGACAAACATGCTATAAAATACAGTACTGGGATACAGAAACCGTTTTTTGGGGGGCTGCTGAGACCTTAACAAGCCCTGCTCTAACTGCACATAATGTAGGAATACTGTTTTATGGGCAGAAGGAGCAATTTTTACATCCTATGGAAACAAAGCAAAATCCTCTACCAGAGGGAAAGAAGCAGGACCCTGCAGCTACATTTAAAATGGTGCAAAACCAATCTCAGAGTAATTCGCTTCTGGCCGGTTTCGGCCAGTCAGCTCTTATTTCCAAACTCTGTACAAGCCTAGTTTGGAAATCATGGCCCGTTTTTCAACATGCTGGTAATGGGGGGCCGCGTGCAACCCGCCACTATAGCGCAGATGGGAGTCAGCAGCTACGAGAGGAATGTGCCAACGCTGCCCCGCTCCCCCCCACAGTGGCGGGAAAAGCAGAGCCCCCCGAAATACCGAAGCTGCCACAATGCGGCGCGGTGGCTGCACGAGCCCTGCGGCCGAGGAGAAGCGAGCACGCGGGACCAGCAGCCAGCCCACAAAGACAAAGGCAGGCAACCTCAGGCAAGGCGGGGGAGGGGGGAGAAACGTTAGACCCTCAACAGTCTCGCGACACTACTACAAAATGGCGGCCACGTTTGGCGGGGATAATCTCCTACCGGAGAGGCGCGTCGCCTCAGCAGCTCAACTGGAAACTACCAGACCATGTGTGTGTACCCGGCATCAAGCCACCCCAACCGCAACAAAGAGCCGCGGCCCTCCCCCCCGCGCTCACACACACACACCGCGAGGCCCACCGAGCGGGATCCGAAAATTACCCGACGCCTAAAATGGCGGCCACCGCTCCTCACGCGGGTTGGCAACCCTACCTACGCGCGCGCGCACCCCGGGAATCCACCGACCGAGCCGGCGCGGCGCCGAACCGCAGCCAGTGCCCGAACACCCCGCTCCAGGGCGCGAAGAAGCTTTAACTCCCCGACAGAAGGTTGGGACCTGACGCTCTCCAAAAAAACCCTTCTCCCCTAGCCCTTTGGCGTCCTCTTTTCTGTCCCCCGGGCCCCACTCTCCTCTCCCGCTCCATTCCCGCCTACCCCGGCCGGCACTCACCTCCCCTCCCGTTCCCGTCCTCGCACACTGACCTGCAACTGCGCAATGAGAGAGCGAACAAAGGCGCTGCAGGCATTTATATAAGTGACGTCATCGCCTCAAACGCGACGGCGGGACCCGGATGCAGCTGCCAGCCGGGAGGGGGCTTGTAAGGGGGGGGGGCTAAGGAGGCCCGAGTCGTCGTAGGAGCTGGGGGATAAGGAGCCTTCTTTCGTGTGGGGGCGATTGTCTGCTCTAGGGGAGAGAAAGGGCCCTAGAGCCCGCCTCATACCGCTGCGCCCTCACACACAGACACAGCCCCCGCCTGTGCTTAAGAATTACATCGGCCTAGTGTGGGTCCAGTCGCTGCTGTGACTGCACCGAAATTGAGGGTTGGATTCTAACTGGGGATGTGGATTACCGACAGCAGAGGCTCTCAAACTGTTGTACTGGTGACCCCTTTGACACAGCAAGCCTCTGAGTGTGACAGCCCCCAGTTACAAATTAAAAACACCTTAATGTATTTAACACCAATATAAATGCTGGCGGCAAAGCAGGGTTTGGGGTGGAGGTTGACGGCTTACAACCCCTCACGTAATAACCTCCTGACTCCCTGAGGGGTCCCAATCCCCAGTTTGAGAACTGCTGAGCTACAGGGAGGGGAAAACCCCTTCTGGTGCTGTAGGAAACTATGGCTGTGCAGCTCGTGTACCAGCGGTGAGCTGCTGTAGTGCAGATACACCTGGACATGATAAAAAGCCCTCATTTACACCCAGTTTTTGTGTTGGTGCCTATAGGGCACGTCTACAGTAGAAATGCTATAGCAGCAGTGCTGCTGTAGTATAGACACTAGAACCACAGAGGGGGTTCGTTTGTTGCTTTAGTAAATCCACCTCTCTGAATGCTGGTCTGCACCAGCGCTGCACAGTAGAACCTCAGACTTATGGACACCTTGGGAATGGAGGTTGTCCATAACTCTGAACAAGAGGTTATGGACTTCAGCCAAGCGGGAGGAGAATGGACTCCTGAGGGGGGCAAAATAGCTTCATACATAACTTCCTGGTATAGCCTGGGTTTAAACTTTCTGAAATACATTTTGGGACAAAACTTAATGTTTATGCTCTGGCTGAGGGGAATTTTTAATAAAGTTTGGGCAAAATCCATGCAGATTTTCAAGTTCTATAAGGTTGGAAAAACATTCTCTCTTCTCACAAAGTTAATGCCATATTCTCCTCTGCCAGCTACATAACTGGTTGGCAACCTTTGGCATGCAAGCTGATTTTTACTGGCACTGTGCTGCCAGCCGGGATCCTGGCCGCTGGCCCCGCTCAGACCGCTGCTGGCCTGGGTGAACGGAACCTCCGACCAGCAGCAGGCTGAGTGGGGCTGGTGGCCGGGACCCCAGCTGGCAGGAACCAGCAGACGGAACTCCAGACTGGCAGTGGGGTTCTGGCTGCCGGCCCCTTGCCAGCTAGGGTTCTGGCCATCAGCCCAACTCAGCCTGCTGCCGGCCTGGAAAACCAGCCGCCGGCCCTGCTTACCTCGCTGATGGTCTGGGATTCCAGCCGCCTGGCCCCCTGCCAGCTGGGGTCCGGGCCTCTGGTCCTGCTGAGCCCTCCTGCCAGCCTGGGGTACCGGCAGCCATCCCAGGGCTCTGCTCCTGACCTGGTCCCAGCAGTCTGCAGCCCTTATAAAAAATTACACTACAGTTAGCTTAAAAACTTGAAAACTTTGTATATTACAGTAATCGTTAAACATGTATAATGTTAATAAATACATAGGTTTGACAAAACAAAGTAGTTGTACTTGTGTGCCTGTGCTTAATTTGTGTTTTTGATGATTTACCTTCTAAAAAAATCTCACTTGTCTTGCACCCCCAGAAAGGGCATCTCGCACCCACAGGGGGTGCGTGCACCCCACGTTAAGAACCACTGCACTAAACTGATAAGATCTGCATTTTAATTTAATTTTAAATGAAGCTTCTTAAACATTTTAAAAACCTTGTTTAATTTACACACAATAGTTTAGTTATATAATATAGATTTATAGAGAGAGACCTTCTAAAAACGTTAAAATGTATTACTGGCACGCAAAACCTTAAATTAGAGTGAATAAATGAAGACTCGGCACACCACTTATGAAAGGTTGCTGACCCTTGCAGTAGTGCTTTGAAACCTGACCCCACACCCTGCTCCATGCAGCCAAATCCCTGCGTCCACGCAGAACCCCACTGACTTTAATGGGGCTCGTATTGCATGCAGCTTATTGTAAGATCTCACTAGGAATGAAACCTTCCAGCAAACACCAAGAAACGTGTACTGATGTGTCTATTGACAAATGTGTAGTCCTCAAAAATGGCAATTAAATATACATAGTTTATTCAGAATTGTGGAAAGACTTGTAAACACTGCTTTGATGGAGAAAATAACTGTTAGCAGCAAGTGTGCGTAGTACTCCTGATGGAATTCTGTGCCAAAAAAATTAAAAATTCTGCACACCATATTGTACAATTCTGCAAAATTCTGGGAATTTATTTAAACTACCATACAATGGAAGGAGAACAGGAATGGGGAGCATTGTCAGAAATCCCCGAATCCCCTTTGTCTAATAATAATGTAGCTAGGTTTGATCCTTTATTTGTAGTTATTAGTCAACAAATATATGTAGCCTCAAGATAGTTAAGTCCAAAGCAGACTTCAAAAAGGTACAAAGGTATTGTCAGTAGCTACTAGTGTGGTGCTCTACTCTTGTTCGATGATGATAATAGTTGACTGCATGTGTGTTCCCTCTGTGTGCTGCCCCAGTTCTGCACAGATAGCTGACACAGCAAACCCCGAGAGAACCCCCAAAGACCACAGACTCTAGTAAGGTACGAAGGAACCCGAACCAGGTTTATTGTCAAATGAAGCGCAGTAATAGTTTCCCATAGACTCTACAAGACATATTACGAATTTGTGCCCCCTGGCAATGGACTGGCTTAGTCAGTGGCGGGACTTTCCACTGCGCCCTAGGCCAGACAAAGATGTGCACTCCAGGACCTACTTTTATATAGTTAAAGGACAGATTACTCATCCCTACTGAGGTATTGAAGTACAGCCCCTTGGCTCATTAGGGACTGTCTCCCTCTTTGATAATGTTGTTTCAAACAAATCTATCCATCATGTTGTCCTTTTGACTTTTTCTTTAAGATGCACTTGCCTGTTCCTTGTTATCTCTGTGGAGCGTTCTGATGCTGTCTTGGCACAAGTTCCTCTTATTAGCTCTTATGTTTTGATGCACCTGCTTCTAGCAACCCTCTTCTCCCCAGCTACTGTACGTGGGGCCAGCTTTTGCTTAGCAATGCCCGAAAGTACTTTGGTTCAGACTTCAGGCCTCAGACTGGGCCTCTGACACAAGAGGTTATGTTTCAGGGTCTCATCTTACTGCAAAAGGAATTTCACAAAACTTGATGACTGGGCAACAAAATGGCACATGAAATTCAATATTGATAAATAATTCACACTGGAAAACATAATCCCACCTATATATGCAAAATAATGGAGTCCAAATTAATTGCTACCACTCAAGAAAAGATCTTGGTGTGGTGGATAGTTCTCTGAAAACTTCTGCTTAATGTGGAGGGGCAGTCAAAAAAGCTAACAATATTAGGAACCACAAGGAAAGGGATTAATAATAAGACAGTAATTATCATAATGCCAGTATATAAATGTGTGGTATGCCTGCACCTTGAATAATATGTGCAATTCTGGTCATGCCCATCTCAAAAAAGATGCATTGGAAATAAATGGAAAAGATATAGAGAATGGCTACAAAGTTGATTAAGGATATGGAACAGCTTTCGTGTGAGGAAAGATTAAAAAGACTGGGACCGTTAATCTTGGACAAGAGGCAGCTAAGGGGGGAATTGATAGAAGTCTATAAAATCATGAATTGGGTGGAGAAAGTGAATAGGGAAATGTTATTTATCCTTTTGTGGAGCACAAGAACCAGGGGTCATCCAATTAAATTAATAGGCAGCAGATTTAAAACAAAAGGAAGTACTTCTTCATACAACACACAGTCACCTTGTGGAACTCATTGCCATAGGATTTTCTGAAGGCCAAAACTATAAATGGGTCCAGAAAAGAATTTAGATAAGTTCATCATTGGATAAGTCCAGCATTGGCTACTATCCAAGATGTTCAGGGATGCAACCCCATGCTTTGGGTGTCCTTAGACCTCTGACTGCCAGATTCTGGGACTGGATGATAGGGAATGGATTGCTTGATGATTTCCGTGTTTCGTTCATTCCCTTTGAAGCCTCCGGCATTGGCCACTGTTGGAAGACAGGATAGTGGGCGAAGTGAACCATTGGCCTGACCCTTCATGGCCATTCTATGTTCAGTGATGAAAAAACTGACTCATTAATGGCCATTGAGTGTTTTCTTCAGTGAAGGCAATTTCTCTGGTGTGTTTCAGCTTTCTCTTCACATCAATTTTGGCTGTAGCAAGAATGTTGAGTAATGGGGAGATCTATTTTCCTATTGTCCTCATAATCCAAAATGGCTGAACTATGTTTGCTCAAACTTTTTAAAACCTCAAAACCAAACTCTTCACATGTGCAGAGAGACCAAGTCCATTTTGATTGTGGGCAACAAAAGCCTGTTCTCAATAAAGAAATTGTACAGCTGGTGCAAAAAGATAGAAAAGAAGATGGCTAAATTTTTCACAAGTGTCTTAATTACCTTTAAATAATTGTGAAGTTCTCTACTCAGTCAACAGGTATGAATCTTTAAGATTTCTGTCTTGCTAGCTACAAGCATACGGATAAAAACAACTTAAATTGTGGAGGTCCCTCTATGGAGATTCCTGGCGAATTCATGAACAAACTGGAATGGATCTAAACTTATTCTGTGAAATTTGAGTGGCATATTCATATCTTTGTATCCAGTCCCCTAAATTGTTTGGATCCAGGTTCTTTCTGGCAGTTATATTTGTCTAGTATAAACATTTGCACTATTTTAACAGTTTTACAAATATTAGTTTTATGAATAACAGTGCAATCCATTTTTGGTAGTAGGAGAACCTTAAAGTGAGTGTATTTTTAGTCCTTTCCAGCTGAGTTTCTGTCCTATCTGATTTGAAAGTGCCTTCATTATAATTTTATCCAGGCTCTTGCAAGCACTAAATTAACTACTTGATAAAGAGAGAGATTGTTTTCAAAGACCATCAGTCCTTATTTAACCTAATACAGCACAGGGCAATAGCCAATCATACTTGCCAATGTGTCTTCACCCCTATCTGAAAAGTAACCTCCTATCCCCACATCCTAGTTTCAGTTTCCCTGTTGTTTCAAAACTTGTTGCCTCTGTTCAGTCTATCCTAAAAATATGGTAATTAGGGTTTGTTTTTGTGATATAAGACACCTATCTACTAGGAATTGGACTGAGAGCACTAGTTCATTTGGTGAAGGCAATCATACAGCTGTCATATAATAGCTTTCATTTCCCACCCAGTTGAAGTTGACTTGAACCTGTAATCTTGAGGCGCAATGCTCTGTAACCTATTACTTTTCCCTTGAGTCATCCAATCCTCCTTAGATTCTTTGATTTTGCTACTTGGATGAGCTTGCTGTCCATTAACATTTGTGTTTAAATTTTTAGGCTGAATTGGAATTGTAACATCAGGTTTTTTCAGTAATTTACAAAATGTGTTGCGAATTTGGGACATCTGTTCTTCCCTCAGCAAAAGAGCAGATAATTACTGCTAGTTCAGGCATTTCCAGCAGATGTCACTATGTACAACTTAAATACCAGGTACAGTTAAAATTGACTATCTGCAGTTTGCTGTCTTAAGCTTTACTTTTAAAGTGCCTTTTGACTATATTTAATTTTCAAAAAGTAATAAACCAGTAAAGCCAATAGTAGGTGTTTATGGATCCAGGACACTTTTAAAAGGCAAGCTAAGCCCATTTCTTAAACAGTAATGAGCTTTGATCTGTTATTGCTCCTGCGTTGTTTTAGTTTGGCCACTGTTTTGTTAGTCTGATCTTGCAGCCTGCACACTGAGAAGACAGAAATCTGCACTCTGTTCTACCGTAGCTGACTTTTGGTCATGAGGCCTGATGGACTGACATATTGGGCCATTTAGAAATGCTAGGCTTTCACACCTGTGCATGTGCAAAAATATGCACATTTGTGCCCTTGCCGTTTGCATACAGCACATATAAAAGTTCAGTTGGAGGCAAAAATAATGAATAATACAGTTTTCTGAAAATCTGATCCAGTGAATCATGATCTATTTAACAAATTGTGGGATGGTAACTTCACGGAGTATCTTGATGAACTCACATGAAGAAGTGACTTCAATCTTGTGTTGTACAATTTTACTCTGAAGAACACTGATTAATATAAACTGTGCCCAGAAACATTACACACAAATCAAAAAGTTACAGAGAAGGACAAAGTCATAAAATAAAGGTTTCAGAGTAGCAGCCGTCTTAGTTTGTATCAGCAAAAAGAACGAGGAGTCCTTGTGGCACTTTGACAGGTTTCAGAGTAGCAGCCGTGTTAGTCTGTATCCGCAAGAAGAACAAGTGCCACAAGTACTCCTGTTCTTTTTGTGGCACTTTAGAGACTAACAAATGTATTTGGGCATAAGCTTTCATGGGCTAAAACCCACTTCATCAGATGAATAAAATAAAGCTGTCAGAAGAGACTGAAGAGTATAAGGCGGGGAAAAGACCTGTATCTAAGATGAAGATTGGAGGCAAGTGATTATGCGTACTCGCTCACTTTAGGAAGTGGCATCAAAACCTTTACTCCTCCAAAGCCATTTTTAAAATTGGTTTGGGTTTTTTTGTTTACAAGAAAATGATATCAAGTGAGCTTCCAGATGGGACTACATTTTGGAGTCTATGCCACATACCAGCATTCAGTGGTTTAGGTAAAATTTTTAATTTATGGAATGAATAAATAATCTTGCTGTGAAGCACTAAGATCATCTTCAGTTTTCAGGATATGTAACTCTTACATGTACAATGAAATCTGTTAGTTTCCAAGCAAATGAACTTCCTTATTTCAATATGTGAAGCAACTTTTATCTGTCTTGGATCTCTTGGGAGCAACTAAAGTATTGCATGTCACCAAAGGAATGTGCCATTAGTATCCAAAAGTAAAGTAAAAACATAGAGGTTGCTTTATCATCTTGTTCCATAGAACTTCTGGGATGTTACTGCTTGTCAGTTTTCTTACCATTACCATCTGGTTTGCTCTGATAACCTTTATTTGACAATCTGTATGAATAGGTTGGTTTTTGTTTTTAAAATTAGCTGCTGCTTTTAAATACAAAATTTATGGTCAGTGAAGCTTTTATGCTATATATATATACTGTACATGAAATAATCTGATATTTTATATGAAACTAATTTGTTTAATAGAATTACATGGATTTTATACATATGAAATACAATGAAATCTATTTGACAGAAACAGGTGGGCTTGAGATTCTCTAGCATTCTCTGCCCTTAGCCAGAATGGCTTCACAGGGGTTTTACTATTTGTTTATTTTATGGTATTACGTTATATTGTAATTTCTTTTATATGTAGGAAAACATTAAAATTAAAACATCTGACAGAACAATTTAAACAAAAACTTGGTATCTAAACATATGCTACAGACTTCTGATGTGCACATATGTATATATTATATGTGTATGTATTGTAGTCTCTCTAAAAAGAGTGGATGGCCATTAATGACTATTAGCCAGGATGGGTAAGGAATGGTGTCCCTAGCCTCTGTTTGTCAGAGGGTGGTGATGGATGGCAGGAGAGAGATCACTTGATCGTTACCTGTTAGGTTGACTTCCTCTGGGGCACCTGGCATTGGCCACTGTCAGTAGACAGGATACTGGGCTGGATGGACCTTTTGTCTGACCCAGTATAGCCATTCTTATGTTCTTATGTGATTGTCAGTTTGAATTTTTCTCTATGTACAGTAGAATGAATTCCCTCATAATTGTTCTCTTCTTGTCTGGCTTGGTGGCTATGATGATACTGAGGACTCTTCATAAAGATATTGCAGAAGATACAACCAGATTGATTCTCCTGTGAGTAGAACTCTTATGGCTTTTAGATGTGCTTATTTTCTAGTAAGAATAATCTATTAACTACAGTTTTGAAGCCATCTAGGGATTGGTATAAGTAATGAAGCAAAAGTCTGGAGTACGTAGACATATCTGCTGTTTGAGAGTAATAAGAGACCTTACTAAAATTTTTAGTTTCTCCAAATAAGGGAGTACTTGATATAAATATGATTAAGAGGTTCAGTTTCCCACCTCGATTTGACAAACTTTTAATGTGGAAGGACAAACCTTAGGGGTAAGAAAAGGTGAAGTGTGAGTGCTACTCAGATATTTCAAAGAACTTAATGTTGAGTGCCTGTGCACATACTTGGATGCTTCTGAGGGACACTAACAAGTAAATTCGTCAAGTGATGGCTACAAAGGCAAGCTGAACATTTCTATACTGCAGTAGTTAGGTTTCTGTGAATCCACTGTAATGGCAAAAATCAAAATCATTATACTGCTCTTATTGGTTAAATGTATCAACTTGAAGTGAATTTGATACAATTTTGTAACTAGAAGACTTTTCTCCTGGAGGAGAATTTATTGTGATACTGCCTTTGGCAGCATCTCGTCCATGTTATACCTTAATAATCATGTTCTCTGTTACCTAACTGTGGATCTATGGTTTCTGCTTCCCTGCTGACATAACATTTGCTGTAAAATGGTCTTCTGTATGCATTAAAAGAAAAATCCCACTTCTAGCATACCCCCAGCTCTTGAGAGCAGTTTATTAACAGCAAGGTGGACACAAAGCTCCTCACACTAGGGAGATGATGAAATGATCCAGAGGAAATGAAGAGATGTCATTGTCAGTCATGCAGTTCTGTTTCCCTTCCTTCCCACCTCTTTTCTGTGAATGTTTGATTTCGGGACCAAACACCCCAGGGAAATACTTACTGTTTACAGTTAGGCTGGAGGATGGATAGGGAACCCAGCACTCTTTGACTGAATGGTGCATGGGTATTTGGGAAAGGCCATGTTTGTTGGAAACCACCTGTTTTTCAGAGTTGGCTGCTGCTTAGTTCCTCCAGACTGATATTCCCTAAAACTCAGAGACTACATTAGTTTATTTAGCAACACGATTGCAACATAGTGAAGAACACTATGGTCTCATCTCAGGAATTAACAGGCAAGATATTTGGAGCGGAGGGAGACCATATTTGCACTTATGAAGTAAAGCAAAATAACCACCCCATCATTCCTTACCATTATCGTTATTGAGCCTGATATTCTTTGAGATAAATATTTAAACCAACGTGAACTGCTGTATTCCAAGTGGAATTAAATGGAATGCTTTGTTTCGCTTTACATTTACGTTTGTTTTATGAGGATCTTTGTTAATTACAGTGTTTGTTTCTCCGTCACTCTCAAAAGCAAGTATTCTCATGATAAATCTTGCGTTTTTTTCCCCAGTAAACATGAGGGGATTGTAAAATCAATGAGTGATTAATCAATACAATTAGTCTGTCTTTGGAGCCAAACTGAAATTTAATCAAACTTTGAAAGCACATCTTGCTTATATTAATTCACTGCTAAATTATGTATATTTAATAAAGATGTTGCTATTATGCAGGAAGATGCCCAAGAGGAATTTGGTTGGAAGTTGGTTCATGAAGATGTATTTAGACCTCCAAGGAAAGGAATGCTGTTATTCATCTTCTTGGGTCAAGGAAACACATTTTCATTAACATTAATTACTCTATGTAAGTAGCATTAGATTTATGAAAATTACTTACTTCAGTAAAATAGCTCCTTCTGAAATTGAATCTCTTAAAATAGTACAAAGATATGATGTTGGGGGGGGGTATTTTGTTTTTTAGGTATTGTGTCCCATGGCTGAAGAGAAATTAGCTTGTAACAATAAGTTCGTCCTAAGATTAGCCCATGGTAGCCCTCCTACCACGTTCATTCTGATATGGTTCGTGGTATCTTGAATGGTGAGTTTTGCCAGCACTGAATGAATTTGGTAGAAGGAACATGTTCATTAGAAAAGAGCTATTTAAAAATATGAATAGACAATGAGCTGTGGTGGGAAAGGAAGGGCTGGCAAAGTACAGTACCATCAAGAGAGTGTTTGCTAAAACATACCATGTAACGTTTTTTGTGATAGTAGCTCTTCATGTTCCCTGGGTATATTTATAGCCAATTAAAGGTCTTCCAAATAAGTGGCCTTATTGCTAGAAACCCCCCAAAAGATTAGAGACAATTATCTGTCATGAGGGACTTAAAATAATTGCCACTATTTATGAATTAGTGGAGAAACAATATTGCATGAATAGAGAATAAAATAGACTACAAGTGAATATTCATAAACTTTTAGTTTTATGAACTACCTAAAAATATTTAATTATCTTCTGATTTTACGCTGCCAGTGAGAAAATTCTTCTTCCCGCCCCCGAATTGTCTTTGCTGATTTCTTCATTATGAATCTTATTCTGTGGGTGAAGGGATCATCAGCTGCCATCCCCTTTGGTTGCTATCCTGGCAATTTGGTTTGGAATTTCTGTCCCATTAACCTTCATTGGTGCATATTTTGGATTAAAAGAAAAGGTAGTTTTTGAGTACATTGTTTAAGTGCGTCTTATCTGCCACTCACTTATTCATGCGGCATTAGTTTGTTAGCTGTCAACATCAAAACAACAAAATTTGGCTAAGATGCATATGACTGTCCATTCTGAAATGAACTGTTTTCCAACTTCTGATCTTTTTGTATGATAGACAAGAATACAAACTGATTTTCAAAATATTTTTCTGGCCATTTGGAGTCTCTCTTTTAAGAACACAAACTTATTGATGTTCCTCTTGTCTATGCAGTTTGTGAGCTACAGATCTCTGAATTGTTAACACATCTAGAAAAAAATCAGTGATTCCATCAAAAACTAAATAAAGACCTCTCCCTCCTGCATGCTGAAATTTGCTAGGTCACCATTGAAATGGAGTGTCTAAAAATAACTGTTTGTTGGTTTGTGTATTAGTTTGTAATCTTTAGAGATGTGGTGTAGCTCAGTGGCATGTGGCACATTTTATGGATGAATATAATGAGAGAGTTAAACATGTCAAGTTCATAGGAGCAGATATTAGGAAAAAATCATCTAAAGTGTCTTTGATTCCCTTTGACACTTTCATATCTTAACTGTCAATTACATAGTAACAAGGTATTTGTCTTTTTTTAATTGTATTAATTTCTCTCAAAGCCTATTGAACACCCAGTTCGTACAAACCAGATTCCTCGTCAGATCCTGGAGCAGTCGTTTTTCATAAAGTCGTTGCCGGGTATCATCATGGGCGGCATCTTGCCATTTGGTTGTATTTTTATTCAGCTTTTTTTCATTCTAAACAGTATTTGGTGAGTATTGTATGTTTACTTGATAGGCAGGCTGGGCTGTCAGCTCAAACTTGGTATAACAAACCAAAAAATTTACATGTACATGGAGAACCCCCAACTGTGGAGTCAGAAAAATCCACAAACTCCTGGGATTGATGGCCTTGCTGAAGACTTTTCAGAATTCTCCAGAATCTAAGCATATAATATGTACAATTAAAATAAAAACTTCTTGCCCTTATTGAGAACTTTAAGACAATACATTTATTTTGCATTTTGTCTGGAACAGAAAGATCAAAAGAGAAGCACTAATGTGAAAGCATTATCATAATTGGCCTTATATATTAGCTTGTCATGGTATAATAGGACTTAATGTGTTGCAGGACTCCATTCAAATTTGATAGACCCTTGACACAGTTAAAGCACTGTAGTGGTCTTGCATGGTCAGGAGAACAAAACTGTTTTCAACTGTGTTTCTGAACGAGGCCAAGACTTTGGATGTCACAGGGCTGCAACAAAATTCAGGAACATGGTTAAAATGCAGTTTGTTTTAGTCTTGCATATAAGTATTTGACCAGTGTAGCTATTCATAGTGCAGACATAACCAAAATGTTAAACTTAGCATTTGATTGTCATATGAAAAATACCTAATGTGCTGATTATTTTGGTCCAATGTACACTCCATACCATGATATTACATCCACTCAGAAGGACGTTCTACAGGAATAAGATTGCAAGGTTTAAATGTAGAGAAAGTAAAATATACTGTTGGGCATTTATTCACCTTTCACCAGTAGTCCTCAACCGGGGTCTTGATTGTGGTAAGATGAGACACGTTTGAAAAATGTAGGCAGCTTCCAAACGGTCACCTTTTATATTGGCCTTTCTAGTTATATAGTTAAAAATACTAAACACCATTACAGGCAGAATGAGGGAAAATTCAGGAGGGAGACATTGGGAGATTGCCAGTATTCCCTTTTCCTCAAATCCCTTAAATTGTAGTAGTTGCATTCTCCTAATTATTACATATGAGTTAATGCTTCTTCCCTCATCTCGTGAACAAGATGATATTTATGCACTTGGTAGGAAAGGATGCATTTTTGTATGGTCAAGCATTTAGATGACCCTTGGACTGGGGTAAGATTGGTTTGTCTAGGGGTAGGAGTCTGGGAGTGGAGGAGCGACTGTTAGAAGGTGTAACATGATGAAATAAGACAGCTGGGGGACTAATTGCAGCAATGTGAAGGAGGTAGATGTTAAGCTGAAGAGCAGCACAAGAGAGAGGCCCTGAGATTTGAAATCATGTTCGCACTTTACTAGTTAGAACAGTCCTTGACAGAAAGATGGGGGAAGGAATGATTTCCCTGGCATATGTAGTCAGGGTCTAATTGTTTTACAAAACTATGCTATAGCTTTGAAGTGCCCTTCCCCTTTAACAATGAAATTGTGTAAGCAGCGTATTTACTCATGAAGGTAGAGGGATAGCAGGTACAGGCTGAAGATTTGTAGGATTATGTCAACAGTGCAGACGAAGCCTGTTCTGTTTTCTGATTACTTATTTCTTAGGTATGTAACACAAAAAAGAGTGAACACTAATTTGATACAGATTTCTTTTGTGTGTTTTAGGTCCCATCAAATGTACTACATGTTTGGTTTCCTGTTCTTGGTGTTTACAATTCTTCTTATTACGTGTTCTGAGGCTACAGTCTTGCTGTGCTATTTCCATCTATGTGCAGAGGTAAATGAACATATTATTCTGATGCATATATCATGACAGCACAATGCATAGCTAGCTGGGACATGTCAGAGTGAAGTTTGCAAAGATGCCTATGCAGGGCCACCTCTGCAAAGTGCTGGACACTGTGGACTATGTGGGTATGTTGTCAGGATTCTGTATATCGATTGTATGTACCTTTGGCCTGGTTATGTTGTTGGCCTAAGTTTTGTAATATATAGAACTTAAATTTTCAAAAACAATTTCTGCCTTGTCACTGCAGCTGCAGCAAGCAGTGCAAGCTCTTGTTTTATGCCCTGGAATGGTTCTGTAATAATAGAGGAGCCACTAAACAAGAAATGGCACTCCAGCTGGTCTGGCAGAGGTATACTTTTTAATGTTATGAACAGCTTGACTGAAGGCAACTGTTGGACATGACATGTCAGTGCTCAGCTTTGGAGGCTTTATAAAGGGGGAGAGATGTTGTTTTCAAATTGACCGCGAGTGAGGTATTTGTACTGTATGGATTCAGTAATTTTGTCCTTTCTGAAAAGGGGTATTTAAAAATGTTTCTAGCAATCTCCAACAAAATAATTCTTGTGGTTTAAAGAAATTAAAATCAGATTCACAGCTAACACTTTCGCAAAAAAATTGACACTTGCAAATTCTCAACTATACGTAATTAAAATAACAGTAAAAGAATGAAGTCCCATTTGTGAATGTCGGGGATCTCTCTTATCCTGGACGGCTCAGGTTTTGTTGTCTGACCGCAAAGAGACAGGCAACGACCAGCAAGAATCCCACTATCAAGTTCTTTATTATAGCATGCCATACAACAGAGAACTGCCCATCTCACTCCATACAGAACCAGCCCCCCTTCACAAATTCAAACTGCTTTTTATTAGCTATTCCATCACGTCATCACTTACGTTGCTTCATCACTGTACCTTCCCAGCATTTGTTCCCAGCATACAAAACACAGAACAACTGTTACCTCGTGATAACTTCATGCTTAGTACAAAAAAGAGTACATGTTAGTTTAAAAAGTGTCTGTAAGCATTTTTCTTTCCCAGCCTCTACAAGCGTTCTCTTATCTAGCAAGGTCACGCAGATGTCTGTGCTGGCCTGTCTGCCCCAGCCAGTAAATTAACCAGCAGACCTTGCTGTGTTATTGCTAAGCTGAACTGGGGTGCTAAGCAGAACTAGGCCAGAACCACACTCATCATGAGTATTCCCTGTAAATCATGAATTGAGGTTTCAGATACACTGGCCACATTATATTGCAGCTTCAGTACCAGATTTGGTTAACTTTGTTTGCCACCTAACATAGGTATGCACCTATCCCTTCCCTCACCAAGGGGTGTGTATGTTGGCAGTCTTTTGAAGATTTGGTCCTCAGCCATACTGTGTTCATTTCCATTTTTGAGTATTTTAGTTGTGCTGTGCTGTTAAACTACTGCCGTGTTGACTCTTGTGGCTGCATCTCTGTGGTGGATATTTGTACCCTATATATGTAAAATTGCAAGGTGCTTTGGGATCCTTGAGAATGAAAGCTGCTACATGCCTGTAAAATTGTTGTTTTAATGGATTAATAGTTACTTGCTAACACATTACCCTATGTAAATACAAGTTTAGTTTTCTTCTGAAAATGTATAATTCTGCAACTTCTTAAAAACTAAAAAACAAAACAAAAAAATTACAATTTAGTCCCCAGCACATTCTGCTGAGACTTTGGAGACTGAAGAGACATTTGCTGTAGTTCCTCCAAAGCCATTTTTTGTTGAATTGTTTTGAGACTTTGTAGACTGAAGAGACATTTGCTGTAGTTCCCCAGTTTCTACAGTTACCAGAAAAACCCTAAATACAGTAAAAAGAACAGGAGTACTTGTGGCACCTTAGAGACTAACAAATTTATTTGAGCATAAGCTTTCGTGGGCTACAGCAGTTTCTCCTTGGAGTCTGTTTTTGAAGCTTTCTGTTGCAAAATTGCCACCCGCAGGTCTGTCATTGAATGACCAGAAAGGTTAAAGTGTTCTGCTACTGGTTTTTGGGTATTATGATTCCTGATGTCAGACTTATGTCCATTAATTCTTTTGCGTAGAGACTGTCTGGTTTGGCCAATGTACATGGCAGAGGGACATTGCTGGCACATGATGGCATATATCACATTGCTAACTTACAGTGTGAATGAGCCCTGTTTGGTCTGGTGATTGATTAGGTCCTATACACTGTTTTCTTTTCAAACTTGGGGATTTAGGGATTATTTTGGTCGGGGAGGGACCCAGAAGTGGCATCAGGCTGTTGTTGCCGGTAGTTCCTGGTTAGTGTTTTGTTCAGTGATGTGTGTTGTGTGATCTCTCACAGAGCTTGGGGAACAGACTGTCTCCTTCAGACACCCCAACCTGAAGCAAATACCAGCAACCACACATCACTGAACAATTTTGCAACAGACAAGCTTCAAAAACAGACTCCAAGGAGAAACTGCTGAGCTGGAATTGATATGCAAACTAGATACAATCACCTTAGGTTTAAATAGGAACTGGGAATGGCTGGCTGAGCCATTACAAACATTGAATCTATCTCCCCTTGTATGTATTCTCACACTTGTTATCAAACTGTCTGTACTGAGCTATCTTGATTATCACTTCAAAAGTTATTTTTTCCCTTGCTTAATTGGCTTCTTAGAGTTGGTAGAGCAACTCTCACCTTTTCATGCTTTCTGTATGTGTATATATATCTCCTCAATATATGTTTCATTTCATGCATCCGAAGAAGTGGGCTGTAGCTCACCAAAGCTTATGTTCAAATAAATTTGTTAGTCTCTAAGGTGCCACAAGTAGTCCTGTTCTTTTTGCAGATACAGACTAACACGGCTGCTACTCTGAAACCTAAATACAGTCTTGATCGTGGATAACAGAATTTCACGTTCATAGTTGAAATATCCTGACAGAATTGCCTTTGAGAAAGAAATAGCAACTGGAAAAGCATAATTTTAATAAAATGAGTTTAAGCAACACTATGAGTGTAAAATATGCCAAGAATTAATTTAATATTTCATAGACTTGTAAATGATTATTTGCTTTGAAATAATAAAAGTGCAGTTTTAGTCTGAATTTTTTCCTGAAATGGTTTATTATTTCTTTCAGGATCTCCATTGGTGGTGGAGATCGTTCTTAACGAGCAGCTTTACAGCCATTTATCTTTTTATTTTTGCAGTTCATTACTTCTCTAAACTCCAAATAACGTGAACTGCTAGTACCATTTTATACTTTGGGTATACTCTGATCACGGTTTTGATATTTTTCCTTTTTACAGGTAAGTGTAGCATTATCGGTGAAATTCAGTGCAATGGTTTCAGGACTTCTGGGTTGCTGTTTTCTGATCATTATAGCCAGAGTCAAGTTAACACTTGTTTGGAAGAAAACAACAATTTTGATATTAAACCTGGTTTGAGTCTGCTGCTACCATTATTCACTCACCCAACAGTATGCACACTAGGGACATAACAGTATAGATAATGTATTGTTCCTGACTTGAAGATCTACAATCTAATTTGCAATGATACTTTTCTAACTTAAGTTTCCTTGATTATTGCATTGTAGTGTAACATGGACCTAAGAACATTATAGATTTACATTTTCAAAGTGCCCTTGACAGAAAAGCTTTTATATTGGAAATTCCTTAGGAAGTCATAAAATGAAAGGAATGCTGATTGCTGATCATATATAGTGAACGTAAATGAAAGGTAAGAAACAGCGACTAAAAATAGAATGGCCTTTGCTAGAAGGATGAATGTGGGACTGGAAGATTTAATCCTGACACGCTGACACTAACTGTTGCAAGTCGCTCAACATCTTGATGTGTGTTCACAGTGTGTAAAGTGGGGCTAACACGTCCCTAATTAATCCTTACAACAGATAATATTTGTAGAGGTTTTGAAAATGTAAAGTGATCTGAATGCTAAATATTACTAAACGTAAAGGTTTTAAACTGCAAATATTACACGCAGTGTATAGGGACGGACAGTTGTATTTTCAACTTCTTTAACTTGATAATGAATGCAAGATGTCCAAATATTCACATGGTAGTGAACTGGTATTGAGTATGTGATAGAAACCGAGTATCCAGAGCCGTCAGACACTTGAAATGCCAGCTGGTAAAGCAGATGCAATGTTGCATATGCAAAGAAGAAAAGAGGAGTTAGGAATTTGTTGAACAAAACTTGCCCAACCCTCTTTGCCCCCCCACCCCCAAAAGTTTGGGCAAGAGTTGCACATCTTAGGAGTTCTAAACCTAGTGAAATGAGGCAAATGGGGACGACTGCGTTGTTAGACAGACAATGTGGACACCTGCAGCACTGTGCTGTTGAAATGCAGGCAGGACCGTGATCTACTAGAATGTACTTTTCTCATATCTTCTGATGTAATTAAACTTGGAGCATAATGTGAGGAACAGGATTTTTTCCAGAACTAGATGTTAGCTTTCTGGTAGAGTATGAAGAATGTGTGAATTTTATTGATCACGTCATCAGCTCTTTTCCCCAGCCCCACAGAAAAGGCCAGAGGTTGTGAGGTCCAGGTTTGGCAGAAAGGTCTTTAGTGCTGCAGTGAGTCAGCAAGCACTTGGCTAATCCAAGGAACCTCCTTCTCCACTGATGTTCAGTGGGTGCATGCTATGGAAGCTTCTAGCTGGTTATTCACTTCAGGCTTCCTCATTTGTTCAAGAGAAGGGTCTAAATCTGGCCTCTTGTGACTGTGGCTGTAACTTTCAGCACTTAGAAAGGCAGGATGGCTCAGTGATTAGGGTGCAAGTCTGGGCTTTCAGAGATCTGGCTTCTATTCCCTGCTATGCCATAGACTTCCTTTGTAACTTTGGATAATTTACTAAGGGCCAATCTACTCTAAAGCTGTAAGTTGACCTAAGCTATGCTACTTCAGTTATGTACGTTTCATAGCTGAAGTCGACGTAACTTAGGTCGACTTACAGAAGTTTCTACACTGCACTGTGTTGACGGGAGACACTCTCCCACCGACTTTGTGGGTCTTCACCAAACCCACTATATCGACACTGCTGCATCAGTCGCAGCCATACCGAGTTTATCCATAAGTGTAGACAAGCCTGAAGTCTCTGTGCCTCAGTTCTCCCTCTGTAAAATGGAGAGAATGCTTTTCTACCTCACAAGTGTGTGTGTGTGTGTGTGTGTATAAACATATTAAAGATCATGAGGTGCTCAGGTACTGCAGTGATGGGGTCTTATAATAACACAGCATGCATATATAGATCTACAGAGAAGAGTTGGCAACCCATTTCGCATGCATTTTGAGACACATACAATTATTTTTTTAAAAAAGCCACAATTATTCAAACATCTGGGGAGATTCTTGGGAGCAAGTGATAGGCTAATAAAAGTCCTTTCTTAGATTCCCCCATCTCTTCTTGCAGATCCTCATTTACATTCAGTTAATAAGTAAAAAAATTAAATAAAAATAAATATTTTGGCAGCTTAGGGTTGTTTACAGCACCAATCTCTTCTCTGCTGCTGCCCTGTCCCCACTTCTCTAGTGTCATTATGTTTGCTGAGATTAGTTCTTTTGAGCTTGTTGTAATTTGTTGCGTGCCATATGCTAATTGTGGAGAGAAGTGGATTTGGAGCCTGGCTACTTACTAGTGTGCCTTCAATGCTGTTGGAGAGAAGCAATTTTTGCTTGCTCAATTTGGATTTGCTGCCATCCTTGAATCTATGATTAAGACCTCAGTAAGGTACCTCTATTCTGAGGAAACCTGAAGAAAAGTGGTGAAAAGGCAAATGGTGATGAATGGAGAATGAGATGCCAGGTAGGAGTTGCCACAATTTTAACAAGATGAAGATTCAGCGGGATAAAACTTCACACGCCGTAGACTTCCAAATAGAGAGCTAAAGTTTGAAATGTGGCGTCTGAAATTACTCATGAAAACCAGACATCTCCTATAGAATTACTCTAACATTCACAAGCAAGTGGCTCCAAGAGTAATTTGGGGGCTTGACCTGAAAATTTGGCCCAGAAAGTTTCATACTGAAGAGGAAAAGATCTTTTTTTGAACCTGTTTTGTTTGCAGAAAATTGCATCTTGTTCATGCTCAGGCTCACATCTTTATAACAATCTTTCATTATCTTGGTGCTGCAAGATGTAGAGTTCACACAGTCCTACCTTACATGTGGTATTTCACTTTGAATCCCAAAGCACGAGTGGTAGAATTATAGAGAAAATGCCTTGTGTATATAGAGGGTTATTTTAAACTGTGACTACTGATGTTAATTTGTAGTATCCTATTGCTGACAAGCTACAAGACACTGACAGATAACTCATTGCTACCTCTAAAAGACATCTACCTGCTTATTGAAAACCACTGCAAATATTTATATTCACTTAACATAGATCTAGAATTACAGAAATGTAGGAGTGGAAGAGAGCTTGATAGATCATTTAGTCCAGTCTTTTGCACTGAGGCAGGACTAGGTGTATTTGGCCAAATCACACACAACTTCTCTAGGCAGTTTTTCTTCTGTATTTTCTTGGGCACTGTAAAAGTTGATGGGTTTTTTCTTACTATTTAAGCCCTGGAGCTGAGAGGGGAAGAGAGCCTGATCTTTTTTATGTCTGAAACTGGCTGATGACCATCTCAGGTAACAAAACAGCACTGTGCATGTATTTCAGAGCAAAGTGAGCCAAATACCCTGTGTAAATTATGTTTAATGATGTTAGCTACCATGTATTTGTTGTATTTCTTCTTTCTCATTATTTACATCCTACCGAAGTCTGTCTTCTTCCCTTTTCATTGGGGGTGAGAGGGGGAGGCTGTGGATTGTATCTGCAATTTAGAGTCTCTTAAAATTGCAAATGAGAAGGATTTAATTCTTCCAATTTTAAATTATTAGAAAGCAAACATGGAGTGTGGCATGTTGCCAGTTAAACCCCTGCTTAAATACTAGCAAAACAGAGAAGCTCCAGATGTCTGTTATAATTTACAAAAAGGAAATCTATAGTTAAAACCGTTTTAATTATTTTTAAACTAAAGCAATATGTTAATGTGTGTCTAGGTTAGCTGCTACTCTGCCAATTTCAAGTTAGAAGACATAAATTGGTAGAATTAAAAATATTCTTTTCACCTATAAAATGGTTATTTAAATTGCCATTGCAGCTGCTGAAATGGTACTAAGAACTTCAGATGTGTTGATCCTGGAGTCCGTGATGGGGAGACCTGAAAAACTACAATAATGTGTAATTCTGTTCTTTTCACGTGTTAACTTTTATAAACCACGTTAATAGTAGCACTACTTTCTATAACCATTTTATGAAGAAATCACTGTGGAATCATATTATTTTAGGAAGTGACTGTTTTCTAAATTCTGTACATGGTAATTTACCATTAATTACCAATTCAGAGTTGAGTCGTTGATAACATTCAAAACAGAATGTTAGTTTATCCTTTCTAATTAGTTTAACAATCTATGCTTTGGGTGGATAGTAAACTACTATACCGAGACAATCCAACCAAGGTTAGAGGAGTTTTGTTTGATTTATCATGACTTTTCCTTAGCAGCACCCACTTTGTAAATTAAACTGTAATAAGGGCCCAATCCTGCCAACACTTCTGAATGTGATTAAAGTTACTGACATAAGTTAACGAATTGCTCACGAGTACATATCCTCACATGTATAACTATTTGCAGGAGTGGGACCTTGACCTATTCCAGTTATATTAGCAATAGGTATCTTGTTTTACTGTATTTGAAAATGTTTTTACACCACAGTAGCTGAAATCCAATATAAAAGTCATCATTAACAATTCATATATCATATGGCAACATGGTGTGATATTTTGGTCTCCACAAAAGAGATCATAGTGAATAGCCAAGTAGGAGCTGAATGCTGAGGATAAACAAATACTTGGGAATATTTAAAATAATGACTGTTACCAGTATATAATCAAGCTGGCCAAATCTAACAATTATTGTGTGCATCGAAACAGACACTATTTTAACTGGCGATAGTTATGATTACATGGATTTTATGCTTGGGGACAAAAAATGGTTGAGTTTAGTCAATGTTGCTTTATAGTGACCTCTATTTTTGAACATCACTTTCACTTGTGAGTTAATGCCATGTTCAAAATTGAGTTTTGATCTTCTGCATGGATTGTGTTTAGAATCTGAGATTCTGAAGCATCCACCACTGGGCAGTGATTGAAACCAGTATGATACAAAGAGCTTTTAAGGTACATAAGAAGTATCAGCCAAGTGCTGATATTTGCTTTCTTACATTCTGTTCGTGCTCTGAATGTTTTTTCTTCATTAAACAATAAAGCTAGAAAAGCGAGGTAGAACAGGACAGTCTGCTTTGAAGTGTTTTGGAATTATTTGGTATAGTAATTGTGTTTTTAATATTGAAGTGAAATTAAAGAAATAGTTTACTAATAACTTGATGTTACCCAGTTAAATCCTAGCTCATGATATTCTTTCCAAATACACTGAAAGAAAACTGTTGCTAAGTGCTATTATGTATTACTGCCTAAAGGGTTTAGAAACCGAGGACAAAAAATCAAGCGAGCTGAATTGTCAGCTCTTTCTGGTATATTGGTCATATTTTGCCTCTTGGGGTAGCGATGTTACTTGAGACTATCAGTTTCATGAATTTTAAATAACTATCATAAAAAAACAAGCTTACATTTACACTTCTGGAGAATCAGAGAGAAGAGACATAATGGTTTGCAGTGAGCTGATGCTTTCATTTCTATGGATGAGCTCTAAAGGCTTATCAGGGAAAGTTAGAATCTTAAAGTAAGTGTGAAGGACATCCCTTTGAAGATAGCTCTACCAAAAAAAGTAATTTCTTAAATGCATGTCCACCTAAATCCATATTCATATTCATATCTTTGGCAGGCAGCTTGGGATCACTTAAACTAAAATAAAAAATATAAAAAGCTGCAATGGTAATGCTTGATTCTAGAACAAATCAAGGCCTTACAAGGATGTCAGGGGAGTGTATGTAGGGATTTGGATTTTTCACAATATTATGGGGCAAAGAGAAGTGTATATCAAAGCTGAATCCCTATCCCTATTGTGGAATAACAGTAGAGTGCTAACAGAAATTTTTTCAGAGAGTAAGTTATATTTCCTCTCTGAATCAGTGATGTTTACTAATTTGCATCCACAGTGAATAGAATCCACAATGAGAAGAGTTTGTGGGTTTTCCTGTTCTGTGTTCCATCTGATATTTCACTTAAGACTGAAAGCCTTCTTGCAGTCTGATAACTAAATAGCCAGTCAAATGAATGTGTAACTTGAATCAGTAGACGCTGTACAGATTCTTTCAGAAAATTCTGATTTGCTTTTGACCATGCTTTGTGAAAGAAACTGAAGTAGCTTTGAATGGTAACAGACTAGACCACTTATAAACAAATAACCTTGTTGTTTTTTTTGGTAAACATAAACACGTTTTTGAATTGGGCATCATGTTATAAGTATATATGCCGTGTATCAATTTTAGTAATACTGTCCCCTCTGCAGGAAAGGGTGTCCTGTTTAACAAGCTGGTTCAGATATTTACTGGAATGATATTTTAAATAAAGCAACAAAGGACAGCAATCTAGGCAAGATTTCAGTTGAGAGAAACTGCTATCAGCTGTGGCTTGTATTTCAAGACTGGCTTTCATGAGAGAGGTGCTCAGAGGAAAGAGAATCTGAAAATGCCAGTGCTGACTTGTCTGACTGCATCAGTGTCTCACCAGTGTGCCTTGCTAGCTGATAACATTTCAAACAATGGCAGTCGGGCACCTAACTCCTTTGGGAGCCTCTGAAAATCCCAGCCTTCTTGTCCATCATATTGAAATAAATGATATAGCTAAAGCTGCAGCCTTTAAAGTAGCCTTTAAAATAACTGTTTCCTTCACTTGTATTCACCTCACCCAGGTGTTACTTGGTTTGTATTTTAATCTTAATTGGTTGGTCAGTGCCAATATCATAGAATTGCTTACATGGGACACCATCCTAATCTAACATTTTATACCCATTTGTCACTTTTGTAAATTACTACACCAGGTGCTGGACAGGGAAGAATTGGGCCCACTCTGCTCAGTCATTCATTCATACATTGCAACTTAGTGCAGTGGCCTTCACAGTAAAGGGCTCTAGGGTGGGGGTGCAGGCTCTGGCCTGGGGCCAGGGATGAGGGGTTTGGGGTGCAGGAAGGGGCTCCAGGTTTGGGGGGGCTCAGGGCTGGGGATTGGGGCACAGCGTTGGGGTGCGGGCTTACCTCTGGCGGCTCCCAGCCAGCGGTGCAGTTGCGGTGCAGAGGAAGGCTTCCTGGCTGTCCTGGCATCGCAGACCGTGTTGCGCCCTGGAAACAGCCAGCAGCAGGTCTAGCTCCTAGGTGGAGGCACACAAGAAGCTCTACGCTGCTCCTGTCTGCAGGCACCACTCCCCCTGGTTCCCAGCCAATTGGAGTGCAGAGATGGTGCTCGGGGCAGGGCAGCACATGGAGCCCCATGGCTCCCTCACGTATGAGCCATACCTGCTGCTGGCCGCTTCTGGGGCATAGCGCGGTGTCGGAATAGGTAGGGACTAGTCTGCCTTAGCCCGGCAGCACCGCCGACGGGACTTTTAATGGCCCGGTTGGTGGTGCTGACCAGAGTCGCCATGACCCAGTCGCTTCCATTTCACGATCCAGTTCTGGGTCATGAACGACGGTTTGAAAACCACTGCACTAGACCACATGGCATTGCAGTAGTGTATGACCTAAAGAGAGAGCTGGACATGGCCTTTGCATATGTATACATTGTACATGTAGTATATAGTTGAGGAAATTAACTACTAGTTGATTTAGAGTATCTATGTGGCTGCTAATGACAGATTTATGTAATTTTATAACTGTTCAGTTTTTTAGGGGCACATCATGCAAGCAATCCTAAAAAATCTTTTAGCTTTGAAATTGATAATTAGTCCAGGCAAAACGTGCATTGTTAAAAGTTAAAAAGTGCACTTTTATTTCTGGACAGGTAACTGGAGGATAATGGGATATTTTGCCCTGCTGGATTTGCCTGCCACTAGACTTGCTCCAAGAGCATGTATGAAAGATAAACTAACTATTTTAACAATATTCTTGTTTTAGGAATGATTGGATTTTTTTGCCTGCTTCTGGTTTGTTAGTAAGATTTACAGTGTTATGAAAGAGGACTGAAGAATTTCAAAGTGTCTTTGGATCTTATCTCCCTTGCTGTGATATGTTTTTACCATATATTGAGAAACTTATTGCTCAGTTATTTTAAAAGGTAAAAGCTGAACCACAATCTGTATGGCACAAAATACAGGCTATATGGATGGAAATAGCAGCATGGGAAAATGTTTACACCAATCATACTGTTCCTGAAAATGTTCATCCATTCTAACCACTTTTTAAAAATACTGTATCCCAGAGAAACTAATGAGTGATGCAATGAAACCACTTTTTAAAATAGTGTATTATGTAATTTCCAGCTGAGATTTCTTGTAATTTTTGTTATTTTCTTTTTACTCTTACCAGTTGTACCATCAAAGTATAGGACCGTCCAGTAAATACTATGTAAAAATGTGAAACTTTTTTTTAACTTAAAACAGATTGTACCTAGTGTTGAGCACCTTCTTTACAGCTTGTTTATCATCTTACAAAGGAACATGCATTTAGGGTAATGTGGAATTTTGTTAAGGATATCAACACGGTTTTTCTTTTAAAAAAAAGAAAAAAAGGCAAAACTCTGGCTGACTTGTCCAGTTTCTTGTCAAGTATGTCTTAAGCATTAGTTTAATTTATTTACTTTGTCAAATGGGCTGCCAAAGAGATGATTCCCTTAGTTCTCAGCTGTACTGCTAGTTATGGAGTGTTTGAATGTAGAGAACATTTGCAAGTTGAGCCTAACTGCAGCTTTGGATTATAGGATGAGAGGCATTCCCTCTCCTAACCAGATCCACTCCAGGGCTTTATAGGGGATTACCAACTCCTCTGATTGTATCTGGAAGTGAACAGGAAATCATTGCAGAGACAGGCTCAGTTGTTATGTTCATGCTGGTCACACTTGAAGAACAAGGGGATGTTGAGTGAAATTAAAGGAAATCTTTTTTTCAGTATGATCGAACTGGAACTCGTTGCCAGCGGAAGCTGTTGAAGCCAGGAATTTAACAAGACTCAAAATGTCATAAATCAGAGTTTCAGGCCAGAAGGGATCACCAGATCATCCAGTGTGACCTCCCCTATAATGTGATTTTTACATGGTTTTGCATGTGAACGCTATACAGAGGGAGCTGTTTAAAACATTGTCAGTGCTGCTGTGTGTGAAAGAGCAGATGATGTTTATACAAATCTTTTTAAAGCTGGGATTTGCAGCATTGTCATCTGAGCCCTTTTTCTCTAGAAATTTAACTCCATTTACTATGCTTTTTTCTTTTGTTTTTCTTTGTGCATATGGCATACCAGTGTCTCTGTGGTCAGAGATATCCTGCCTCTGCCCTATTAGGTCAAAAAGCCTAATGGGGAGAAACTGTCTTGAGTAAATTGTACTCCATTTTGCTTATTTTGTTAGCCTTGAATTAGTAAGAAGAAATTGTTTTGGTTTTATTCTTTGCTTTACATGTTATTGATTGTTTTTAGAAGGATAGAAGTGTTATGGCTGCAGTTCTTGCTTTTGAAATTATTTACTGTTTTGTGTGTGAGTGAAGAATGTATGGCATGCTAACAGAGACCAGTACTAATGGGCCAGATGGTTGGGAGGGGAGCGGAGAAATCAAGAGGAATCACCTAGATGGCAGATTGACAACCTTAAAGCAAAGGCATACGCCCCAAGGACAAGATAAAGAGTGGACCCAGAGGAACAAGATAAGAAACAGCTGCGGATACTCCCAGCAACAACCTGATTGGGAACAACCTTTACTAACCGCTCTGGTGTGCCATAGACTTGTATGGGAACTTATTATTATAAAAGAAGGGTATATTGACATGGGACTTTGTGTTCATTCTGCATCAACATCGGAGTTTCGAATGCGTTCGACAGAGGCCCAGCTCCCTTCCCTCGTGTGCAGTTTCAGCTGGCCACTGGAACTGACTGAGCAACACTAAGGGCTGGTAACTATAAAATCCAGCTGAAGAACCTTTTGGGATGTGTATGTGTGAATGGAAGCATATGCTAATTTTAACGCTTAAATTGTACTCTTAATAAACATGGCGTATTGCCTTATCCCCTTTAAAAAGATTCCATGTGTAACAGTTATTGCATAGACAAAATACCTTTTGAAGCTGGCAGGTGTTTGATATGAGAAAGGACTGACTGCAGTATTAAGCCGAGGGATGGAAAGGAGGAAGCCAGTGGATGCTGCACTGTACAGAAGCTCTGGAGACAGAGGTAGGAGATCTCATAGCTTCCAAATCTTCACTTCTTAGGCCGGCTGTTAACTCCTGGGAATGGTGTTGCGCACACTGTGCTCTCCTGAGGGTCTTATGAGGCCACTCTTCTGCGCTCTGCAACCAGACTAAGCTCCTTTGACAATCAGGCCAAATCTGCCTTTCCCCACTTCATCAGGCAGTTGTGACAACCTTTGCTGTGTGCCAGGAAGCAACTGAGAAGAGCAGAGCCTTGTTTATCCAAACCCCTCTCATGTGAACCTCCTGTTTGAAACTGGGTTACGATGCCTGACATATATTGTCTGTCCCCCATTTATCTGGATAAATTCCATGACCCCTGTTCTGCTCAGGCAAACGGGGTTTAGTGTACACCAGAAACAGGCAAGGAAGGTTCAGACGTACTCGGCAATGGTGTTGAAACAGACAAGGGAGGGCCAGATGTACTCGGCGATGGGGTTGAAAGGGTTCAATGTCAGTTCAGCCTCCTCTTACAGAGAGGTCTAGTACAGAGACATATCTCCAATTCCATGGAATATTTTGGAGTTGCCTGAGCTCCTGTGTCTTTGACACCTGGGGAGTCATTCCTTTAACCCACTCTACTAGAACCTGATCCTAAACCCACTGCAATGAAGAGAGAGACTCCCATTGGCTTTGATTCTGATCCGTACTGTGTTTTTATCCCAAATAAGAAAATTTCTTCTCGCTAACAACAATTCTATTTCCGTTAACTTGGCCTGGTCCCTACTGAGACCCAGCTCAGAAATGTAACAACCAACTGCACCATAAGTGCCAAGACTAGAGCCCAACTGCACTATATATCACTTAGAAGATGGGGTGGAGGGCAGACTATATCATGGATTACAGTGACACTGACCAAGACTTAGGAGGGTCAGTTGAATATAAGCTCCCAGTGCGATGCTAGCCAAGATGACTACAGCCATTCTTGGATGCACAAGGAGGTGAATATCCAGCAGGCATAGAGAGGTGGCATTCTGCATATGATATCTGTGAGACCATTACTGGATACTGTCCAGGTCTGGTGTCCACATTTGAAAAGAATGTTGGAAAATTGGAAGGGATTCAGAAGAGGGCTACAAGAAAGATTCAAGTTCTGAAAAACTTGCTTTACAGTAAGAGACTTAAGAAGCTCAATGTCTTTAGTTTATCCAAGAGAAGGCAGACAAAGTATTCTGTGTATTCCGTGCCCAACCTGCTCATAGGGGGCACTCCACATAAGCCAGGAAGCAGTTTGAGTCAGTCACCAAGGGTTTCTTTGAGGTTTAGGGGAAACAGGGTTCAAATTCCTGCTCTGCCACAGGCTTCCTCTGTGTCCTTGGGCAAGTCTGTGCCCTTGTTTCCCATCTATAAAATGGGACTAATAAGACTTCCCTTCCCCCTAGAGGTGTATGAGGATAAATACATTGACAACTGGGAGGTGCTCGGATCCTACAGTCCTGGGGCCTATATAAGTACCAATCTTCAGCAAAACTGGTGGCCGGCAGGAGGAAGCTCATTACTTTTAACTGTCTTCCTGTCCTGCAATTATTAACCGTGTATATAGTGCAAAAGAAATTACTTGCTGTGTGCTTTTCCAAGCATCTTCGTTTGCTAAAACGGGTGCAGCCTTCTTGAACACGGAAACACTTTGTGCAGTTTGTCTCTCTTTTTTTTAAAGAGGTCTCAGCAGGGGAGAGGAGAAAAAGGTCTTCAACAGCACTGGATTTCAAATCAAATCAAAATTCATGACTTCCAAATACAGCAGTCAAACTGTCAGCAGTCCTTAGGTGGTGGAGTGGAGGTTTCCTAGGATTGCACACTATAGTGCAAGTGAATCTGACATCATGTAATCCCTGTACACCCAGGGGCGGCTCTAGCTTTTTTGCCACCCCAAGCACGGCAGTTAGGCAGCCTTCAGCGTCTTGCCAGTGGGAGGTCCGCTGGTCCCGCGGCTTCGGCGTACCCGCTGCTGAATTGACGCCAAAGCAGCGGGACTGGCGGACCTCCTGCAGGCAAGCTACAGAAGGCTGCCTGACTGCTGCCCTCACAGCAAATAGCAGGGCGCCCCCCGCGGCTTGCCACCCGAGGCACGCACTTGGAGTGCTGGTGCCTGGAGCCGCTGCTGTGTACACCACTGATCAGAGCCAAAAGACACTACTGAGGTATTTTTCATACATTTAAGATCTTTGTGGAATCTCTTAGAAACCTGAAATTGAAATAATTAAAAGTTGGCAGTTAGAGTCCATTTACATCATTGACACAGTAGCCATTGCTGGAGAGTCAACTGCCACCTGCTGGATTCCCTCAGTCTCCCTCTTGTCCAGGAGCGGCGCCAGGGTTTTTGGCACCCTACGCAGGAGTCCTTCCGCTCTCCTGGTCTTCGGGGCACTTCGGCGGTGGGTCCCGGAGCGAGTGAAGGACTCGCCGCAGAATTCCCGACGACGACCCAGAGCGCGGAAGGACCCCTCGCCGCCAAATTGCTGCCCTCCCAAATCCTAGTGCCCTAGGCGACTGCCTAGGTTGCCTAAATGGAAGTGCCGGCCCTGCTCTTGTCTCACAAACACTGTGGTTTGTCTTCTATCAAAACACTTAGCTCTTCATTAGTAACTCATACTATATTCTGCACTATCACTGTATTGTGACATATATGGGCACAGTAGATCTTTAGCAACAGGAAGATTGGCAGTTTATAGCAGTGATGCCACGATGTTAGTAACCTGGTTTGTGGAGTACGATCAGATTACTGGTGGATTCTCTGTAATTTGAAGACTTTAAATCATAATTTGAGGACTTCAGGAGCTCAGCCAAAGATTATGTATTCAGGAGTGGGTGGGTGAGATTCTGTGGCCTGCAATGTGCAGGAGGTCAGACTAGATGGTCATGATAGTCTCATCTGGCCTTAAAGTATATAAGATTAGTTTATATCTGATCACCTGAATTTAAGAAGATAGGGACCTGAATGCTTCCTACCTAAATCTCAGTACATGGTTTGATTCCAGTTCCTACAATAAAGTGGATTTTTATAAAGGGAGAGAGAATAGAATAGTTCTACAGAATGTTGCACAACCTGCAGTGCAAATGAGACAACTGCTCTCTATAGCACAGCATATGCTTTAACATATTAGCAGGCAAGATAACTTCCAGCATTCCACATCATTAAGAACTTAAAATGATCATTTTCAAATATTGCATATAATTCTCTTTACTCACTGATTGGAAATGTCCAGGTTAGAAAACAGCAAGCTGGTAGTTATCTAATTAGAACCTGCTTCAGAATCTTGCCATGGGGCTTGTAGAGCTGGCCTTTTAATTTTCCTCTACTTTGTGCTCTGAATGACTCTGAAGTGCCCTCTGCTCTTTCCCTTCATCAGTTGTGTTTTGGTGGGCTAAACGAGAAACTGCTAGCATCAGGGGTGGCTCTATGTATTTTGCCGCCCCAAGCATGGCAAGCAGGCAGCTTTTGGCGGCATGCCTGCGAGAGGTTCCCAGTCCCGCGGATTCAGCGGCATGCCTGCAGGAGGTCCGCTGGTCCCGTGCCTTCGGCGTCCCCACTGCCGAATTACCGCCGAAGCCGTGGGACCGGCGGGCCTCCCGCAGACATGCCGCCAAAGGCAGCCTGATTGCTGCCCTCAGGGTGACCGTCAGACCACCCCCATGCAGCTTGCCGCCCCAGGCATGCACTTGGCGCACTGATGTCTGGAGCCGCCCTTGGTCATGCTAGCTCTTCTTCCCAAGCTTTTCCTTGTCAATTACTAGACTCTGCCACTGCCTCCAAGTAGGCATGCCTGTAATCTTTTCCCAGATCAACAGGGGCCCTTGCTGTTCTAAATAGTGTCTCTCCTCTCTCCCTCTTGGTTGCCTACCACACTCTGAATCTGGCCTTGGCTTCCCCTTCCTACCAGGGACAATGTGCCTCTCGCTGAGCTGCCAGCACACAGAGCCCCAGGAATCTAGGTAATCTCTCTGGGGGTTACATACACTAAAGTTTAAAGCATTATTGCTTAAAGTTTAAAGAGACAAGATTCCACTTTTCCAAACTGTTTAAATGCTGAATTGCTCTGTAAGCAGTACTTCAAGTTCTATAACTGCTGCCTTAATGGGAAACTGGACTCCTTTGTTGTCCTAGAAATTCAAGCCCCTCTAGGGAAGAACAAGTTTTTTTTGTTAAACTGTTTTAATATCCACCTATCAATTCTCCATTTTTAGATGCCATATCATCTTTCTTTGAGCTGGCACCATATCCTCTTGCAGTATCTTATAACTCATCACACTGAACCTGTGAACAAGGGAAATGGTGGAATTAGCTAGAACATCTGTATATACCTGAAACTGCCCTATGACTTCAGAGATATGAAATAAATGGAATCTAGTTGTTTATAGCTGTAGCAAATCCGTCCACTTTTATCTTGTGATTTGACAAGCTTAAGTGTGTAATTTAGATGTGGATCCAGACTCTGAGCTCTCCAGAACAAAACTTAGCACCACGTTCAAAAATCCAAATTCAGCCCAAACACTAACTGGGTCAGGGTTAGGAGGTTCTGATTTGGAGATGGGCTTGTGTCTATAAAAATTAAACTTTTTCAACAAACAACTAAAATAAATGCTTCCCCCTGTTCTCTAGATATTTTTCAGCAAGGCAAATAATTACCCTTAGGCAAGTAACTTAGGATATTTTTCATTTCCTTTCTTTGCACCCTCTTGAAAAGCCAGACAGAAGAATCCAGGCTTTTCATGTAGCACAACTTAATATTTATCTCTAAAAATATGTGAAGTACAGTAATAAAGTTAAATGGCAACATCTCTCTGCAGTTCAAGTTGGCCTTTGACTTCATAAATGTAGCTGGTGATAGTGGCAGTAAGCCTCCATCTTCTGGTTCCTTTCCAAGAAAACATGCCATTTTGCTGGCCTTCATTCTAGCACTGCTGGTTGTGTTGAGATCCTCTAGTTTTTCTCTTGTGTTTTCCACATGCTTGGTTCTCAGAAGAGCTCAAGTGAAAATGAAAACAGCATTAATCTATACACACCAAACAAAAGCTTGACCAGAACCTTACAGTGTCTGCTCAAAGGTAGATACTAAATTGGAATATCTGAAAAGAGAGTGTGACATTTCCCCAGATGCAACCTGAACTGTGGAACCACCGTGTCCCTTTAAACTCTCCTGCCCAGGCTGTCTCATACACTGCTATGTCAGCGAACAGCAAACTCCTCCAGCTCTGTTCAGCATGCAGAGACACACTCAGCAAAGTTACATGAAGGCTCTCACAACCACTCATGAACTGCATACAGGAGACCTCAATAAATTCCCACAGCCCCAGCCTTACACCTCGGAAATGTGCATCTTGCACTGCTCAAGACCTTCTTGATCAATGCAAGCTCATTAATTAGTTTGCTACTCTATCAAAGGGTATTGCACATGCACCAGGATCCGTAATCTGAGCAGATCACCCAAGCACTTTAGACAAACTCACTTGTCAACTGTCTGAAGTGGACCACTCTCATTACCAAGTCAAAAGTTATCTTTCCTCCCTTGGCATTCTGCTGTTAAGTGAATTGTCTCCTTAGACTGACTTCACACTTGGAAAGGCAACTCCCATCCTTTCATGTATTTATACCTGCTCCTGTATTTTCCACTTCATGCATCTGATGAAGTGGGTTCTAGCCCACAAAAGCTTATGCCCAAATAAATTTGTTAGTCCCTAAGGTGTCACAAGGACTCCTTGTTGTTTTTGCGGATACAGACTAACATGGCTACCACTCTGAAACCTGTCACGGGTTTAGATTAAACATCAAAATAAGCACATAAGGTTTTGACCATCCTTCATTGTGAATTGCATAATTTTGCTTGCAACTTTTGTCTACGTGAGGTTTGGCATGTTTCCTTGTCTTCTCTGAGGGACTAGATTGGGGTGGCCAAAACTGTGGCTCGCAAGCCACATGAGGCTCTTTTACCATTAACGTGCAGCTCACAGAGATCCCCATGCTCACCCCCATTGTGGGGGTGGGAAGCTCAGGACCTCTGCCTTGCAGCAGGATGATGCAGTAGGGGCATCTGCCCAGTGGGGCGGGGGGCCCTGGGGCTTCAGCCCAGTGGAGTGCACCTGCCAGGCCTTGGGGCTTCAACAGGAGTGGGGCTGAAGCCTTGAACCCCATCCAGCACCTCCCACGGGGCTGAAACCACAATCCCTGGCTCTCGGCAAATGTGCCACGGCTCTCGAATTTCTGAAGATTGTCATATGTGGCTCGGAGGGCCAATAAATTTGGCTACCCCTGGATTAGACTATGGGTGTTTCCCAGACTCACATGTAGCAAAACCTCATAACTTCATACACTATGGTGATACATACATTTCAACAGGATAGTAATGGTCAATTGATTATGACTAAGGTTAAGATTTTGTCATGGTTAATAGGGATTCTGCACTGTAAAACAATTCAGGCACTTTAACCTTTTAGCTTATTGGAAAGCCAGGAGTTAAGGAATGATGGTGTTGGTGCTGGAAACGGGTAAATAAGGTGCCCTATTAACCCAGCTTCACTCTTACCAAGGGCTTAGTGATGGAAGAGTCAGGGGCAGGATGGGATTATGGCATTTTGGGGCCCTATGAACAGCACAGTGTGGGGCACTCTGTGGTTTAGTCCTCATGTTGTGATCACACCTCTTTGGTGTGGCTATGATAGATGGCCCTCCCCCCTGCCCAGAGAGGCAGAGGAAGGAGCATGGTGCCTATTCCTCCCCAGGAGCAGCAGCAGGAGTTTTTCAGTTTGAGAGAGAAGGGAGGTGTTGATGGGACTTCACATCCAATTGGGGGCCGTTTGCTCCTTTTGGAGCTAGTGTTCCAGGCTATCTGGAGACCCCGGCAGTTGTCACTGCGACAGTCATGTTCAGGTCAGGTTTTCAAGCTTTTTTTGGTGAGAACTGGAAACTTACTTTTGTTGATGAAAACTGAGAGTCTGACATTATCACATGATTCCAGGAACTGGGTGGGGCCCAGAGCACAGACCAGTAGAGCTTATTCTTTACTCATACTCTGCAAGGGGCTCTGACACCCAAGACTGTGCTGTTGTATGTACTCTTGGAATGGGAAAAGTTGTCATGGCTCCATCACTGAGGCCCTGATCCTGCAACTTGAGCTGCATGGGGAAACCCTCCCATATAGCACTTCAACAGGGCTCTACATGGGTGTAGGGTGGGGGTCCATTTAGATGGAACAGATTTCAGGTTCGGGGGGCTTAAAAGTCTTAGGGAAGAGAGGCTGTATCACAGCTATGATTTTTCTTGCCTCATTTTTGCCACATGACCAGTCCCAATTCAGAATGCGCCATTCCAAGGTAGGGTGACCAGATGTCCCGATTTTATAGGGACAGTCCCGATTTTTGGGTCTTTTTCTTATATAGGCTCCTATTACCCCCCACCCCCTGTCCTGACTTTTCACACTTGCTGTCTGGTCACCCTATTCCAAAGTGATCTGGATGTTTTCACCCACACTGAGACAGTGCACATGAGCCAGTGTTTGCGTGCGCACACAGACAGACACAGAAGCATCTGCAAAATTTGTCCAGGTTGGCCCAAAGTTATATTCAACATTTGCTTGTTTCCCCGTGTCAAAGTTAGACTCAGGACTCACAGTTTGTCAGACCACTCTGTTTTATTAGCACAGCG
>NC_133776.1:100564490-100613931 GCF_003597395.2 Chelonoidis abingdonii | reverse complement strand
TTTGCTGACCAGGTATGTTCTTTATTTGCAGCTTCTTTTGTGCTGGCAGTTCTCACCTTTCTTTATCAATTAGGTAATTTGCATCAACACAGGCTTGGCTTTTGGATTCAAAGTCATCAGCAGAGCTAAGAGATTCTGTCTTAACACACAGGGATCTGAAAAAGAAAACACAGCCTATTGCGGCTCTTTTTGGAGCCCTAGTAGGATTTTAATTCAGCGGCACGTTTCATTTGCATTTTTTTTTACCTCTTTCTACAATATACATTGCACATGTCCTAGGGAAAATGCACATTCTTTCTATACTATAACTTTTTTAAAACATTAGCCATATCAATTTTTACATAAGGTGTAACTGTTTATTTTGTTCTTACAGCTTCTCCATCCATGAATCTTAATTGCATCACAGACCCTAATTCATGAAGCTGCACAACAGCTTTCTGAGGTAAATCATATTGTTAGCCTCATTTTACATTTGGGGAAGGGGTGGAAATAAGGTATAGAGGTTAAGTGATTTGCTCAAAGTCACGCAGTGACTTAGTGCTGTACAGTCAGGGGATACATGGTGGTGGGGAGGGGATCATGCTGTATGGTTGCGGGGACACGAGGGCAGAGATGAGGAAATGGTGCTGTGAGGACAGTTATGAGGGAATGGTGCTATGAGGACATGGGGATGAGAGGGCAGAGCTGAGGAGATGGTGCTGTAGGACTGTGGGGATGCGAGGGCAGAGCTGAGGGGGATGGTGCCGTAGGGCCGTGGGGATGTGAGGCCAGAACTGAGGGGATGGTGCTGTAGGACTGTGGGGATGCGAGGGCTGAGGTGAGGGGGTGGTGCTGTAGGACTGTGGGGATGCGAGGGCAGAGGTGAGGGGATGGTGCTGTAGAACTGTGGGGATGCGAGGGCAGAGGTGAGGGGGTGGTGCTGTAGGACTGTGGGGATGCGAGGGCAGAGGTGAGGGGATGGTGCTGTAGGACTGTGGGGATGCGAGGGCAGAGCTGAGGGGAAGGTGCTGTAGGACTGTGGGGATGCGAGGGCAGAGGTGAGGGGATGGTGCTGTAGGACTGTGGGGATGCGAGGGCAGAGGTGAGGGGATGGTGCTGTAGGACTGTGGGGATGCGAGGGCAGAGCTGAGGGGATGGTGCTGTAGGACTGTGGGGATGCGAGGGCAGAGGTGAGGGGATGGTGCTGTAGGACTGTGGGGATGCGAGGGCAGAGGTGAGGGGATGGTGCTGTAGGACTGTGGGGATGCGAGGGCAGAGGTGAGGGGATGGTGCTGTAGGACTGTGGGGATGCGAGGGCAGAGGTGAGGGGATGGTGCTGTAGGACTGTGGGGATGCGAGGGCAGAGGTGAGGGGATGGTGCTGTAGGACTGTGGGGATGCGAGGGCAGAGGTGAGGGGTTGGTGCTGTAGGACTGTGGGGATGCGAGGGCAGAGGTGAGGGGGTGGTGCTGTAGGACTGTGGGGATGCGAGGGCAGAGCTGAGGGGGTGGTGCTGTAGGACTGTGGGGATGCGAGGGCAGAGCTGAGGGGATGGCGCTGTAGGACTGTGGGGATCGAGGTCAGAGGTGAGAGAGGATGGTGCCCTGGGGATGCCAGGACCGTGTTGAGGCCATTCTTTGGGCTGGATGGTGGAAGGTCAGCATGGGGGACATAGACAGACCCTGCGACCACTGCCTTTCCAGTCCAGGCCCTAGATTGGAGGAAGGTGTCAGGCAACCACCTGAGCAGGCGCTTGGCGTCATAACATGGGGGCGGGGCCATTGTTCCTTCTTCTGACCTCAGGCACAAGGTCGGGTTGCCCTGCCCGCACTCAAGATGGCGCCTGGGGCCTCATCATCTGGTGCCGAAGCGCGCAGGCGCCGAGTAGCGCGATTATGACACCGCCCCGCCAGGCGCTGAACTCGGCCCCTGCACTGGAGCTGGGTGCAGCTTCCTCGGGTCCCGGCTCGGGCTTTCCTCCCTTCCCAGCAGGCGCGACGATGAGGCTGCTGGCTGCCGGGATCCTGCTGCTGGGCTGCTCGGTTCCCCTCTGCGCCGCCTTCTACCTGCCCGGCTTGGCCCCCGTCAGCTTCTGCGAGCCCGGCAAGGATTCCGAGAGCTGCAAGGTGAGAGCGGCCCGCGGCTGCCTGGCTGGGCCAGGGCCTGGGCTCGGCGCTCCTGGGGGCGGGCATCGCTTGTCGGGGGACGCTGGGGAGCCCTGGGTGGGTGGGGGCTCCTGGTTTGATGTACCCTGCGAAGGGCTGGGGGAAGCGGGCTTGTAGGGCGGCCCTTGGCTGGGTGCGGAGTAGGACCCATAGGGGTATGGGGGGGTGTTGTACGGGGAGCCTAGTTGGGTACGGAGCACGGTCCTGTGTGGATGGGATAGGAGGATTTGTAGGGGGGCTCCTAGTGACTGTAGAGTAGGGCCCTGTGCCTGGAGTATGTATGGGTGGGAGGGTTGTAGGGGATGCCCAGCTGGGTATGGAGCAGGGCCCATATGGGTGTGTGTATGCGGAGGTGATGACCCTTTCTCAGTAGTCAAACTTAGGGATCCTTGGGGCAGTCCCTTCATGGGGCAGCAAGTGGCTCTGGTGGGAGCCCCTTTCACATCCAGTTCTCTCTTTCCTGCGGTGGGGTTTAAGACAGGGATACATCCCATGGCTTTTAGCATCTCTGGTGTGGATAAGATGTTGAACCTGCCTGTCAATCCTGGCCAGGTACTAGGTGAGAGCAAGCTGCTTCTCAGAGGAACATTGGATCTGCCATACAATTCAGCATTTCTTTGACTAGAAAACCATGAGGACTAAATTAGCTGTTATCATGCAGGAAAAAGATCTTTAAGTTAGTGTGGATAGTTCTCTGAAAACATCTACTTGTACAGCAGCAGTCAAAAAACAGATAAGAATGTTAGGAACCAGTAGGGAAGGCTAGCTAATAAGACAGAAAATATTATAAGGACACTATAAATCCATTATATGCCCACACTTTCAACACTACATGCAGTTCTGGTTACCCCATCTCAAAAAAAAGTTGTATTAAAATTGGAAAAGGTACAGAGAAAGGCAACAAAAAAGATTGAGCATGTAATAGCTTCCATATGAGGAGAGATTAGAAAGACTGGGACTGTTCATCTTAGATGACTAAGGGGGAAATGTGATAAAAGTCTATACAATCATGAATGATGTAGAGAAGGTGAATAAGGAAGTGTTATTTACCCCTTCACGGAACAGAAGAACCAAGGGTCACCCACTGAAATGTATAGGCAGCAGGTTTAAAACAAAAGAAAGGAAGTACTTGTTTACACAACACACAGTCAACCCGAGGAACTCATTGCCAAGGTATGTTGTGAATGCCAAAAGTATAACTGGGTTCAAAATGAGTTAGATAAGTTCATGGCTGTTATCGAAGATGATCAGAGATGCACACCATGCTCTAAGCCTCAAACTGCCAGAAGCTGGGACTGGGCTACTGAGGATGGATTGCTTGATAATTGCCGTGTTCTATTCATTCCCTTTTAGAGCTCTGGCACTGGCTACTGTGGAAGACAGGATAGTAGTGGCTAGGTGGGCCATTGGTCTGACACACTAAGAACGTAAGAACAGTGATAGTTTGCACCAGATTCACTAACTCTGAATGCATTTCCAAGTTAAGTTACAAAGCAGAGTTTCTGGGAACATTTTAAAACCAGGTGTTATTCACACATTTGTGTGCATGATAAACTTTTTTTTTTTTTTTTTTTTTTTTAATGTTTCTAACCATTTGTTAGGTGCCCAGAAATCCTCTTGCTTCAAACTTGTCACCTATGGAAACTTGGCAGAGGGGCAAGACTTGCATTATGATGTTGTCTTATTGCCATTGAGCCCTTCAAACAGCATGCTGGTTTCTGCTGTCATCAGACACCATGGGTGCTGAAAAAGTTTCTTTTGTGATGTGGTGCCATAAAAATGTGAGAACTTCCTGCTCAGTTCTGCAAAGTGGGCAATATACCTGTGTAGGTGTGTATCTACTAGGAAACCTGATACCTGTTTTTCAATCAGTGGTGCTGCTGTGCTGTGCTAGCACCCTGGTAAGTGCTGTTGTAGTTAGAGCTAGAGAGCTTTAAACCAATGTTTAAAAAACCTTAATTTTGTCTGAACTGGTGTTTACACAAGTGACTAGTGCTAGCTACTGTTGTGCTGCTGCTGGAAAAGAGGTGCAAGGATTTTTAGTCTAGTCAAGGTCTTTAATGTGAGTCTTCCTAGCACTGCACAGCTGAATATAAAGGATAAAAAATGAGCCTTTCTAAACATGGAATGGGTTTAACTAGTTTAAGATGCTTCTCATATGAGTGAAAGCCCTCATGACTTTTCTTGTATTACAGCATATGTTACTTATATACTTTTTCATTCTTTTAGTCAAAAATTGAGCTCTTTGTGAATAGACTGGACTCAGTAGAATCAGTTCTACCTTATGAATATGATGCGTAAGTACACTATAGTACAATTCTAGAGTATTTGAAAGCATGTTTTCTATCCTCACCTTTATTTTTTATATAAACTAAAGTAATATGATTTGTAACTTGATAAATATGTATACAGGTTGTAAAAACTGTCAGACACTTGCTAGCTGGAGGAGTAAGCCTACTACTCAGATAGGTATGAAAGGTGACAATTGGTGGAGTTATCAGGGTTCACCAGCTATGTCCTGCTAAGTAATTCAATCCCTACACTACTGGGAAAGAGGTGAAATTGCAGGGTTTTCCATTGGGGTTTTGTCCCTGGGTCCTGCTTTGGAGTTCTATGTAGACATCTGTTAGATAAAGTGGGGGTGAATTTCAAATGTATCAGCTATCTGTTATAAGACTACAGGTTTCTGTCTCTTTTCTCCCAGTGTCTCCTGATTGCTGTGAAGAGGAAAGAGGTCTTCATTACTCTGTTATGCCCCCAACCTCTGTTTTTTAGTTTTTTGGGGGGATTTTTTTGGTCCTTTTCTGTGAAAAATGTTACTGCCTGCCTTTGCTACTGCTTGTAGCTTTGCCAAGTAGAAATGTGAAATTTGTGTGATTCTTAAATTTTACTGCTGAATACACTGGGGAATAACAAGTGATATTCTTGTAAAATTTACTCTGCTCTTCCTTGGAAAAGCAATAAATAGCTGCAGAGATGCTAAAGGCTGGGTCAGTAAAACAACACTACTGCCTGGTCCACACTGGGGGATGGGGGTCGATGTAAGATATGTCAACTTCAGCTACGCTATTCCCGTACCTGAAGTTGCGTATTTTATTTCGACTTACCTCTTGTCCTCACGGCACGGGATCAACGGCCGCAGCTCCCCCGTTACTCCGCTACTGCCACTCGCCCTGGTGGAGTCCCAAAGTCAATGGAAATGCGTTCAGGGATCGATACATCGCGTCTAGATGAGACGCGATAGATCGCTACCTGCTGATCCGGTGGGTAGTCTGGATGTACCCTACACAAGTATTGCATTAAATTCTGCAGAAATTGGTGGCTTAGGCCCATACACTAGTTAGGGAAAGCTTCTTATTCACTAGTTTCAAGTGTGTTTTTTATAATGTAGATATAACTATTCATGATCTCTGTGGGTACATTTCCCTACCTTTAACTGTTTCAAGTAAAGGGGAATTTCTGGACAGGTGAATGGATCTTTTTTTGAATACTGGTATAAAAGCCATCAGATTTGTCCCTCAGAATATACACTTGCCATGTTAATTGTTTTCCATCTTTAAGGGATTTTTCTTTTTTCTTTTTAATCTTCATTTGGCATTATGTCATGCCAATAGCACTTTGTATGATTTTCTTACTACTTCTAGCCTGGAACTTATATTACTTCAATTGCTTTCTGAAAACGGCACTTTGACTACAATCTTACAGTATATATTTTAAACAATTATTGCTGGAACTATGAAGTGCGTTGATGACTGATTAAAAAAGTTACTTTGTGCAGTGAATTGTACCTAATCTGTCTGCATTTGAAGTCAGATTTTCAATGGTATATTAAGCATTGTTGGTTTAAAAAAAATCTCATGAAAACTCCTGTATCTAAAATATAGCTTAACAAATTGATCTATTTTGTAACTATAAATTTCAGCCTAAAATGTATTAACATTAAAGACTCTTAATTTTTTTCAGTTTTGACTTCTGTCAAGATGAGAGTGAAAAAAGGCCTTCAGAAAATCTTGGACAAATCCTGTTTGGAGAAAGAATAGCATCGTCACCATATAAGGTTATTCAAGCCATCCAAAGTGATTGTGGTTACACTTGGTAGTTGTAGTCTTAACCCACTTAAAAAAAAAAAAAAAATTTCTCCTTCAATAATATTCAGATGATAAAAAGCAAGGAAATAATAACTGTGGATTTTGTACTGTCACTATAAAGCAGTATCTTGGTCATAGTTAACTGAGCGCATGGGAATTGAGAATTCCATCCTAACCTGCTAACACTTTTTCCAAGGGTATTTAATTGCATGTTTTACAGAGATTATTCAAGTACGCATATGTGCAAAATTTTGGGCAACATAGAATGGAAGTTAGTTTGGTCCTCAGTATAGTTACCTTTGGACACACAATTTGATAGAGCTATTGGTGTGATGTGGCGATATAAAAATGGACCACAAGCCATTCAGAATACTTGTGAGCAATAACCTTCACTCACTTTTAGGGCTTGTATGTCCTAGGATTTTTAATTGTGTTGTAACGTGTTAACTCACATCTATAAATTCTAACCACACTGTAAAACCAGATTAGAAATATAAATGTGTGAGAACACTTCCTTAATGGAAAAGTGCGCTTCTGCAGGAAATGTCCACTGTGCTGCTGCAATTTGCCAGCATTGCCTCATAGTTTGTCATGCTCTATAGCAGCTGAAATTAAAACATAATATACAGAAGGGGCATTGTTGGTAATATGGGTAATTTCATGATGCACTGTGCTAAGTAAAGCTAATGTGATTGCTCTCTTTACTGATGCAATACTTCATCAATTTGCAGGCAGATTATTTTTAAAAACCTTATGGATGACATTTCAAATAGTTGTTTACTTGGATTATTCTAATTGTAGAGATTTATGTGCTTTTAGGAATGTACAGATGAATATTTTGCATAAGTTGTACATAAGCATTGGTTCTCAAATTGAGTTGAAACTGCTGATATGAAACCAATTTCGGCTTCAATAATTCTTTTTAGTGGGATTGGCTAGGATCTATATGAAAAATAAACTTTGATTGAAAAATAATGGCTTTTTAAAAAGGTGCTTTGGGAGCAAAATTTTAAAATTGCTCTTTTTGTGTGTTTTGGTGACAGTTTACGTTTAACAGACCGGAAACATGCAAGTTAGCTTGTACAAAATCATATGACCCAGAAGATGATGATGACAAAAATAAACTGGCTTTTTTGAAGAAAGGAATGCAATTGAATTATCAGCATCACTGGTGAGTTCAGACATCCTGTTTTGAACTATGAATAGAGAAATGAAAATTAACATAATGTAATGAGTTGTTCTGAGAGGTGACACTTTTTTATCTTTCTTCTATCCAGTAATTGTCCTTGAATATATTATTCTTTTGAGACCAAACCAAAACCTTGTTGCTTTCATTTGCATATGAAATGTAACTTAAAAATAACGGAATAATTAGATAACATTTCTTACTAAGGAGTTGCATGTTTAAAATTTCTTTGTCTAGGATTATTGATAATATGCCTGTAACATGGTGTTACCAAGTGGAAGATGAACACAAATACTGTAATCCGGGATTTCCAATAGGATGTTTTATTACTGCAGATGGCAGAGTTAAAGATGCTTGCATTATTGATGTAAGTGGTGAGAGCTTATTTCTTTAATATGGCCAGATGTGGGGCTAGCTACAAAGCTGTGGTGTTGGGGTCATGTCCTCGTTAGTCTTTGTCATGTTTTTTTGTTTTTAATAAATAACTGTGCGCTTACAGAGTGTAAAACGGGCTTGATATTCAAAACACAAATATAGTTAAATAAGCTGTACAGTATGTGCATTGACAAAGGTAAGCACACATGTAATCAAACATTCCTCATTTATATACATTATGTGGTTGTGCTGCAGTTTGTAGTAAACACTCTAGTTAAGTATCAGGGGGTAGCCGTGTTAGTCTGTATCTGCAAAAACAACAAGGAGTCCAGTGGCACCTTAAAGACTAACTGATTTATTTGGGCATAAGCTTTCCTGGGTTTTTAGAAGTGAGGTTTTTTACCCACGAAAGCTTATGCCCAAATAAATCAGTTAGTCTTTAAGGTGCCACCGAACTCCTTGTTGTTACTATAGTTAAGGGTGCAGAATAGCTTCATACATCACTTCCTGGTATAGGCTGGGTTTAAACTTTCTGAAATACGTTTTGAGACGAAACTTCATGTTTAGGCTCTGGCTGAGGGGAATTTTTAATAGTATGGGCAAAATCTGTTGTCATTTATCACTATTGCAGCTCCAGGAGCAATTGCAATAGTGGAAGCTGTAGAATAGAGAGGACTCGGTATGTGTTTTTAAAAAAGTAGCTGCATTGTTATTACCAGTGGCTAACTATGGTTACAAAATTAGGTGTTCTGATATGCACTGCCACTTCCATCATTGCTATTGCCAGTGGAAATGCACCAGTAGTGAGTGATGGTCAGAAAGCTTGCTAGTGTAAATGTAACATCCCCTCTGGATTGGTCATCTGCGGGAATTGAATAATAGATCTAAAATATCTTGGTAATTTAAACTATAGTGCAATGGATAGAGAATGGGAGTGGGGAGCATTGGAGGAAATCACCAACCCCCCTTTGTCTATTAGTAATGTAGTTAATATTGACCCTTTATTTCTAGTTATTAGTCAACAAATATAAGCAGCCATATGCTCAGTGTTACATCATAGGCAACTGAAAAGCAAGTAAGGGCTGGGGATTGAAACTCACAATTTATACTGGCTACTGACCATCTCCAGAAAAGTCAGTAGTAAACAGATCGTAGAGCACATTTTTCCAGTCCAAAAATTTAGACCAGTTCTAATCACTAAAGAATTTAGTCACTAATCATTTATAAGGCCATACTGTCCTTCACAATAAGACTCCCTTACATCACTCTAGCAGAGTAAAGAGGCCTAATATTTTTTACAACTGTTTTATACTCCTGGGGGAATTCACTAAGAACAAATAACTAAGCAGGCAGGCTACTACATTTTGCTCTGTCTAAGGGAACAGAGCCTGCCCCTCCACATCGAGTGCCACAATAGCGAACAAGAGTGTCTATGTCTGTCTCTCTCACATGCATGACTACCTGCCCCCACCCCAATGGTGATTTATGTCTTTATTGGCTGCTGTGGGTGCCTAAACCAACATGCCTGCACTGCTGGGGAGGGGGGGCATGACCATTTTTGCAACTTACCTTTGCTTCCCTGTCAGAAGTCATTTTTCTGCGAGGAAGCAAAATCTGCAGGGGCCATGAATTGTGCACAAGCACAGTGATGCAGAATTCCCCCAGGAGTAATAGACTATTCAGCTGAAGAACCACATGTGTTAGGTTAGAGATGGTACTCACATGTCTATGCTCTAGCCCAGTGGTCCTCAAACTTTTGAGGGTCACGGCCCCTGCCCTATCTGCATCCCACCATGGCTGAGAGCAGGGTTGTGGCTTGTGGGGGGAAGGTGATGTGGACAGGGGTAAAGGGGCTGAGGCCTGGGTCATGGCTGGGGGTAGGTCAGAGGCCAGCAGCGGGGCTAGGGACAGAGCCGTGGCCAATGGCTGAGCCTGGGGGTGAGAGTGGAGTTGCAACTTGGCTATGGTGATGGCTAACAGCCAGGCCTGGGGCCATGTGCGGACCTGCACCAAGGCTGGAGATGGGACAGGAGTGGGGCTGGGAGCCAGGGACTGGAGCAGAGCTGGGGGTGAGGGAAGGGGCTGGGTGGTGGTCCCTCCCCACCTTGTGTGGAGGCTGGCTGGGGCCCCACTGTGCACCCCTCTCCCCCCAGATTCCTCTGTGCCCTCTGGGAACCTCTGCTCTAGCAACTAGATGGGGGACAAAGAGCTACAGTTTGTGTGGGTTACGTGGAGATGATCAAGAGTGAGTAGACTTAAATCTGGACTGGAGTGTCTTATGATGACCTTGGAAGGCTGATGTAGACTCCTTTAAACCTTGTGGAATATAAAGTTTATCCATTACCTTTATTTTCTTTGCTTTTTGTAGATTTGTTACCTTTCTAATGTCTATTTTGAGAATATAGAGAAAATACTCCTCATTCCTCCACCCCTTCTGTGTCTCCCCCACTTGCCCCCAGTATTCTTTTATTTTGGAGTACTTGCATCTTTGACCATAATGTTACCTCTCTCCTGGAAATGTTTTTCAAACCTGTAATATTTTGCAGTCTCAGTTTCACAAGTGGGACACTTTCTATCTCTTCAACCATGTTGACATTACAATCATGTACCATAGCGGGAAAGATGAAAGCTGGCCTGGAGCAAGACTGGTAATGGCAAGACTGGATCCAAAAAGGTAAATACTAGTACATGACATTTTAATGTGCTTCAGTGTCTTCAACCATGTGTAGGGAAGCTAGAAATTACAGTTGAAATAAACCAATTTCTGTCTTTCTGAAAAAATGTCTGTGATCTGTTGACTATTGTAAATCTTTGAATACATTGATGCATCTTCCTTACTTTATTTTTTAAAAGTAAAAATGAATGGTGTGGAGAAAATGAATGGAACACAAGAACCAGGGGGTCATCCAATTAAATTAATAGTCAACAGGCTTAAAACAAAAAGACGTACTTCTTCATACAACACAGTTACCCTGTGGAACTCATTGCCATAGGATGTTGTGAAGGCTAAAACTATAACTGGGTCTAAAAAAAGAATTGAAATACATTCCTGGAGGATAGGTCCATCAGTGGCTATTATCCAAGATGGTCAGAGATGCAACCCTATGCCTTGGGTGTCCCTAGGCCTCTGACTGACAGCTGCTGGGACTAGATGATAGGGGATGGATCACTTGATGATTTCCCTATTCTGTTCATTTCCTCTGGCATGGGCCGCTATTAGAAGACAGGATAGTGGGCTAGATGGACCATTGGTCTGATCCTTTTATAGCCATTCTTATGTTTAGTGGTAATAAAACTGACTCAGAACATTCAAAGAGCACTATTAAATGAAGGCAATTTCTCTGGTGTACGTCAGCTTTCTCTTCATGTCAGTTTTGGCTACAGGGCTGTGGCAAGAATGTGTTTTCCTATTATCCTCATAGATGTGTGTTCCTATTATCCTCATAATCAGAAATGGCTAAACCATGTTTGCTCTAACTTTCTAAAGCAGGGAGGGCAAACTACAGCTTGCGGGCTACATCTGGCCCGTTAGACCTTTTGATCCATCCCTCAGCTCCCCTCCTCACACCCTCCGAACCCCTTGATCCCAACCCAGAGCCCCCTTTTATACCTCAAACCCCTCATCCCCAGCCCCACTCCAGCACCTGCACCCCAACTGGAGCCCTCACAACCCTCCCCTGTACTCCAATCCCCTGTACCCCAACCTTCTGCCCCAGCCTGGAGCCCTCCCATCCTCTGAACCCCTCGGTCCCAGCCCCACCCCAGAGCCTGCATTCCTGCCCGGACCTCCTTCCTGCACTCTGAACTTTTCATTTCTGGCCCCACCCCGGAGCCCTCACCCACTCCCAGATCCATACTCCCAATTTCATGAACATTCATGGCCCGCCATACAATTTCCATACCCCGATGTGGCCTTCAGGCCAATTAGTTTGCCCACCCCCTGTTCTAAACCTTCAAACCAAACCCTTCACATGTTCAGAGGTGAAATCCATTTTGATGGTGGGAATAGGAAGGTCTGTTCTCAATAAAGAAATTATAAAACTGGTGGGAAAAGATTTTTTTTTAAAAAAAAGTTAGATGGCCAAATGTTTCACATATTAGTCTTAATACTTTTAAATAACTGTGAAGTTCTCTACCCAATCCAGTTGGTATGAATCTTACTTAAAATTTCTGTCTTGCTAGCTACAAACATACAGATAAAAACAATTTAAATTGTGGAGGTCCCCCTATGGAGATTCCTGGGAAATTCACGAACAAACTGGATTTGATCTACACTTATTCTGTGAAATTTGAAGTAAGTATATTAACGTTTTGGAACAAATCTCCTAAACTGTTTGGATCCAAGTTCTTTCTGGCTGTTATGTATTTATTCAGTATAAATGTTTCCCCTGTTTTAACACAGTTTTATGAATATTAGTGTGAGGAACAACTTGGGAATGTAAGCAGTTCTGTAGCTAAGAAATATTAAACATCCAGTCCCAAAGTTCAGAATGCAGTAGGAGAGCACTATGAAAAATTACTTCCAGAAGCAAATTTCTCTGTATACAAGTAAAAAGATGGCTTTAACTACCAACTCTGAGTTTGAAAGCCACACAGGGCTTTTCTTTGATCATGCATCATCACTATTGAAAATATTACAGGTTAAATTATGCCTTCAGTTACAACAGAGCAATCCACCTGTCCTCAAATTTTAATCTGCAACTGGAACTTTAACTGTCTTTCTGATGGTTAAGAATGAAATGGAATCCAGGTCACTCTTCTGAAGCTTCATTGGCTTTTCAGTGTTAATAGGAGTAAAATTAAGTAAAACTTAGATTTGGCATTAAAGTTGGCAAATCCAGCTCTAAATACAGGGAACAGAGGTATTGGTTCATGTAACTCTTCTACATAGTCACTGTTCATAGTGGATTGCTAACTGAAGCAACCCTCATATTGGAGAAAATATATTTATATATAAACTTTCTTGGAGACATTTTTGATTTTATAGTTTACCTGCTTTAATGTATCAGTTTATAGTGAGTACATTTTCTTAGTTCTTGTCCACTGAGTTGCTGTCCATCTGATTTGAAAGTGCCTTTGTTATAATTTTACCCAGAACTTGCAAGCACTAAGTTAACTACTTGATAAGTGGCTTTGAAAACAGAGTGCTTATTTCACCTAATACATCACAGGCAATAAGTAGCAAATTGTACTTGTGAATTGCTTTTACCCTAATCTGAAAAGTAAACTCTTATGGGTGTGAGGATAGTTCAGTTTCCCTGTTGCTTCAAAAATTGGTACCTTAGGGTTCAGCCTACCCTAAGAAGTGGCAGTTATGGTTTGTTTTTGTGATATAAGACACCTGTCTACTAGGAATTGGATTGAGAGCACTAGTTCATTTTGCAAAGGCAGCGGTACAGCTGACATATGATAATAGCTTTCATTGTCCACCCATCTGAAGTTGACTTGAACCTATGACCTTGAGGTAATAGAATATAGAGCCTTGGACTTTTCCCTTGAGCTATCCTTAGACTTGCTGATGTTGCTACATGGATGAGCCTCCTGTCTATTAACGTGTTTAAATCTTGAGGATAAATTGCAAATTGTAATTGTAATGTTGTTCAGTAATTTGCAAAATGGGTTATGCATTTGGGACATCTGTTCTTTCAGCAAGTCGATAATTCCTGCTAGTTCAGATATTTCCAGCAGATGTCAATATTTACATCTTTAATATCAGGTACACTTAAAATTGACTATCTGCAGTTTGCTGTCATTAAGCTTTACTTTTAGATATAGTCAGAATGCATTTTTCTAAGGAAAAAAGACTATTTATTTAAAATTTAAATTAATAAACCAGTAAAGTCAATAATGACAGTTTTATGGATCCAGGACACTTACTTTTCAAAAGTAAACTAAGTCCATTTCTTAATAATAATGGCTTCATGACTTCTTGTTGCACCTGCATTGTTTTACTTTGGCCACTGTTTTGTCAGTCTGATCTTGCACCCTGCACACTGAGGAGGCAGAAATCTGCACTCTGTTCTACAGCAGTTGACTTCTGGTAATGACGCCATGATAGACTGACATCTTGACCCATTTTGAAAAGTTGGGCTTTCAGACCTGTGCGTGTGCAAAAATGCACATTTGTATGTGCTGTATTGCAAACAGCAAGTGCACAAAAGTTCAATTGGATGCTAAAATAGTAAATTGTGCACAGTTTTCTGAAAATCTGATCCAGCGAATCATGACCTATTTACCAAAGTGTGAGATGGTAACTTCATGGAGTAGTTTGATGAACTCACATGAACAGGTGAGTTCAATCTTATGTTGTATAATTTTACTCTGAAGAACACTGATCAATATAAACTGTGCCCCAAAACATTGCACATAATTCAAAAATTACAGGCAGTGAATAGTATAAAATAAGTTACAGAGAAGGACAAAGTCATAAAATAAAGCAGTCAGAAGAAGAGACTGAAGAGTATAAGGCAGGGGAAAGATCTGTATCTAATGTGAAGATTGGAGTCAAGTAGATTATGCATACTCACTAATTTTAGGAAGTGGCATCAAAACATTTACTCCTCCAAAGCCATTTTTTTGTTTAATTGTCTTGTTTCAACTTGTTTATAGGAAAATGATATCAAGTGGGCTTCCAGATGGGACTACATTTTGGAGTCTATGCCACATACCAACATTCAGTGGTTTAGGTAAAAATTTTAATTTATGGAGTGACTAAATCTTGCAGTGAAGCACAAAGATCTTGTCCTGCAGTTTTCAGGATATGTAACTCTTACATGTACAATGAAGTCTGTTAGTTTCCAAGCAAATGAATTTCCTTGTTTCAATATATGAAGTAACTTTTATCAGTCTTGGATCTCTTGAGCAACTAAAGTATTGTATGTCACCAAAGGAATGTGCCATTAATATCCAAAAGCAAAGTAAAAACATGGAGATTACTTTATCATCCTGTTCTGCAGAGCTTTTGGAAGGTGACTGCCCATCAGTTTTCTTGCCATTACTGTCTGGCTTACTCTGATGTACAGATCTTTATTTGGTAAAGTTTTGTTTTTAATATTAGCTGCTGCTGTTAAATACAAAAAATACTGTCAGTGAGTTTTTTATGCTGAAGAATGTACCAAAAGAGCTGTTTATGAATTAATGTATCATTTGTACAGTAAAGAGGAAAATGCTGTGCTGTACATAAATGCTAAAAAAAGCAATATATATTATACATGAAATAATTTATCTGATAGTTAATATGTAACTAATTTGTTTAATGGAATTATATAGAGTTGATTATTTCATATATATAAAATCCATTTGGTAAAAACCAGTTGGCTTGAGATTCTCTAGAATTCTCTGCTCTTCGGCAGAATGGCTTTGCAGGGGCTTTCCTATTTTTTATATAGTAGTATGTCATATTATAATTTATTTTTTCTGTGTAGGAAAACATTAAAATACCTGACATAATGATTTGTACAAAAACTTGATATCCAAAAATCTGCTTCAGACTTTAGATGTGCACATATTATGACTATTGCAGTGCATATGCTGAAGTCTGAAAAAGCAGATGGAAATGTTTTTTACTTTTTTTCTTAATCTACAGCATAATGAATTCCCTCGTAATTGTTCTCTTCTTATCTGGCATGGTGGCTATGATCATACTGAGGACTCTTCATAAAGATATTGCAAGATACAACCAAATTGACTCTTCTGTGAGTAGAACTCTTACGGTTTTTAGATCTCATTTTCTATGACAAAAAAATAATCTATTAACTGCAGTTTTGAATGCAGTCTAGGGGGTCAGTATAAGTAATATGAAGACATATCAGCTCTTTGGGAGTAATAAATGGCCTACTAAAATTTCAGATTCTCTAAAGAAGGGAGTATTTGGTGTAGATATGATTAAGAGGCTCAGTTTTCCACCTCGACAAACCTTTTAATGTGGAAGGACAAACTTTAGGGGTAAGCAACGCTGAGGTGTGGGTGCCACTCAGATATTTCAAACAACTTAATGTTGAGTGCCTGTGCACATACTTGGATGCCTTGTGAGGGACACTAACAAGTAAATCTGTAATGCGTCATGTGATGGCTACAAAGGCAAGCTGCGAATTTCTATACTGCTATACGTAGGTTTCTGTGAGTCCGTTGTAATGGTAAAAAACAAAATCATTCTGCTTCTGTTACTGGTTAAATTTATCAACCTGAAGTGAATTTGGTACAACTTTGTTCCTTTTTTAAAAGTGCAAATAAACGTGTTCTCTGAAGTCCTATTGTAATCTTAATGAAATATTTTATGAACAGGTTTGTTTGATTTGTGCACTGGATGGGGAAAGGACTGTGTCTGCGTTTTAAATCTAAAGCATGAGGTTCATGGACATAAAACTATCATTTAGAGAATTGTTTTCTAGTAATCGTCAGTTATAGATGTAAACCTCTTCATTTTAAGGCCTAAACATTGCATATTTCAAACCTACTTGCTTTACAGGTTTGAAATACCAAGCTTGCAGTAGGACATTGAATTTTTATCCATAGTGGTCTAACTGCAGTTTCTTCTAGATGGTGGGACCAGGTTCAGCTCTGGCATAAGCAGATGGAACTCCGATTTTAGTGGAGTTGTACTGAAAACAACAGTTGAACCTTCTCATAGGCAGTGTGGCTCTAAGTCCAATGCAGTAGTTCTTTCAGGGTATATCTACACTGCAATAAAAAACCTGTGACAGCAAGTCTGAACTTGGGTCAATTGACTTGGGCTTGTGGGGCTCAAAATATCAGTGCAGACATTTTGGCTTGGGCTGGAGCCTGGGCTCTTAAATCCACCCCTTTGCTTCTTAGTAGGCTTACTAAAAATCCAACTCCACTGAGTGAGGAGTGCTCTGGTTCACATCAGACAAATCAGGGGCGCAGGTTGCCCAGCTGATTGGATTTTTTTCAGACATACAGCACAGATAATGAATCAACTTTCAGAGCAAAGTTGGTGGTGGTACCAGAATCTGCTGTTTTCCAGGGAAAGTATTTTTGCTGACTAATTTCTCGTGGGAAATCTAACTCATATACTTTCACTGGTTAAACCTTTCCAAATGTGCCAATAGAAAGTGTTTGCCTCGTCCCCTGTTGGATTGGAATAGAAGGCATGCATTTAGGAAGTCCATCCTGAAAAAGGGATATTTATTTATTCGGTTAAACTAAATTAAAAATAAGCATTTGTTTCAGGCAACAACCTTTAAACCAATGCTTTGTTTACTTACTGATTTATGAAAAAAGGCTTAGTAAGGATAACAGAAGCTTCTTGCTTTTGGAAATAAGAACCAGATTTATGTGGACTCCTACAGCAAAGTGCACTGTACTTTTGGGAAAAGAGCAACTAGAAGACTTCTGTCCTGGAGGAGAATGTATTATAATACTGAGTTTGGAAGCATTTCATCCATGTTCCCTGATCCCTGATTCTGGACCTATGGTTTCTGTTTCCCTGCTAACATAACACTTGCTGTAAAACTGTTTTCTAAACACATTTTAAAAAAGAAAAATCCCACTTCTAGCATACTCTCAGCTCTTGAGAGTAATTTATCAACAAGGTGGACACAAAGCTCCTCACTGGGAAGATGATAAAATGTTTCAAGGGAAATGAAGAGATGTCTTTGTCACTAACTAAGCTGCTGTGCATTGTCATGCAGTTCTGTTTCCCTTCCTTCCCACCTCTTTTCTGTTAATGTTTGATTTTTGGTACCAAACACCCCAGGGAAATATTTACTGATTACATTTAGGCTGTATGATGTGTAAGGAACCCAGCATTCTTTGTCTGAATGAGGCACAGGTATTTTAGCAAGGGCCAAATTTGTTGGAAACTACCAGTTTTTCAGAGTTGGCTGCTGCTTAGTTCCTCCAGACTGATATTCGCTAAGATTCAGAGACTACGTTAGTTTATTTAGCAACATGACCGCAAAATGGTGAAGAACACTATGGTCTCAACTCAAGAATTAACAGGCAAGATATTTGGAGCAGAGGGAGCCCAAATTTGCACTTATGAGGTAAAGCAAAAAACCTGTCATTCCTTACTGTTATAGTTACTGAGACTGATATGCTTTGAGACAAGTGAAAGAGATAAATTTTTAAACCAATGTGAACTGTTGTATACCAAGTTAAATTTAATGGAATGTTTTGTTTTGCTTTATGTTCACACTGACCTTATGAGGATCTTTGCTAATTACATTGTTTCTCTGCTACTCTCAAATGCAAGTAGTTTCATCATAAATCTTGCCTATTTCTTTCAGTAAACCATGAGGGGACGGTAAAATCAGTGAGTGATGAATCAATGCAATTAGCCTGTCTTTGGAACCAAACTGAAAGTTAATCAAACTTTGAAAGCATGTTTCACATCTTGCATGTATTCACTGCTGAATTATGTATATTTAATAAAGATGTTTCTATTATGCAGGAAGATGCTCAAGAGGAATTTGGTTGGAAGTTGGTTCATGGAGATGTATTTAGACCTCCAAGGAAGGGAATGCTGTTATCTGTCTTCCTTGGGTCAAAGGGAACGCAAATTTTCATATATGACTTGTATTACTCTATTGTAAGTATCCTTAAGGTTTATTAAATAATTTTCGTACCTTACACTCTTAGTGTAATTGTAAGAGACAAGAAAGTAATTTCTGGCATTGCTAGTCTATTCCTTTTTAGTGGTTAGCAAAGTCCTTTATTTAAGAAAAGAAAAATACACTGCTTATAGTAATGACCGCAGATCACTTGGTAATAACACTATTTGCAATAGTGTTTGAGCATTTTCGCAGGCATGCTTTCTATTAGGCTAATTCACATGCCTCTAGATCTATAGGAAGTGATGTAGCACCAGTGCAAATATCCCCTTTAAAAAGTTGTTAAAAATTATACTAGAAAGTCCACACTTACTCATCATGGTCCAATAATACCTGAATAAACCCTACATAGTAATAAGGTAAGTTCGAACACGTTTAATCAAAGCTCTAACACTTTCCGGAACACATGTTTTCTGATAAATTTGATGCAACAGCCTTTCCATAAAAAAGAACTTGAGTATGTGCCAGTAAAATGGCACTGAGACAATGCTCATGTAACTTGAGCTTGGTTCAAACTCCTAGATACAGCCATAACATTGTAATCTCCTACAAATTAGTATATTTCATTGTTTCATATAAATCTTTTACAACTCTCTTTGTTAGTGCACAGTAAAATACTGGAACATACTGAGCTTTATATGTTTTTATAGCACTTTGTATTAAATAGTTTGTTCTAAATTGTATGTACCAGCAAAACATTATCTTCCTTATATCTTGATGCCAAGCAAAAAACAAATTCTTTGATTAAATGTTTCAGGCCAGAGGACTGGTCTACAGTAAATACAGATAGAAGTCCAGATAAAATGGTAGCAAATTCAGACTGACCTTCAGTACTCACTGTTATCAATAAACATCTTATGCAGGAAAAAAGGGTAGCCTGTTTTCCTTTTTAGCATAGGTTGTTAAGCAGAAGAGTCAGTATACACTTGTCTTGATCCTCCTTTAAAATATATTCTTGCCATATTTAACAGCATACTGTAAGATGTTGGCTTTCCCTTCTGACTTGTTTTTAAGCTTGAATTTTAATAAAGATTCCTGTGTGGTGCAGAGCATGAACAAGGAACCTCAGTTCTGTAGCCTTTGACTCCCATAGAGCATAGACTTGCCAGTGGCCTGAAGGCTGATTATGTAGCTGTTCTGCCAAGACCATTATCAATAAACAACAAGGAAAATTTCATAAAGTCTAGACCGTTGTGATGAAGATTTTCTGCCTTGTTGATTGTTCATTAAAAGTAGAAATGAATATGGGGAGAGGAATAACTTTTATATTCAATATTTTAAATTTTAAAAAAAAAATCACATCAACAAAATCCCAGTACTCTTTGACTAGCCCAAGTAGGATACTCATGTACAGGTTGACGAAACAAATCCATAATGTAAGGTGTGTGATTATGATTCTGAGTCTCTAACATTCTGTTGGTCGTCTTCTGTTTTAGAGTTTAAAAACTTGGTCAATTATTTTTAACAGTGAAAATAGCAACTTTGTCTTTCCACTTCATCAGTTCTTCTTTTTTTGTTAGAAGATCAGAATATGAAAACCTTCACCCCAACTCACTTCATACCTAGCTGACTAACATTTCACACAGAGCATTACTTTTCTGAGTTCTAGTTCAGTATCCTTTTCTCTCTTCCTAATGTGTTTAAATGTAAGTATAATTTACCTTTTTATGTCTTCATAAATTGGTCCTTCCAAATCCATGACAGCTCTTGGAGTCTATTTCCAAATACAAACATTTCACGTACCACCAGTTACAGGAGTCTGTAATTGAATAACTGCTGTTCAACTTGGGGGTTGCCCTTGCAGTTTGTTCAAGAACTCCCTTTTTTAAATACGGGGACCTTATTTTTCAGATGGTCCACCTTGTTCCTGAGGATAAGCATTGTCCATCATGGGAGTTGTGATAGCCTTTGTCTGGAGTTTGAAGTTTCTAAATCAGTTACTTGAAGATCCAGTCCAGTTATCTTCATGCTTCTTATAACTACCTTTTTAAAACTTAAGTCACTGCCTTTTACTACTCTGGGCCTATTTTTCTTGGACAACTCTTATGGCATGTATTAAACTCTTATGGTTGCCTATGCAATAAATGTACTCTTACAGAAGCATCATTTTTTAAGCTTTTGAAAGCTGATTTCCAAGCTGAAATCTCATGGCATAGTTGTTGGAGGAGCAGAGACTTCAACCATATGCCTCTTTTGAAGCTTTTAGTCACAAGAATCTTTGCCTTTTGAGTATGAAGTGAAAATGTCCAAGCATTTGGTTCAGAGTTGTGCCCAGAGTGGTGTGCAGTTATGACTAGTCAGTATGTGTGTGTCTGTTAACATACACACATACTGTCTCAGTGAACTGGATAAACCTGTGCGCTATGGTGTACGTTATACAATTTGCTAATAAAATGTGTTGACAAATGGCCTATTCTTTCTTTTCACATCTTTAGTTCTAGCTTGCCTTGGCTTTCTTTCTCCTGCCAACCGAGGAGCTTTAATGACCTGTGCAGTTGTACTGTGGGTCTTGCTGGGAACTCCTGCTGGTTATGTATCTGCTAGAATGTATAAAAGTAAGTACCATTGCTTATTTTGTATGATACAACACGTTAAATTCAGAATTGCCAGGCATTATATGTAATTCAAGTTGGAGCTGATGTCTCAGATATTGGATCTGCTCCTTGCTGTCATACTGCAAAATATTTATAAAAGGTGTTACATTTGAAACTATAGTAATGATTTTTACTTATTCCTCAGCATTTCGAGGCGAAAAGTGGAAGACAAATGTTTTGCTGACAGCTCTGTTGTGCCCTGGGTTAGTACTTTTTGTTCCTTACTCTTATGAACTTGTTCTTTTCTGTATTCTTGTATATAACTCAGTTACCACAAATAAAGAAAATACTGATTTCTTAGCACAGAACTCTTTCTAAAGGGCTGTGCCATTGCCTTTATTGCTTCCCAGCTTGATTTTCCTTTCTACACAGAACATCTTAGAGTGGGAAGAAAAGCTTGTAAATCACAGCCTGCATTTGGAGAATTTGTGAATTGCATAATGTTCTAGAGCATGGCTTCTCAACCTAGGGGTCACAACCACCCTCCCTTCCTTCATAAGTAGTCCCAACACTATGGAAGTGGGGCCTGAAACATGGGTTTTTGTTGTTGTAAGATGAGGTCGTAGCATGGAAAAATTTGTGAACTGTTGACTTAGTTGTATTGTTGCTAATTTAGTTAATCCTGATGCAATACAACTGCTCTTAGATTACAGCACTGAGTATTTTCTAGATAATCACTTTAGCATAGTAGGGACTATATTTCATTGTGAATGCATGGCTTATTACGGTGGCTTTTTGGAAAGGCTATTCTATCTAGGGCACCTTTTTTATAAATCAGGGCTAGATCCTATCCCCATTGAAGTCAGTCAGACACTATTCATACTTAATATACGGAAAGTAGGGTTAAATCTGAGGTTGTAAATTTAGTTCCTTACTAATGTGGTACAAAGAACAAGATAAAGTATTTGTATCTTGAATATATTGGAATGTTCTTCTGGTGAAACTATGTAATAGGGACATTAGTGTTCTATACAAAATTGTTTTTATGACTAAAATAGCAGCTATGTTCTACTGCAGTGAATTATCTTGCTAAAGACAGGACAAGAGAATAGTTCATGAACAATATGATGCTCTGCATGTATAGCTTTTAAAATTGGGTTTTGAAACATTTCATTTGGAAACTAGGGTTTTGGGTATGTTTTTGTCTATGTACCTAAAAAAAAATCAAAAAAAAAATCATTTAAAATTAATGTTGTATAGACAATTGTACTGGAAACCTTAGAGGTAATTTGAAGTGGTCCTTTAAGACAGAAGGTTGTCTATTGGAGGTTGTCCTTGGTACAGCTTTCTGGGTGGGTGGGTGTGTGGTAGAGTGGAAAATAAATGTATATAGGAGATTATTGGCATAGTGAATAGCTAAATTAATTTTTCTGATTTGTGTTCAGTAAATAACTTGAATTTGGCTTCAGATTTTTATTCTAGATAACCTGTTTCAGAATGGAGTTTAACAAGATCTGTTTTCAATAAAAGTCTCTATCTTTGAATGAAGACAGATGAAAAATAGAATTAATAAAACATGGCTTGGTTTGAATAAACTAGAATTGGATCGGATGAAACCTGATTATTGGGTAACAACTGAATCTGTTGTATTTCTATGTGGAACTCTTATTCCTAAACAAAATGTGCTTCAGTCTCCCTGCTGTCATTTAGATATCTTCACAGTGCTGAGGGTGTTTATCTGTAGAAAAAACATCATGCTGATAATTTAAACTCCAGAATATATTCAGTTTCATAGAGGAAGCAGAATGATTGGGATTGGTAAAACAAGAACAGATGTCTTGATTATGCTGTGCTTGTTCAGTGAAACTGCATAATGTCATAAACAGCCCAAGGCAGTTATATACTCAGTAGGCTGAGTTTATATACAGAATATTTTTCCTTTATCTTTGGAAGGGAAGAGGCAGAGATTGGATTACTGACATGGACAAGATCTAAAATATACCATGCAGGGTTTGCTTTAACTGCATTTGATGGCACATTTATAAGATGCTACTCACAGAAGTATTTGGGAACCATTTGTGCAATGGCTTGCCCACTGCTTTTGTTTTGCATGACGTTGTCCAATACAGTGGAATGTGTAACTTCCTCTGAGACTAGTGTGAATTCTTCCATATGAGTCCCAGTGAATGGTTCATTTGGCAATGCCCCTTCTTGGGACTGATGCTTCTCCTGTACCCTGGATGGTGAGAATTGATGCAGGTTCCCAGATGAGGTTCTCTGTCAAGGTATTTTATTGCTTTATTACTCAGAGACATGTTTGAAATTTTAATCACTTCTCTCAAATAATTTAAGCTGGGTTTCAGTCTCATTTGTTGAAAGGATTTTCAGAAAGCAGGTGGAGAGGGTGAGGAGAGCATGACGTAAATCTTCTTAATTTCCAAAATCGAAGTCTTTAAAACTTTTTATTTTTTATTTATTTATTTATTTTTTGAATGAAGGGTTTCGAGGAATAAAATGGGGTGAGGAAGTTGTTTGCTTTGTGACATAATTCTACACTAAAAGTGCAAGAAGACTGTCCAGAAGAGGACTTCTTCAGGCTTAGAAAACCAGCCTCTAAGGGTTAGCAAACTCTGAATAGTTTTTTTATTTTTATAGATTTTGAAAAAATGAAGATACCGTGCTGATTAAATCGAAGAAATAACACACTCTTGCTTCAGTAGCTTAGCTCCTTTTGAAACTGCGAATCTCTTAAAATCGTACAAAGATGTAATGTTGTTGAACTAGCACACTTTTTTGTTTACTTTTTGTGTATTGTGTCCCATGGCTGAAGAGAGATTTGGTTGTAACAATAAGCTTTTTCTAAGATTAGCCTATGGTAGTCCTGATGTAGTTCGTCGTATCTTGAACAGTGGGTTTTGCCAGCAATGACTGAATTTGGCAGAAGGAATAACAGGTTCATTAGAAAAGAGCTATTTAAAAGCATTACCAGACAATTAGCAGTGATGGGAAAGGAAGGGCTGGCAAAATACAGTACAGTCAAGAGAGTATTTGCTAAAACACACCATGTAACGTTTTTTGTGATAATGGCTCTTCACATTTTCTTGGTTTATTTATAGCCAATTAAAGGTCTTCCAAATAAGTGGCCTTATTGCTAAAAGACCCTAAAGATCAGAAACAATTAGCTGTTGAAAGATAATTACCACTTTTTATGTATTAGCAGTGAAACAATATTGCATGATTAGAGAATGAAATAGACTACAAGTGAATATTCATAATCCTTTAGTTTTATGAACCATCTTAAAATATTTAATTCTCTTCTGATTTTATGCTGCTAATGAGAAAATTCTGGGTTTTTTTTCAGAATTGTCTTTGCTGATTTCTTCATTATGAATCTGATTCTGTGGGTGAAGGGATCATCAGCTGCCATCCCCTTTGGTACACTGGTTGCTATCCTGGCAATGTGGTTTGGAATTTCCGTCCCATTAACCTTCATTGGTGCATATTTTGGATTCAAAGAAAAGGTAGTTTTTCAGTACATTGTTTAAGTGTGTCTTATCTGCTACTCAGCATAATACCACTACTGTTCTAACATTAAGTATTTATTCATGCCGTGTTAGTGTGTTAGCTGTCAACATCAAAACAACAAAATTTGGCTAAGATGCATATGGCTGTCCATTCTGAAATGAACTGTTTTCCAACATCTGATCTTTTTACATGGTGGACAAGAATACAAACTGATTTTCAAAATATTTTTCTGGCCATTCAGGATCTCTCTTCTCTTCTAAGAAAACATATTTATTGACATTCCTCTTGTCTATACAGTATGTGTGCAATAGTCCTCTGAATTGTCAACACATCTAGAAGAAAATCAGTAATTCCATCAAAAACTAAATAAAGACCTCTCCCTTCTGCATGTGAAATTTACTAGGTCACCACTGAAGTAGAATTTCCAAAAAAATCACTGTTTGTTGGTTTGTGTATTAGTTTGTAATCTTCAGAGATGTGGCTTATGGCTAAGGCTGCAAGTCTGTCATGGAAGTCACAGATTCTGTGACTTTCTTTGACTTCTGCAGCGGCCAGCAACAGCAGTTTGGGTGTATGGAAGGGGGCTCAGGGCTAGGGGTTGAGGGGTGGGGGGCTCCCCAGCTCCCACTGGCATGACCCTGCAGCTAGTAGGTGGTAGAGGCACCAGGGGGCTCTGCATGCTGCCAGTGCCTGCATGTCCTGCCCCCCGCAGCTGCCATTGGCTGCGGTTCCCAGTTAATGGGAGCTGCGCAGCCAGCACTTATAGTAGGAGCAGCGCACGGAGACCCCTGAACCCTCCACCACATAGGAGCTGCAGGGACGCAGAGCCAGGTAGGGAGCTCCTGCCAAACCTGGCTTCCAGCACCAGCGGCAGTCCCGTGCCGCCGTCGCCCTCCCCCAGCACCAGCAAGTGTGGCCTGGCCCTCCTCCCCTAGCACCAGTGGGGTCCTGGGCCACCTCCCGCAGTGCCCCTGGACCACCCCATCCTGTGCACTCGCAGCCCCCCGCCCAAGTTTTAGTTAAGGGTTTATAGGAAAAGTCATGGACAGCTCACTGGCCATGAATTTTTGTTTACTGCCTGTGACATGTCCATGACTTTTACTAAAAATATCTGTGAGTAGAACGTAGCCTTACTTATGGCACAGTTTATGGATAAATATAATGGGAGAGTTAAGCATGTCAAGTTCCAAGGAGCTGATGTTAGGAAAAAATCATCTTAAGTGTCTTTAATTCTTTTAACACTTTCCTATCTTACTTTGTTACTATGTTATTTCCAGTTTTGTCTTTTTTAATTGTATTAATTTCTCTCAAAGCCTATTGAACACCCAGTTCGTACAAACCAGATCCCTCGTCAGATCCCAGAGCAGTCGTTTTTCACAAAGCCGTTGCCTGGTATCATCATGGGTGGCATCTTGCCATTTGGTTGTATTTTTATTCAGCTTTTTTTCATTCTAAACAGTATTTGGTGAGTATTATTTTTGCTTGATAGGTAGCCTGGGCTGTCAGCTCAAAAATGCAGGGTCGCCTGGTGGGGGGCAAGTGGGGCAATTTGCCCCCGGCCCCACAGGGGCCCATGAGCCACTCTGAGTTTTGTGTGCTATGGTCCCTTCACTCACTCTGGGTCTTCGGCGGCGGGTCCTTCAGTGCAGCGGAAGACGCGGAGCGAGTGAAGGTCCTGCCGCTGAAGTGCTGCCGAAGCCTTGGAGCACCGCCTGGTGAGTACAAATGCTGCTAGTGGCAGGGGGAAGGAAAAAAAAAGCCACGATTGGCGACACTTAGGCTGCTATACTGCCGTGGCTTTGTTCTTTGGCAGCGGGTCCTTCCCTCCAAGAGGGATCCTCCGCTGAATTGTCGCCGAAGAACCGGCCCTGCCCCAGGCCCCCTGAATCCTCTGGGAGGCCCTGCAAAAATGAACATGTACAGTAAGCATGGAGAACCCAAAACAATGGACTCAGAAAAATCAGGAGGGAGACATGAAGGAATTTGCCAGTATTCTCTTTTTATGAAATATCTTTAAATTATAGTAATTGCATCCTTCTAATTATTACGTAGATTTAATGCTTCTTCCCACATCTCATAAAAAAGACACTTATGCACTTGGTAGGAAAGGATGTATTTTTGTATGGTCAAGCATTTAGATGACCCTTGAACTGGAGTAAGAATGATTTGTCTAAGGAAAGGGGTCTGGGAGTGGAGGAGCAACTGTTAGAAGATGTAACATGGTGAAATAAGACAGCTGGAGGACTAATTGCAGCAGTGTGAAGGAGGCAGATGTTAAGCTGAAGAGCAGCACAAGAGAGAGGCCCTGAGGTTTGAAATTATGATAGTACCTTACTAGTGAGAACAGTCCTTGTCACAAAGATGAGGGAAAAGAATGATTTCCCTGGCCTACGTAGTCAGGGTCTAATTGTTTTACACAAGTATGCTATAGCTTTGAGGTGCCCTTCCCCTGACTTTAACAATGAAATTGTGTAAGCAGCGTATTTACTCATGAAGGTAGAGGGATAGCAGGTACAGGCTGAAGATTTGTAGGATTATGTCAACAGTGCAGACGAAGCCTGTTCTGTTTTCTGATTACTTATTTCTTAGGTATGTAACACAAAAAAGAGTGAACACTAATTTGAAACAGATTTCTTTTGTGTGTTTTAGGTCCCATCAAATGTACTACATGTTTGGTTTCCTGTTCTTGGTGTTTATAATTCTTCTTATTACATGTTCTGAGGCTACAGTCTTGCTGTGCTATTTCCATCTATGTGCAGAGGTAAATGAACATATTCTGATGCATATATCATGACAGCACAACGCATAGCTAGCTGGGACGTGTCAGAGTGAAGTTTGTAAGGATGCCTATGCAGGGCCACCTCTGCAAAGTGCTGGACACTGTGGACTATGTGGGTATGTTGTCAGGATTCTGTATATCGATTGTATGTACCTTTGGCCTGGTTATGTTGTTGGCCTAAGTTTTGTAATATATACAAGTTAAATTTTCAAAAAAGGCCATTTCTGCCGTGTCGCTGCAGCAAGCAGTGCAAGCTCTCGTTTTATGCCCTGGAATGGTCCTGTAGTAGTAGATGAGCCACAAAACAGGAAATTACACTCCAGCTGGTCTGGCAGAGGTATACTTTTTAATGTTATGAACAGCTTGATTTAAGTCAACTGTTGGGCATGACATGTCAGTGCTCAGCTTTGGAGGCTTTATGCTGCTAATATCCAGCATGGCATTACAAAGTCATCAGTGTAAAGGGGGAGAAATGTTGCTTTCAAACTGACCTCTAATGAGGTATTTTACACTGTGTGGTTTTAGTAATTTTGTCCTTACAGGAAAGGGCTACCTAAATATTTTCTAGCCATCTCCAACAAAATAATTCTTGTGGTATAAAGAAAGTGAAATCAGATTCAAAGCTAACACTTTTGCAAAAAGTTTGACAGATTCTCAACTATATGTATTTAAAATAACAGTGAAAGAATGAAGTCCCATTTGTGATTGTTCCCTGTAAATTATGGGTTAAGATTTCCAATATGCTGTGGCCAGTGTAACTTATAATTGCTCTGCAGTTTCAGTACCAAATTTGCTTAACTTCGCATGCCATCCAACATAGTATATACACTTATCCCTTCTTGAGGGTACATTCATCAAAGGGTGTGAATGTTGGCAATTTTTGCAGACTTTTGAAGAGTTGGTCCTCAACCACAGTGTTCATTTCCACTCTCGAATGCTATAGTTGTGCTGTGCAGTTAAACTACTATTGTTTTGCCCCTTGTGGATGCATTTGTGCCCCTTGTGGCTACTTACACCATATATGTGTAAACTTGCAAGGTGCTTTGGGATCCTTGAGGGTGAGAGCTGCTACACATCAGTGAAATTGTTTCAGTGAATTAATAGTTTCTTGTTAACACATTACTCTATGTAAATATATAATTCTGCAACTTTTTAAAATCTACAAATCAAAAAAAAAAAAAATTAGTTAAGTCCCCAGCATGTTCTCCTGAGACTTTGTAGACTGAACAGACATTTGCTGTAGTTCCCCTGGATAACAGAATTTCACGTTCATAGTTGAAACATCCTGACATAATTGACTTTGAGAAAGAAATAGCAATGGAAAAGCATAATTTTAATGAAAAGGAGTTTAAGCAACAGTATGAGTGTAGAAATATGCCAAGAATTAATTTAATATTTCATAAACTTGTAAATAGTGCTTTGCTTTGAAATAAAAGTGCAGTTTTAATTTTGTACTTGGATTTTTTCCTGAGATGGTTTATTATTTCTTTCAGGATTATCATTGGTGGTGGAGATCGTTCTTAACGAGCAGCTTTACAGCCGTTTATCTTTTTATCTATGCGGTTCATTACTTCTTCTCTAAACTCCAAATAACGGGAACTGCTAGTACCATTTTATACTTTGGGTATACTATGATCATGGTTTTGATATTTTTCCTTTTTACAGGTAAGTGCAGCATTATCGGTGAAATTTAGTGCAATGGTTTCAGGACTTCTGGGTTGCTGTTTTCTGATCATTATAACCAGAGTCAAGTTAACACTTGTTTGGAAGAAACCAGCAATTTTGATATTACATATGGTTTGAGTCTGCTGCTACCATTATTCACTCACCCAACAATATGCACACTAGGGACATAACAGTATAGATAATGTATTGTTCCTGACCTGAAGATCTATAATGTAATTTGCAGTGATTCTTTTCTAACTTGTTAAGTTTCCTTGATTATTGCATTGTAGTGTAACATGGACCTAAAAACATTATAGATTTACATTTTCAAAATGCCCTTGATAGAAAAGCTTGTATACTGGAAATTCCTTAGGAAGTCACAAAATGAAAGGAATGATATATATATATATAAACGTAAATGAAAGGTAAGAAACAGAGACTAAAAATGAGAATGGCCTTTGCTAGAAGGATGAATGTGGGACTGGAAGATTTAATCCTGACACGCTGACACTAACTGTTGCAAGTCACTCAACATCTTAATGTGTGCTCACAGTGTGTAAAGTGGGGCTAACATGTACCTAATTAATCTTTATAACAGATAATATTTGTAGAGGTTTTGAAAATGTAAAGTGATCTGAATGCTAAATATAACTATTACTAAACGTAAAGGTTTTAAACTGCAAATATTACACACAGTGTATAGGGGACTGGACATTTGTATTTTCAACTTCTTTAATTTGATAATGAATGCAAAATGTCCAAATATTCACATGGTAGTGAGTATGTGATAGAAACCGAATACCCAGAGCCGTCAGATACTTGAAATGCCAGCTGGTAAAGCAGATGTGATGTTGCATAACTTGCATATGCAAAGAAAAGAGGGGTTAGGAATCTGTTGAACAAAACTTGCCCAACCCTCCTTCCCCCCTGCCCCCTCCCAAAAAAAAGGTTTGGGCAGGAGTTGCACGTCTTGGGAGTTCTGAACCTAGTGAAATGAGGCAAATGGAGATGGCTGTACATTGTTAGACAAACAATGTGGAGACACTTCCAGTGTTGTGCTGTTGAGATGCAGGCAGGACCTCACCTACTGTGGTCTACTACAGTGGTTCTCAAACATTTGTACTGGTGACTGCTTTCGCATAGCAAGCCTCTGAGTGTGATTCCCCTCTTTATAAATTAAAAACACGGTGTTAAATATATAAAAACATTATAAATGCTGGAGGCAAAGCAGGGTTTGGGATGGAGGCTGACAGCTTGTGACCCTCCCCCATGTAGCCTGGTGAGCCCTTGAGGGGTCCCGACCCCCAGTTTGAGAACCCCTGGTCTATTAGAATGTACTTTTCTCATATCTTCTGATGTAATTAAACATGGAGCATAATGTGACTAGACGTTAGCTTTCTCATAGAAGATGAAGAATGTGTGAATTTTATTGATCGCATCATCAGCTCTTTTCCCCAGCCCCAGAAAAGTCCAGGGATTGTGAGGTCCAGGTTCAGCAGAAAGATCTGTAGTGCTGCAGTGAGTCAGCAAGCATTTGGCTAATCTAAGAAACCACCTCCTGCACTGATGTTCAATGGGTGCATGCTATGGAGACTTCTAGGTGGTTATTCGCATCTGGCTTCCTCCATTTGTTCAAGAGAAGGGTCTAAATCTGGTCTCTGGTGACTGTGGCTGTAACTTTTAGAACTTAGAAAGGCAGGATGGCTCAGTGGTTGGGGTGCAAGTCTGGGACTTCAGAGACATGGCTTCTATTCCCTGCTGTGCCACAGACTTCCTTTGTAACCTTGGACAATTTACTAAGGGCTGGTCTACGCTAAGTTGACCTAAATCTTGGGAGCAAGTGATGTTACTATTGTAGGACTTTCTTAGATCCCCATCTCTTCTTGGAAGATCCTCATTTACATTCAGAACAATTAAAAAAAAAAAAATATTTTGGATGCACTCAGGGTTGCTTATACCACCAACCTGTCGCTTTTTTGTTGCTGCCCTGCACCACCTTCTCTGCCGTCACTAGACTTGCTGAGATTAAGTTCATTGTAGCCCATTCCAATTTGTTGCTTTCTGTACACTAGTTGTGGAGAGAAGTGGATTTGGTGCCTGGCTACTTAGTGGGATAACTTCAAATCCTGTTGGAGAGAAGGAACTTTTGCTTGCTAAATTTGGATCTGCTGCCGCACTTGGATCTATGATTAAGACCTCTGTAATTTTATTCTGTGGAAACCTGAAGAAAAGTGGTAAAAAGGCAAATATCTATGAATGAAGAATGAGATGCGAGGTAGAATTTGCCACCATTTTAAAAAGAGGAGTATTTAGGGTAATAAAACTTCACACACCATAGACTTCCAAACAGAGAGCCATACTCTGAAATGTGGCCTCTGAAATTACTCATGCGAACTGAGCATCTGCTACAGAATTTCCCTAACATTCATAAGCAAGTGGTGTCAAGTGTAATTTTGGGGCCTGACCTGAAAATTTGGCCCAGAAAGTTTCATACCAAAGAGGAAAGGCTCTTGTGCAAACAAACAGGTGCAATGCTCTTCATGCTCAGGATCACATCTTTCTAATAATCTTTCATTATCATGGTGCTGCAAGATGTAGAGTTCACACAGTCCTTACATGTGGCATTTCACTTTAAATCTCAAAGCACGAGTGGTAGAATTATAGAGAAAATGCCTTGTGTATATAGAGGGTTATTTTAAACTCTGACTACTGATATTAATTTGTAGTATCCTGTTACTGTCGAGCTACAAGACACTGACAGATTAACTCATTGCTACCTCCTAAAAGACATCTACCTGCTTATTGAAAACCACTGCAAATATTTATATTCATTTAACATAGATCTAGAATTATAGAAATGTAGGAGTGGAAGGGAGCCTGATAGATCATTTAGTCCAGTCTTTTGCACTGAGGCAGGTCTAGGTATGTATGGCCAAATTGCACACAACTGTCTCTAGGCAGTTTTTCTTCTGTATTTTCCTGGGCACTGTAAAAGTTGGTTGTTTTTGTTTTTGTTTTTTTTTTTACTATTTAAGCTCTGCAACTGGTTGAATGACCATCTGAGGTAACAAAACTGCACTGTGCATGCTAGAATTAGCAAAGGGTATTAGTGCATGTGTTTCTGAGCAAAGTGAGCAAATACGCTGTGTTAGTATGTTTAATGAAGTTAGCTGCCATGTATTTGCTATGGTTTTTTCCTTCTCATTATTTGCACCCTGCTGAAGTCGGTCTCTCCTCTTGTTTTTCATGGTGGGAGAGGAGGGGAAGGCTGTGGACTGTATCTTTTTTGTGGTTTTGAGTGTCTTAAAAGTGAAAACTGAGAAGGATTTAATTCTTCCAATTTTTAAATTATTAGAAGGCAAACATGGAATGTGGCATGTTGCCAGTGAAACCCTGCTTAAATCCTGGCAAAACAGAGAAGCTCCAGATGTCTGCTGTAATTTACAAAAAAAGAAATCTATAGTTAAAAATGTGTTTTAATAATTTTTAAACTAAAGCAATATGTTAATGTGTCTGGGTTTTAGCATAGGTTAGCTGCTACTCTGCCAATTTCAACTTACAAGATGTAAATTGGTAGAATTAAAAATATCCTTTTCACATATAAAATGATGATTGAAATTGAAATTGTCATGGCAGCTGCTGAAATGGTATTAAGAGCTTCAGATGTGTTGATTCTGGAGTCCTTAATGGGAAGGCCAATGAGGCTTGAAAAACTACAATAATGTCTAATTCTGTTATTTTCATGTGTTAACTTTTATAGAACCACATTAATAATAGCATTGCTTTCTATAACCATTTCATGACAAAAGTCACTATGGAATCACATTACTTTAGGTAGTGACTGTTTTTCCAAATTCTGTACTTTGTAAGTTAAAAATGGCTTGTATATTTAAATTTGTGAGCAATTTTGAGTTTGAGTTCTTGATAAACTAAAAATCTGTTTTAATTTTATCATCTCTAATAATTTAACAATCTGTGCTTTGGGTGGATAGTAAACTACTGTACCTAGACAATCACACCAAGGTTAGAGGAGTTTTTTGTTTGGTTTATCATGACTTTTCCTCAGTAGCACCCACTTATTTAGGTTTAATTTACAAAGGGCCCAATCCTGTCAACACTTCTGTATGTGAGTAGATCATAGAATCATAGATTACTAGGGTTGGAAGGGACCTCAGAAGATCATCTAGTCCAACCCCCTGCTCAGAGCAGGACTAATCCCCAAATGGCCCCCTCAAGGATTGAACTCGCAACCCTGGGTTTAGCAGGCCACTGCTCAAACCACTGAGCTATCCCTGCCCTGTGTGCATAACTATTCCAGTTATGTTAGCAGTAGGGTTTTTTCTATATTTTTTTTAAACATTTCTCCATCACAGTACTTGAAATCCAGTATAAAAGTCATGAACAGCTCATGCATGGCAACACGGTTGCGGCCTCCACAAAAGAGATTATAGTGAATAGCCAAGTAGGAGCTGAATGCTGAAGCTGAACAAATACTTGTGAATATTTAAAACAATGACTGTCACCAATATAATCAAGCTGGCCAAACCTAACAATTATTGTGTACATCCAAACAGATGCTATTTTAACGTACAAATTGCAGTAAAAAAAGTAAATATGTAGTAAATATATTTGAATGGTGATAGTTATGATTACATGGCTTTTATGCTTGGGGACAAAAAATGGTTGAGTTTAGTCAAAGCATGTTGCTTTATAGTGACCTCTATTTTTGAACATCACTTTCACTTGTGAGTTAATGCCATGTTCAAAATTGAGTTTTGATCTTCTGCGTAGATTGTGTTTAGAATCTGAGATTCTGAAGCACCCACCACTGTGCAGTGATTGAAACCAGTATGACACAAAGAGCTTTTAAGGTACATAAGACGTATCAGCCAAGTGCAGAGTGTTCTTCTATTTGCTTTCTTACATTCTGTTCGTGCTCTGAATGTTTTTTTCTTCATTAAACAATAAAGCTAGAAGAGCCAAGTAGAACAGGGTAGTCTGCTTTGAAGTGTTTTGGCATTACTTGGTGCAGTAATTGTGTTTTTAATATTGAAGTGAAATTTAAAAAGTAATAGTTTACTAATAAATCTGTTAGCCAGTTAAAAGAATACCATTAGCTAACATTCTGTATACATAGAAAGAAAACTGTTGCTAAGTGCTATTATGCATTACTGAGTAGAGAATTCAACAATATAGAAAGCTGAGGACAAAAGATAAAAAGAGCTGAATTGTCAGCTGTTTTCAGATGTATTGGTCATATTTTGCCTCTTGGGGTAGGAAAGTTACTTCAGACATTCAGTAACATCTTGACTATCAGTTTCATGAATTGTAAATAACTTCCATAAAAAAAACCAACAAGCTCACGTTTACACTTCTGGAGAACCGAAGAGAAGGTACATAATGGTTTGCAGTGAGCTGATGCTTTCATTTCTATGGATGAGTTCTAAGGGCTTATCTACGAAAGTTAGAATCTTAAAGTAATTGTGAAAGACATCCCTTTGAAGATACTTTTTTTTGGGTAGAGCTAATTCCTTAAATTCATGTCTGCCCTAATCCATATTCATATTTTTGTAAATTTGTGGGCTGATTGGGATTACTTAAACTAAAATAAAAAGTAATAAAAAGGTGCAGTTGTAACACTTGATTCTAGAAGAAATCAAGGCCTTTTAGGGATATCAGAGGAGTTTATGTTGTGATTGAGATCTTCCCCAATAGTGTGGGACAAAAAGAAGTGTATATCAAAGCACTTTACCCCTATTAAAAAAGTAGATTGTGGAATAAAAGTGTAGTGCTAACAAATTCTTCAGGAACAAAGTGTTATCTTTTCTGTCTGAATCAGTAATTTTTACTGTTAACATCCACAGTGAGTAGAACTTGCTTACAGTGAAAAGAGTTTGTGGGTATTCCTGTTCTGTGTTCCATCTGATATTTCACTTGAGATTGAAAGCCTTCTTGCACTTTGATAACTTAATAGCTAGTCACATGAATTTGTAACTTGAATCAGTAGACACTGTACAGATTCTTTCAGAAAATTCTGATTTGCTTTTGACCATGCTTTGTGAAAGAAACTGAAGTAGCTTTGAATGGTAACAGATTAGACCACTTAAAAAACAAATAACCTTGTTGTTTTTTGGTAAACATAGATGTGTTTTTTGAATTGGGCATCATGTTGTAAACTTACTAAAACTGATACCAGGCATGTATACTAAATTAGAAATCTAACAAGAGTGTCCCCTCTGCAGGAAAGGGTGTCCTGTTTAACAAGCTAGTTCAGATATTTACTGGAATGATATTTTAAATAAAGCAACAAAAGACAGCAATCTAGGCAAGATTTCAGTTGAGAGAAACTATCAGCTGTGTGCTCGTATTTCAAGACTGGCTTTCAGAGGAAAGAATCTGAAAATGCCAGTGCTGACTTGTCTGACTGGCATCAGTGTCTCACCAGTGTGCCACGCTAGCTGATAACATTTCAAACAATGGCAGTTGGGCATCTAACTCCTTCGGGAGCCTCTGAAAATCCCAGCCTTCTTGTCCATCATATTGAAGTAAATGATATAGCTAAAGCTGCAGCCTTTAAAGTAGCCTTTAAAATAACTGTTTCCTTCACTTGTATTCACCTCACCCAGATGTTACTTGGTTTGTATTTTAATCTTAACTAGTTGGTCAGTGCCACCCATCCTAATCTAACATTTTATACCCATTTATCACTCCTGTGTATTACTGCACCAGGTGCTGGACAGGGAAGAATTGGGCCCACTCTGCTCAGTCAGTCATTCATACACCGCAACTTACTGCAGTGGCCTTCACGATACAGAGTTGAAGTGAAATACGTTAGTTTATTTAAAAAGTTTGCAAAGGCAATAGAAAATTAATTACTTTATAAACAGAATAGAAAAGTCAAGTGACAGCCTTTCAGAAAGCAATAAAGTTGTGCACCAGGTTGGGGAAGAAATGCTCCCTTCCCCACAACTAGTCTTTGTTGTTGCAACCTGGAAGAAGTGGGCAGTTTTTATGAGACGATTTTAAGTGAGTTATAGGAACTCTGCAAACATAGGGGTTACTCATGAACAATAATTTAATCCAACTGTCAAGTAATGTTGCCTTTGTGTAATATTAAATTAACTACCGAAAACAAGCAATCTGCTGAACTCAGCTACGGAGCTGTTAGTCTGTGAGATAAATGTTTAACACACAGGTTAAAAAAACCCTTGGGAATATTTAAAAGATTGCTTCACTGAAGTTTTCAACTGATTTGCTATAATTCACTCATCATATAAATTTGTAATTAAGGATGCTTAAAGGTAAATTTTTGAAATTATATGGACCAGGGTAGTTCCTCTCAAACTATTTTGATCTTTGAGTTTGAAGTAGACTTGATAGCTATCAACTAGGGGCTATTTATGATTCAAATAATGGTATCCATAGACTTAAATCCCCTTTGAAGTCTCTTGTCAATACAACCATCCACATTCTAAATCCTTAAGAAATTTTTGTTTGGATGGAGGAATTACAGTGCATGCTGGGGTTTATAATGGAAACGGTGACTGAACTCTAACTACAATTGTGCCATTATAATATTGCTAGCGGAGATTTTGTGTATTGGTGATGAAAGTAATTATATAGGCTACTGGACAAAATCCAAATTAGAAGTCTAGCAGTTTTCTAAGAGCTACATCTGTGTGCCTCTTGCAGTTCAGGGTGACAGGTGGTATCTGACATTTGCCTCCACATTTTATGCATTTACTAGTACACATCTTACATTTAGCTGCTAATATCTACTATCTAAATTGGCAAAATCTCCAAGAAAAGGAATATTTTTCTCTTGATTTGTTGAGCAGATTTTGGAGAGGGAAGTTGGCAAGTGATTCTGTTGGTGTACTTGAGAAACCTGATCATAGATTAAATAATTCTTGTTCACTTGGAATGGCTTTGGTAATTTCGTATTTTGAATGAAGTCATTCTTTGAGGGGAAAGTGGTGCATGGAGGGGCAGGTCCAGAGTAACAAGGGTCAGTGGATGAGTGTGTTTATATAGAGTATATTTCTCTAGTAAGCTTGTACATACTTGCAGTTGTGTCTTCATAGAACTGTGCAATGGGAAAATCTTATTCTTGTGCTAAAACTTTAGTGCTGTAAAATATTGAATTTCTGTTGCAGGAAAGTGGATTGATTTTTTTAATATACATAATCTGTTAAACATGGAAGAAAAACAAAGCACTTCAGTAAGTAGCTGCTTTAAGAGATAGACAGACTCAAAGCAGGCTATGTTATAACCATAACAAGAAAGCGGGATACAGAGAAACAAACACTAAAAGGAAGAAGCTATGAGCTAGGTAGGGAAGGATAGGTTGTAACAATGCAGATACGAGAGTATTGGACACAATGGGAAGGAGTGAGAGAATCAACTCTAAACTAGAAAGACTTAGTGATGTTAAGCCCACAGAGGAATTAAATTTCTTTTGTGGTTGGTGTATGATTTCGTATCAAGCATGGTAGATCTGCCATGCCCCACTGTTTCGGAGTGTAACTGGAGATTTGGAGGAAAAGGGTAATCTACAGCACTAATAGTAGACTGTCAAAAAGCCCTTTACTAGAAATATATGTGGCAAAATGAACTATCACAAGAACTAGCTGGTATATAATAGGAAGCAACTGAAGAAAGGTTCCTCATTGATCACTTGTGAAAGTCTGGTAAGCAAGTGGTTTAGGTGGATAGAAATACAGGAAAGCTAATTCAATAAATATGTGAAAGGTAAAATAGTCTAATAAAGAACCTGAGACTCCCTTCCCGTGGTTGTGCCTGTGATGGTGCATAAGTAAGGTTATAGAGCTGATATTGAACATGATCTGTTTTTTCCATAATTATGTTTATAAAAAGCCTCTGAGGGAGTGGACTGGATATGTCTCCTAAGGGTGCAGTGAATAGGACTGTTGCAGTAAAACACAGCACATCACCGTCTTTTTAAAAACTTGTTCAGATAACGCTGATTTTTTCCTACAGTGGGGAGGGAATTAATTGTGGCATCTAGTTTTACATCTGTGCCTTAGTTAACCAATGTGCAAAGCTATTTCATGGAGGGGGTTTGAGGTTCAATATTGAATCTCCTTGGATGCAAGATTGTTAGAAGGGCAACATATTTATTTCATAAAGTTTGCCTTAGAAATTGGTGCAGAATTTTGAGAGAAACATATTTACCCTCAACTTTCAATTGAGTTAATGGGGAGGATATTTGGGACACTTTGCACATGTCCCCAGTAATTGAAAAGGAAGCATAGTCGTCCGTCCTTCTTTCCAGTCACTCCATCACAGTGATAGTGGGTGAGGCAGCTACAGCTTTGCTCTTTACACTAAAGACAGAAAATACTCTGGCCCTGGGCCAGTCTCTTCCTCTGCCCTATGTTCTCCACCTTCCTGCCATGCAATGGTTACTCCTACCTTAAGTCTTCAGTTACTTCTGCAGGCTACTCAACCCTTGCTTATAGAGCAGAAGAGACCACTCTGATCATCTAGTCTGACCTCCTGAATAACACAGGCCAGAGAATTTCCCCAAAAACAATTCTGAGAGCACATTTTTTAGGAAAACATTCCATCCTGATTTAAAAATTGCCAACTTGCTCACCGTAGCCCTTCATAAATTGTTCCAGTGGTTAATTACCTTCACTTGGAAATTCACACCATAGTTCAAGTCATCATTTGTGTAGCTTGATGGGGAGGTGGACAGCTCACTCGTGTGAACTCCCCTTCCACAGAAGGGTGGATTTTGAAAATTTAGTTGGACAACCATTTTTAGTGGTAGGTTGGTCCACACTCCAGCTGGAATGTTTATTTGTACCATGGTTGTGTCTGGACGCCCCAGTCAAGATCAGCCCTAGTACAATGGAGTCACATACATACACATAGAAAGGCAGTTTGTCCTTAAGAGAGTCTAAATAAAGGAAAAATAGAGTTGAAGTGACTTATCTGGGATCACATAATCAGTGGCAGAGCCAGGAATAGAATCCAGGTCTCTTGACTCCCAGTGAGTGGGAAGATCACTAGATCACATGGCCTTGCAGTAGTGTATGACCTAAAGAGAGAGCTGGACATGGCCTTTGCATATGTATACGTTGTTAATGTTGCATACAGTTGAGGAAATTAACTGCTAGTTGATTTAGAGTATTTATATGGCTGCTAATGACAGATTTGTGTAACCATGTTCTATTGGTTACAGGCACATCATGCAACAAAGTCAAAGTCTTTATTAGCTTTGAAATTTGATAATTTAGTAGCCCCAGGTTGTGGATTGTTAAAATTAAAAAGTGCACTTTTATTTCTAGATAGGTAACTGGAGGATAATGGGATATTCAGTCCTGCTTGGAATTGTCTGTTACTAGACTTGCTCCAGAAGCATGTATGGAAGGTAAACTAACTATTTTAACACTCTTCTTGTTTTAGGGACGATTGGATTTTTTGCCTGCTTCTGGTTTGTTAGTAAGATTTACAGTGTTGTGAAAGTGGACTGAAGAATTTCAAAGTGTCTTTGGAACATATCTCCCTTGCTGTGATATATTTTTACCATGTATTGAGAAACCTACTGCATAATTATTTTAAAATGTAAAAGCTGAACCTCAGCCTGTATTGCAAAAAATACAGGTTTTATGGATGGCAATAGCAGCATTGGAAAACATTTACACCAGTCATATTGTTCCTGAAAATGTTAATCCATTCTAATCATTTTTTAAAAATACTGCATACAAAGTTTGATTTAAAACAAATGAATGATGCAATGAAACCAGTTTATTTTTTCTTTTAAAAAATAGTGCATTATATAGTTTTCCAGCTGAGATTTCTTGTCATTTTTGTTACTTTTTCTTTTTACTCTTACCATCAAAGCATAAGACTGTCCAGTAAATACTATATAAAAATGTGAAACTTTTTTTTAACTTAAAACTGATTGTACATAGTATTGTGCACCTTCTTTACAGCTTGTTTATCATCGTACAAAGGAACATGCATTTAGTGTAATGTAGAATTTTGTTAAGGATATCAACACTGTTTTTTTCTTCAAATAAAACTGCACAACTCTGGCTGACTTGTCCATTTTCTTGTCAAGTACGTCACTACTCTTAATCACAAGTTTCATTCATTTACTTTGTCAAATGGGCTGCCAAAGGTATAATTCCCAAAGGCACAAACCCTTAGTTCTGGGCTGTACTGCTAGTTATGGAGTATTTGAATGTAGGGAATAATTGCAAGTGGAGCCTAACTGCCACTTTGGAGTATAGGATGAGAGGCATTCCCTCTCCTAACCAGATCCACTCCAGGGCTTTATAGGGGATTACCAACTCGTCTGACTGTATCTGGAAGTGAACAGGAAATCATTGCAGAGAGAAGCTCTGTTATATTCATGCTGGTCACACTTGAAGAATAAGGGGATGTTGAGTGAAATTAAAGAGAATCTTTTTTTCACACAATGTATGATCAAACTGGAACTCATTGCCAGAGGAAGCTGTTGAGGCTAAGAATTTAACAAGATTCAAAATGTCATAATCAGTTTAAGGCCAGAAAGGATCACCAGACCATCCAGTGTGACCACCGATATAGTGTGATTGGATTTTTACATGGTTATCAAGAATATCCAGCATTGTTACCATTAACAACACATTTTGAAAGGATTATTAAACATTGTGATTCAAGGCTTAAGCAGACATCTAACTATTAGTGATCAGGATGAGACTGATGTGTGAGGCGGGTTATTCCTCATGTGCCTACTGAAGCGTCTCGTGCTCTGAAACATCTGGGAGGCAGGGTACTTAACTGGATGGACCTTGGATTTGATTCAGTATGGCAATTCCTATGTTCCATTACTTCCATTTTTATCTAGGTTGAAATCACAGCCAGCTTGCTTTCATACAGATCCCCCATTGCTTGTCGGCCATTAGGAGTGTAATGGGACTATGATCTTCCCTCCCTCTCCCCTGCCCGCAAAAAAAAAAAAGTAGCGCTGAGGATCACAGGCGTGCTGATGACATTGCAGTCCAAGACATCTTTTCCCTTTGTGGATTCATGTGTCAATAGTGAATAAGGGTGACTGATGGACCTCACATGTGGAGGTGTTAGGAGTTCTATGAGGCATGCCAAGCAGTTGTCCATGGTTAGGTTGAAACCTCTCAAAGAAACAAATCCATTGAAGGCCCATTCTCTTCATTCGTGCCAGATTCCATAGGTGAATGACCAACAATGCCTTGTGGCCGATGGTACTGAAAGACCTAATGAAATCGGGTATGATTAAGTCTGATGGAATCCTTAAAAGGATTCTGGACTTTAATACTTTTTTATAACTGTATTCTAATATTTAATAAACTAATTTTCTATTTATAAACTTAACGGTATCATGGTCTTGTCTGAGGAGTTTCCTTAAAAAAAAAACAAAAACAAAAAAAACTCTACAACTTCTAAAAGTTTTTCATTTTTAAAAAGTTTGAGAACGACATGAATTAAACTTCTATTTCCTGAGACTTGCAGAGAAGCTGGCAAATGTGTGTGGGTGCAAATATTAGTTTTAAAATAAAATCGACCATTGGTCAAGCAGAGCAGAGTTGTGTCTGAGTATATGTTAGGCAGCATGAGCATGGGATAGTAAATTCAGTACAGAAAGCCTGTCTTCCAGCCAGGTAAGGATAGGCTGGGGGTTCATACAACTTTGTCAGGGGCTCCTTTTTGGCTGATATTCTGCCCTGTAGTAATTCTGTTCCTGCAGAAGCCCAAAGGTCTTCAGTTTTAGCTCAGATGACTCTCTTCCTGCAGAGTTTATAATTTTTACAGGTCGAGAGAGGAACATGGGTGTAACATTCTCACAGAGTTTATAAGCAGCTCTGGCTCCATAATACCATTGTACAGTTCCCACCAAATTTGTTTTTCAAAACGATGCTGGAATGGCACCTAATCAGAAACTTGCAGAATATGGAGACAAGTAGAATAAATTACTTTATTGCCACGTTTTGGAGGGGAAAGGGTGAATTAAACAACTTTATAATTTTTTCTCCATGACAATCCACCCATTCTCTGTACCCAGTTAAGACTCATAATGGGAACACTACAAATAAGCAGTACGCTACTCTAAGTACTTGATCAAGGGAAACTTGCTATAAAAATACTGTTGCTTTGATAGGCAGTAACACATCTCTTTTGTGCACTTCGTGTGTGATCTTAAGAGTCAAGGGGTCTGATTTTTCAGCATTGCTGAGCACTTGGAGCTCCCAATACCTCCAGCTAGGGATCTGAAATCAGGCCCTGTGTACATCCAGAAACACTAGCCAGTGGTGTTCAATGTGTTCATCCACATATTGAAATTGATGCCATTCAACAAAAGACACTTCCTATTATAAATGTCATACTTCAAGAGTTTCATTGAACTACAAAAATCAGGAAATGTCAGCTGAAATCACTTTTGCATCTTAAGGAATTTGGGGTTAAAACTGGCATAACGTCCCAGCAGGATTTGGTTGCCAGATTAATAACTTAATTTTTGTAAGCAGGCATTGTCTAAAATAAAGTTTTAGTTTAAGATACTGGCTTTGCTTAATCACCAGAAATTTTAAAAATAGGAAGTGGGGTGAGCAAGGTCTCTACAAAACTCGCAAGTGACACGGCCCAGGTTCTAAAGTTTTAAAATAGGTTAGTCTAAAATACAATTATCTCTTTTTATAAAAGCTTCACAAGGACTTTTAGCATGTACATAGCAGCCAGATTCATTGGAATTTTTATTAACTAATTAAACAGTCTGATAGATGTGATTAAATGAATATGGCTACAAAGGACAGTTTCAATTCTGCTTTGAAATTTCCAAGGTAGAAATATGTTGTTTTGCCTCCCAATCTGTGGATGTTTTGCTGGCAGAATTGTTGTATTAGGACAGTGAGATTACAATAAACTGAAACGTGAGATGGAGCTGTCTCCTCCCTCAATGGAGAGAAAAGGATCTGGAATCAAGATGGGAATCAATACAGTTCTAAAACTTAGTATTAATACAGTTAATTTTTTTTACTAAATACTAATATACTAAAAATTAGTATTAATTTAACACCCAACAACCCCCACTCCCCGCTTTGAATGGACAACTTGAGTATGACTCTGATCTCAAGCTATCCTCGTCATCTTTTAGAAGGTCGTCTTCATTTAAAAACAAGGCAATCAAGATCTGATATTTCTAAATTTTTTTTTTTTAAATGTAACTGCTCTTTGGAAAGAATTTGATGGCAGCTTTTGTGCTCAATGAAGAGCGCAAATACTTTTTTTGGCTTTACTTAATCTCTTAAATAAAAAAAAAAAAGACACGTAAGTATTTGTTTAATTTAGACTTGATGCAAAGTGGTCCACGCAGCCCACTATTTTAAAAGTTAACAGGTACAGAATGGGCTGTGGTGGTGTAAGCAGAGTCAGGATGAGCTCTACCCTGACATCTGGTGGTGAATTATGGCGAGTGTGGAAAAGAATTTCAGAGGCTGATCATGTTTGCATAGGCACACCCACTCTGCCTAGCATAGCCCACAGCAGCCTAAAATGGTTACTTTCACTGCTGTGAATTTCTTTGTTATTGGGGCAGGAGGAATAAAGTGTTGTCACCCTCATTAAGTAAATGAGGAACTATGAAACTGTTTTATGATAAAGGGTTTCACTGTCCACTAAATAGCACTTGCTAGACAAGGGACATGGGTTCCAAAACCCAGTGAATGGAAAGGCTGGGGACAGGTATCTGTACCTTGTGGAGTGGGCTCCTTGTGTGAGCCAGCAGCACCAATTGCACTTACTCCTCTCTCCACTGTTGAATATCAGAGCTGATTTTTGATTCCCTTAAGAATCTAGATACAGGTTACTGAGTTGAACTCACTATGGGCTAATGGTGCACCAGCACTGGGGCTCCCTTACTATAAGCAAAATCACTAAGAGCTGAAGTCACTGAAGAGCTAAAATTACTGAGCTGAGAGCACTGAGTACTGTGCTAGCTAGGGGGGAAGCCTGAAGCTCTATTGTGGAGCAGAGCAGCTGGCAGAGCGGAGTGGAGCAGTTTGTGGGGACATGGAGCAAGCGGAGCTGAGCAGTTTGTGGGGATGGCTGGAGAGGATCACAGGACAGCTGATGGAGCAGAGCAGCTGGGAGAGCGGAGCAGTTGTGGGACGGTTGAAGCAGCCCATGGAGCAAGCGGAGCTGAGCAATTTGCAGAGACGGCTGGAGCAGATCACGGGACAGCTGGTGAAGCAGAGCAGCTGGCAAAGTGGAGCGGAGCAGTTTGTGAGGATGGCTGGAGGAGCAGAGTGGAGTGGCTGGTAGAGCGGAGCAGTTCATGGAGAAGGTGGAAGCAGAACCCCACGGAGAGGCAGGGCAGTTGGCCCCGGACCACGTAAAGTGCCCCTTTCTACCCAGGCTGGGTGGGGGGAAACCTCTGCAGATAGACTCTTGAACTCTGGGGCTGCACTGACCTGGGACAGAGATTTTTGGGTTGTGGGACTTTTGGGACTGTGGGTGATCTTCAGGTTGCTGGACTCTAGGGACATTTGGGTTATTGGACTTTGGAGTCTTGGGGTGATTTGGGGATTGCTGGATTCAAGGGCCCAGGGAAAAGGACACGGCCCAATTTCCTGTGGTGGGTCTTTGCTCATGGTTTGGTCTATGAACTCTAGTTGAGGTGTCTTCCCAATTTAATGCTTGTTGTTTATCTCATGTTATTAAACATTTACTGCTACACTGAGACTCTGTGCTTGCGAGAGGGGAAGTATTGCCTCTTCGAAGCACACAGGGGTGTATGTAAGATTTTCCCAGGTCACTGGGTGGGGGCTCGAACTGGTTTTGCATTACGTTGTAGGGAAGGGACCCCTATATATTGAACCCAGCCCTTGCTGCTATCAATTCGGCCTGGCAGAAGGGTTACAGTAGCATAGCATAAGTGGTTTCATCTTCATTCTTTTTACTGGATGATGCTGAATGTGTGGGTCTGATCCCATCTCCTAGCAGATGCTCTTGTGTATGTAGCTGTAGATGTAGGGGTAGAGGTAGCACAGGCAGAGGAACGGGAGAAACACCACTGAGCTAAGCCACCAGCCCTGGCCACATGTGCGTGCAGCAAGCTGAAGGGCGTCATGCATAGCAGGTGCAAGGCCATGATCATGAAGATCACCCTATTGGCTTTGCAGTGGTGAGGGCTGGGTTGCAGGTGGCTGGTCCCAGGGTTCAAACACTGGGTCATCAGCACATTCCCAGAGCACCATCCCATAGCAGCCCAGCGTGATGCCACTGGCCTGAAGAAGGACGGGGAGATGCTGAGATCCACATAGGAGGCACTGGAGGTCCACTCCATGGTGCACAGGGAGTTGTGCCAGTTGAAGGTGGCTGATGCCAAGCAGCCAGGTTAGCAGGATAAGAGCACTGCTCCTGCTAGGGATCATCCTGGCTGTGTAGGAGAGTGGGTGGATGATGACCAGGTATTAGTGTTGCCTATTTTGGTCGGTCATATTCCTGGAGGTTTCATCACATAACATCTTTAATTAAAAGATTAATCTTTCAATTCCTGGAGACACCTGGAAAATCCCCCAGGGTTGGCAACCCTACCAAGTACTGATCCACTGACACTATGGCAATGGTTTTGGCTCCAGGGAAGGAGACAAGGTCAGAAGAGCCAGCAGGACTGTGCACAGGTGGAGGAGACAGAGCTCAGGCAGCGAGCTGGCCACCTGCCAGGGTATGACCAGTGCACTCTGCAGTAGGTTGGCTGCCGGCAGGTTGAGGATAAGCAATTGGTCACCTGGAGCAGCTGGGGCTTGCATCAGAAAATCAGCAGAATGCTGCATTGCCAAGTAGGGATAGGCAGAGCATGGTGTGCCTGGGGCAGGCACGGGCTTGGTGCCATCAGGACCAGTGCCAGGGTTTCTGGCACCCTAGGCGCCGGGCCATTTCGCTGCGGCAGCTCCACCGGAGCCACGGGACCAGCGGACTGTCCGCAGAAATGCCTGCGGCAGGTCCAACGGAGCCACAGGACCAGCAGACCATCCACAGGTACGACTGCGGCAGCTCCACTAGAGACGCCTGCCGCCCCCTTGGCAAAATGGCGCCCCCCCATAATGCTGGCACCCTAGCGACTGCCTAAGTCACCTAAATGAAAGCGCCAGCCCTGGGTGCTATTACTGGGCACACTGGCACCAGGAGACTGACCTCATGCTGCCTAATGGAGGCCTGTGCAGGCAGGCTTGGGTGCCAGGAGCTGGCTACATCCTACAGATCCAGTTTGTTAGCATTTGCAATTGAGGCTTATCTGGGTCTACACCCCACTCCCCTCCTCCCAAGGCAGCCAACAGCACCATGGTCACCCTTGCTGCCTGTCTCCCCTACGGGCAGTGCTGTAGGTAAAGGCCTGTATGGGGAATGTGGAGATCAGTTTGCCTAACTGAGCTGCATTCAGCAGTGCCTAGGCGACGCTCCTGTGCTCTGCAGTGCCCCTGTGCTGGGACAGTGACACTGTATGAGGGGGCTGTTGGCCCCTTACCGAAAGGCAGTGGGGTTTTTTTGGTTGGCCCTCTCCCAATACCTGGAGAAAGGGGAAGGGTTGCAGAGGAGTCGGGGTCCTGAGCCTGACAGTCCCTGGGGCCAGAGGGGAGAGGCCAGCATTCCAAGCCAGCCAGTGGCCGGGAGCTGGGATGGTGAAGGTGCGCCAGGGCCCAGCTTCAGTGTGAGCTGCGGGCCCAGCGCCGGATAGCGGGTGCCAGCCGTGCCCCCCAGGTAACACTGGGGGAGGGGCAGTGCAGGGAGATGTTGCCAGACGAGGGTCTGGAAGGCCAGACTCGGGGGAGGGGAGACCCTGATGGAAGGAGGGGGCGGCAATGCTGAGGAGAAGGTCTAAGGGCATGTGGCCACTGCCAGAGCAGTGTCTGAGTCCTGGTATCACGGCAGCCCAGCCAGAGGTCCTGGGCCACATAAGGGACTGGCTGTGAATTGTCTCGGGTCCCAGAGACTGTTGCTGGCTGGGTCCCTGCGCCCATCGGGCAGGTTCCTGGATCCTTGAACTTTTACGGCTTTTCCCTTATGTGTTCACAGTTGCTGTTTAATAAATTGTACGTGGTTTAAACTCAATGTAGCAATCACTGAGTTAGGGAAGGGGCTGATGTGGAGAGAGTACCCCGGAGTGGGGATGCTTTAGTCCCTGTCCTGAGTGACCCATGATGAGACTGGGGGTTAAGCCTTCCCAGGGATCCTGGGTCCAGCTTCATTGGGGCTACAAGGAGTCTGCTGCATGAGAGAGTGGAAGAGGAGTCCTTGAGGTCAGGTAGGCATCCAGCTAAAAAGGGCTGGGCAAGGACTCTGATCCCTTTCTTGTCTGATTCAACTGGGATAGTATAGAAACCAGGAGAATACCCCACAAAAGTGGGACCATCCCCCAGTTTACACTGGCTTTACTTTGGATCTAGTGCCGGTTCTTGGCTTGCAAGGATTTCCAGGCTCATAACAGCATGCACTCCGCAATACAAAGAGGGCACTAGTTGCCAGTGCTGGATTAAAAATGATACAGCAGCATTTGCACAGGAGCGCTTTCCTTCTGAGGCCAGTGGCCTTACATGATAGGTGCAGGCTAAGGAACTGCTGCTGCTGGACATGCTTCAGGTGAAGGCAGCAGCCCTGCTCAGAGATCTGCAGAGAAGAAACAAGAGATGGGAGAATACTGAGATCTAGAGAGGGGATGGAAAAAGAGAATGGCTGGAAGCAGAAATGAAAAGGGTGAGCTGGCACCCAAAGTAGCTCTATCAAATGGGAGATAATTTGGATGATGCAGGGGTGAAAATGTAGCCTTTCACATGGGCTGGCCATTCTTGTCTACCATTGAGTTACTTACTATGGATTTGATGACCTGTTGATCTCAGCTGTTATATCTACCACTCCTTTCCAGTTCTTTGAAGAAGATGGTGGGAAATTGTAGGGGGATTTGCCTTGCCTGTTTTCTGTGCTGAAGCTGAGCTCACTGCTGCTAGAGGGGACTTAGCTCCCTACCTCTTTCAATAGCTTCTCTGCATCTGAACGCTATACAAACAGAGGGCTGGTCTACACTAGGAGAGGGGATCGATCTAAGATACGCAACTTCGACTTCAGCTATGTTATTCATGTAGCTGAAGTATCTTAGATAGAGTTACCTACCGTCCTCACAGCGCGGGATCGACGTCTGTGGCTCCCCCTGTCGACTCCGCTACCGCCGTTCGCATTGGTGGAGTTCTGGAGATGAGACGCAATATATCGATCCTCGAGAAATCGATTGCTACGCGCCGATACGGCCGGTAGTGAAGATGTACCCAGAGGGAGCTGTTTAAAATCCAGTGGTTCCACTGCAAGCATTGTCAATGCTGCTCTTTGCTAAAGAGCAGATGATGTTGTTGTTAGTACAAATCTTTTTAAGGCTGGGATTTGCAGCATTGTCATCTTTGAGCCTTTTTTCTCTAGAAATTTAAATACACTTTATTTTTTGCGCATATGGCATATCTGTGTCTCTCTGGTTAGAGACAGACATCCTGCTCCTTGTTCTAACAGGGGTCCCAATCGTGTAGTTATTACACAGGCAAAATACCTTTTGAAGCTGGCAAGTGTTCAGTATGAGAAAGGACTGACTGCAGTATTAAGCCAAGGGATGGAAAGGAGGAAGCCAGTGGATGCTGCACTGTGCTGAAGCTCTGGAGACAGAGATGGGAGGTCTCATAGCTTCCAAATCCTCACTTCTTAGGCCAGCTGTTAACTCCTGGGAATGATGTTGCGCACACTGGTGCTGGCCCACAATGCAGTGGCCTCTGCAGGGTGGCCAGTCTAGATACAGAGGGGACACTCCTAGTGCATCTGTTCAACCAGTGAAGCTCCTATAGTTTGCTGCATGAGGCTCCCTTCTCCTCCTCTCCTTGCCATTAGTGCTCTTCCCCTGCTGTTTGTCTTGTTGCTGTGACAACGAACACTGCTGTCCCTGTAGATTAGGAACCCAGTATGGAACATAGTGTAGAAGCTACTGCGCTAGCCATACTGTGCTTACCTTACTGTTCTAAATAGTGGCTAAGTTCCTATAGCTCTTACTGCTATGGAGCTAGCCTGAGTAACTGAATTTCCATCCAGACCAGGCGCTGCAGCATTCTAAATCTGAACTTCCTTCACTACCCCTCCACCCCAACTTCTGACTTTAGTAAGAAAAAAAAAACAGGCTTTGCTGGTCAAATAGTTTTTCACTTATGTTGAAATTTGATTGGCTGAAGGAGGTGAAATCTGAGCAAAGGAAGAATTTTTTGGAGCCCATTTGTAAAAGCAGGAACAGGCAGCTTTCCACAATGTCACACTTTGAGTGCAAGGTGTTTGCACAGATCTGGTTAGAATGATTTCTGCAACAATGAACAGCAAAGAGCAGGGATTAAATGGGGTCAGAGAAGAGAGATTTCTAATCCCCAATACAGTACTCGATCCAAAAGAAGAGCTTGCAAGGATGATCAGTCATTTCCCATTGACTGCCCGCTCTCGTCTATCAACATATCAAAGAAGACGACCACAGTAGAATTTAGTTTCAGAATGGAGAACCATACAAAAA
>NC_133776.1:100527532-100563926 GCF_003597395.2 Chelonoidis abingdonii | reverse complement strand
CCCACACCTTGAATACTGTGTGCAGGTCAGGTTGTCCCATTTCAAAAAAGGTATATTAGAAATGGAAAAGGTACATTAAAAAAAAGGGCAATAAAAAGATTAAGGGCATGGAACAGCTTCCATGAGAGGAGAGATTAAAAGGACTGGGCCTCTTCAGTTGAGAACAGAGACAACTAAGGGGGTGAGGATATGGTTGAAGTCTATAAAATCATGAATGACGTAGGGAAAGTGAATAAAGTGTTATTTATTCCTTCACATAACACAAGCAGGGGTCACCAAATGAAATTAATAAGCGTCAGGTTTAAAATAAACAAAAGAAGGCGTACTTCACACAACACACAATGTGTGGAACTCATTGCCAGGGGTTACTGTGAAGGCCAAAAGCATAACTGGGTTCAAAAAGAATTAAAGAAGTTCATGGAGGACAGGTCCATCCATGGCTATTATCCAAGATGGTCAGGGGTGTCCATGGTATGGGTGTCCCTAAGCCTCTGACTGCTAGATGCTGGGACTTAATGACGGGATGGTTCAGGTGATTATTGCCTTGTTCCATTCATTCTCTTTGAAGTGTCTGGCACTGGCCACTATCAGAAGACAGAATACTGGGTTAGATGGACCATCGACGTGACCCAGTATGGCCATTCTTATGTTCTAATAGCCAATAAAAAGGGTATTAATAGATTAATAGACCTTTTATGTCCTATGTAGCTCATTCCATCGACTAATACAGAATTATTCCTCACATTATTAATTGTTTTTATTATAATTAGCTTTTTTTTTTAGGGTACATTAAAACAGCTCTAGATTGGAGCTTCATTATGGTGGGTACCATAAATACACATAATAAGAAACAGTCCCTGCTCCAAAGAGATTACAATCAAAGTAGATAAGGCAGGCAAAGTATTCTATGTATCCTATGCTAAACCTGCTCGTAGGGGTGTCAGTTCATGACATTTCAATGGGCAGTGCGTTTATCACAGCAATGCCCATATCTTTTCTGAGCCCCCTGTGAGGTAAGGAAGCATTATCGTCCCCATTGTACAGATGGGAAATTGAGGCACAGAGAGGCTAAGTGACTTGCCCGAGTCTCACAGGAACTCTGTGGTGGGGCAGGGAACTGTATGCTGATCTCCTGCAGCCCATGCTGATGTCCCAACCACTAGGTCATCCTTCCTCCCAAAGGAAGTATTATTCCCATTGTACAAATGGGGAACTGAGGCACAGAGAGCTGTAAATGCCTTGCCCAAGGTCACACAGAAAAACTGTAGCAGAGCTGTATAGTGCATCCGGATTGTCTGAATGCCAAACCAACGCCTGAATTACAAAACCATCCCTGCTCATTATACTTACTAGTGTTTTTCCAGCCTTTAGTATTGTTTGCTCAGGTATTCACGCCACCAGACTTGACAAGAGAAAAAAATCTGCCTTAACATTCTATTAAGAGCCTGATTTAAACTCCAACCACCAAAATACGTAGCCTAAGGCTGCCCACTCCATCCATAGCCCACCCTGCTTGGACTCGGCACTGCTGCTGCTAGGAGATACAGAGGCTTCTAGGTCCTCCAGGGTGCAGTAGGCAAGCTGCATCGCTTTGTTAGAACAGATAGTGGGTGGAGTTTTAAAATATAATTATTTTTAATAACTATTTTCAATTCATTCCTCATCCAGCAATAAGGAGAAAGGTAACAAACAGGAGCACACCGCACAAGGGAGGTTCAGACATACTTGGCAATGGGGTTCAGTGTCAGGTGAGCCTCCTCTTACAGAGAGGACTAGTGCAGCGACACATCTCCGATTCCATGGAATATTTTGGGGTTGCCTCAGCTCCTGTGTCTTTGATCTCTGGGGAGTCATTCCTTTAACCCATCCTATCAGGGCCTGATCCAATACCCATTGAAATGAAGAGAGAGACTCCCATTGACTTTGAGCTTTGAATCTGATCCTTTCTGCGTCTTTATCCCAAATAAGAAAATTTCTTCTAGCTAATGACGACAGTGTTTCCATTAACTTACTGAGACCCAGCTCAGAAATGTGACTACCAGCTGCAACATCAGCACCAAAGCTAGAGCCCAACTGCACTATATATCACTTACAAGATGGAGGACTGTATCCTGGAATACAGTGACACTGACACAGACTCTAGAAGGGTCATGGTGGATATCCAATAGAATATAAGCTCCCAGTGTGATGCTAGCCGACTCCATCCATAGCCCACCATGCTTGGATGCACGAGGAGGTGACTATCCAGTAGGCATAGGGAGGTGGCATTCTGCATATGACATCTATGAGACCATTACTGGATACTGTCCAGTTCTGGTGTCCACATTTGAAAAGGATGTTGAAAAATTGGAAAGGGTTCAGAAGAGGGCTACAAGAATGATTCAAGGTCTGAAAAACCTTCTTTACAGTAAGAGACTTGAGAAGCTCAATTTATTTAGTTTATTCAAGGGGAGGTTAAGAGGTGACTTGAACCTGGTCTAACAGTACCTAAATGAAGATGAGACTTCTCACAGCAGATATTCTTTAAGCTAATAGGAAAGGGTATAGCAAGTTCCAGTGCTTGGAAACTGAAGCTAGACAAATTCAGATTAGCAATAAGATACACATTTGTAACAGTGAAGGTAATCATCTATTGGATAACTTACCTTGGGACATGGTGGATTCTCCTTCACGTGTCTCCATTAATTCAATACATGGGTTAGGGGTTGTTATAAAAGTGGATGGGTAGGGTTTTGTGGCCTGCTTTGTGCAGGAGGTCAGACTAGATGATCATATTGGTCCCTTCTGACCTACGACTCTGAGTCTATATCTTTGACTTCAATGGTCTTCAGATCAGGCCTTTGTTTTGTTGAGACAGTATGAATCTGTACCTGAAAATTCAGTTCTGAGCCCTACTATTTTGCTATCTGGAGTTACTGAGTTCATGGTACGGTATTTTATCTTTCTAATCTAGATGGTTACTCTATGCACTCTCATTAGCTCTGCTCATACCAAGTGGGAAGCCCTTAGACCTTCCATGAAGTTATTAGCCCCAGGGTTTTCTAAATAACATTAGCATCTGCAGAGTTTACCCAAGGTAATTTATATTCTATTTTCAAGTGAGGGAACAACTCTTAGATGTTTGACATCATAAAATACTATAAACACAGAGATTTATTACAGTAGCAAAGAGAACAGCCCCTTGAGTTGCTTTGTTTACCATAAAAAAGATTAATCAGATGTGAACGTGTCTCCTATATTTGTTTGGTTTAGTTTCCCTCCTTTGTTGCAGGAATCATAATTTATTGAAAAACTTTATAGCTATAGCAAAAATGCTTTGGACTATATGGTACAGGAATTATATTTTTACATCTAAGAAATATTTATCTCCCTCTTTAGCTACCAGTAATGGAAAAGAAACACACACAATCAAAACTCTCATTGTAACTGTTCTCAGGGTAAAAACTGCAGTGAAATTATAGAAAATTACAGTAATGTAACCAGACTGGTAGTTTACTGGTTTAGTTGGTCAAAAATGTTAGTGTCATTGGCACATAAAAATGCTCTTACAAGAGGATAAAAGGTTACCAGGTTGGCTTTGATGACAATTGCAGAGAAAGAATTAGAGAAAATTTACTCTTAAAAGAATTTACTAGAAAAGAAATGCAACCATAAGACTGAGGTGCCATGCTTAGGTGCCATGCAGTTTGCTCAGCTAAAACTGAACTACAGTAGGGGCAACTGTAAGCAACAAACTTAGCCTCTACTGAGAAGAATGTTTCATATATTACAGCAACCTTTCTGGCCAGTAATTAAGGAAAAGCAGTGACAGACTGTGAAAGAGAATCCGTTTAATAGGGATTACCATCCTCGAATAGAAGAAGGACTGATCTATATTAAAAAGATAGGGTGATCCAGCTAACTCGTTCAGGGATGTGAAAAATCCATGCCCCTGAGTGACATAGTTAAGCAGACCTAACCCCTGGTGTAGACAGCACTAGGTCGACGAAGAATTCTTCTGTCGACTTAACTACCACCTTTTGTAGAAGTGGATTATCTACACCAATGGGAGCACCCCTCCCATTGGTGTAGACAATGTCTACACTGAAGCACTACAGCGGTGCAGCTGCAGTTGTAGCATTTCAAGTAGACAAGCCCTAAGATCCATTTAGTCCTTTAACCCTGACTGTGGTCAATGATATATGCCTATGTATAGGCTTTCTTATGGTGCTCATCGCTGTAGTATCTGAGTATTCATATTTTTTAATAGGTTTGTCTTTACAGCTGCCCTGTGAGTAGGGCAGTGTGAGGCCCAGAGATATTAAGCGATTTTCCCAGGGTCACCCAGAATGTCAGTGGCAGCAATAGAACTCAGTTCCCATGAGTGCTAGTCCAGGGCCTTGATAACAAGCCCACCTTCTCCCTCAATATTAGGAGGAATTTAGAAACACCTAAAATTCACCTGATTTTCCAGCACTATGTCATAGAGAGAAGTTTCCTTGGCCCCATGGTTCATCTTTTGCCTTTAATCACAAGGCTTGATAGCCCTTGAAAAGATTCTTCTAGCTATTATAACTGCTGAGGCTCTCCTTATTTGTAAACATGTCTAATCCTTTTCAGAATCTCACTTAAGAGTCTCAGTACGAAAGGGTGGAAGTGAATTCCACTGCTTAGTTATATCTGTCCCCAATAGTGAGGTTGGCAGACCAGGTGCAGCTCATGCCAAGGCCAGAAGCTGGCCTGGAAAGCAGTCTGGCTGACCTGTGTGCTTGTATTGTTAAGGTAAATATTAGAGTTGTAAGGCTGTATTTGGTGTCTAGACCTTATGAATAGTGTAGGATGCTGCATGTATTGATCTCAATTATAACCACTAGCCCATGGTATTAAGTTGTATTGAGTGTTTGCATTGTAAACCTCTGCAATTGTGTAACTTACCAAACAATAAAAGAAGCATTAATTAAGGTGAAGCGCTTGTCCTGCACACAAGCTAGCCCACTGAAGGCCAATGAGGCATTGTGTAGCATCAAAGGACAGAGACCTTGTTGACTCACTTCTGAGTGTTCCTCACTCCCTCCAGGAAGGGAGACTGTGTATGAACTCATCCTAGGAGCTTGGCTTGTGGGTGAAGGGGATAAAAATCCCTGACAAGGAAAAACTGGGTTCTCTATGCTGTCTGAGCTCTGTGGGACAAAGATTGCTAAACATAAGCATGGGATTCCCATGTTGCTTGGGATGGGTCAGTGCTGAAGGACATATAGAGCTGCTTATTATAGAAGCTTATATTACCTTTTTAAATCTAAGACTGTAACTCATTTGTGTGTACCTTTCCTAATTTAACCATCTCAATAACTTCCATTTCTTTTCTTAGTTAATAAATCTTTAGTTAGTTTATTACAGGATTAGCTAGAGCTGTTGTCTTTGGTTTGAGATCTGAGTACAATTGATCTGGGGTAAGTGACTGGTCCTTTGGGACTGGAAGTAACCTGAATATTATTGTGATTTTGGGAATAAAGAGACCATCTATCACATAGTCCATCTTGCCTGGGTGGCAAGATAGACTGGAATGCTCAAGGGGACTGTCTGTGACTCCGTGGTAAGACTATTATAGTGTTGTAGAAGTTCACATAAAACCAGTCTGAGGTTTCTGCTCTGCTTTTCGACAGTCTGCCCTGAGGTTGGCACTCATGGTCATGAGCCACTCCAGAAAGCATGACACCAATATCAATCCATTTTAGTCTCTGATTCTGCCAACACACACACTCAGTGGGCCTATTTTTGTGTGTAAAATTACTCATGCGCTTTCAGGAATGGGGCCTTCCTTTGCTAGAGGAGGCTTGCTAGGTTGGAGGGCAGCAAGACTACATGGTGAGAATGGGGATAACGTAGCTGAAAAGTTTTAAAGGGCTATCCCCAAGGAAGACCCTTGCTACAAAAATAAGGCTCTAATCCTGCATGTGGATACAACTGAGAGAACTCTTGGATTTTCACAGAACCTCATTTACCTGAATGGGGCTCTTAGAATGAGTATATGCCCATGTTGATCAGATGGAAGGATCAGGGGGTCTATCTGAAAAGATTTGGAGCGTGCCCTGTTTTTCCAGAGCCTAATGCTACTCTCCACCATTGTACAGTAAATGCTGTTTGATTGTTATTCTGATTGCTGCACCAGCATTAAAGCAAAATGGAAGTTGTTGTATGTTGTCAGGTCTCTCTCTTTAGGAAGGTTAGGAGGGTACTGGAAAGGCATATCCGAGGGTCAGGCTCTGTAATGAGATGGTAGAAATGGCCATGTGTTCTCAGGCTATGTTGTCTAACCCAGACTCCTCTTTCCTCCTTTGTGCTGTTTCCCTAAAAGATCCATGGAAATCTCCATCAGCATGAAAGTTTTAAGATGAGACGTTTAGAGTTTTTCTTAAAACAAAGTGTTTGAAGTTTTAACTAAATCTACTGGCAATCAGCCTAATGGTCAGGAAAAGCTAACTGCATCCTGGAAAGGGAGGGTTTCCCCAGGATCAGACAAACAAAGGTAGTTCTTGCAGGAAAAGCAGGTGAAGCGGTCAGGAAAGTTGGATGTAAAAGAACATCTCAGTGATAGGATCATAAAGGGCTGGGGAATTTTGATTTTAATGTTAGCCCAAGGAAGCAGAAGCCTATTGGGGTTAAAATTAAGCATGATTAGAGAAAGCAGACAAAGTGTTATCTGCACTGGGGATTTGGCCCATTTTCAGGCCAGTTGGTGCCATTCCAAGTGCACAGAGACATCTATAGAGTTTATCCTTCACTTGTTTGTACTAGCGGCCTGTAATTGCACAACTTTATCATTGGCTGTACCTGGGGCAAATCGCCACTAGAGAGATGGCCTATATCCTGAAAATGGACATTAGCAGAGTAGAAAAGGGGCTGGTAGCTGCTGAAGGGGTAACCCCAAAAAAGCCCATTTGTCTCACAGACCCAGAGCCTTGACCACTAGACAGGTGAGAGGTCTCAGTAAGCTGAGGCTAGAAGTGGCATGTGACTGGACCCTGGTTTGTAGTTTGGGATGTGCAGTTTTGCCCTTGATAGTGATGGACTAGGATTGGTGCAAGATGTAAAGAGAAGGGCTTTGCTAACAATGTGCATCTGCTGCTGTCTGAGCAACTCTGTTCTGAATTCCTGTGCTGACTGGACTTCTCTGCTATCAAGGCTGTGAAAGATTTGGCTGGTGTACAAACCCAAAAGGAACATTTCCTTGGGAGAAAGGAGGCTGAGGAGCAAAGAGATCAGCAAACCGGAGTTAATTGTGTTATCTGAGGGTGGCTAATAAGTATAATTAGTGTAATAAATGTGCCCACGACTCCCCCTGTGTTTTAGGAGGTAGCAGGTGCAATGACAGAAGGGGCTGCGTGGATAGCACGTATTGTAATTCTGGGTCACCAGACGGAATCATTGATGTAGCCCTGCTTTACTCTTTGCAGGTCCCAAGTGGCTAAGGGGCTGCCTCTTGGCAGGAAGGAGGATGGACGCTAGCAGTATCTGACAGGAGTAATGGAATTATACTACACCCTGAATGGATGGGGAGTTGTGTGAGGTTGCTTCATGGCCATGACTGAACAAATACTTCCCCAATCTCTGCCCATGTTGAGTTCCTTCATTTCTCAAAAGGAGGAGGGTGGGAAGGGAAGGAAAGGAATATGTTTCCCTTAAATCCTCTCGCACAAATGTATAGGGGCTCACCTGGTCCAGGAGCCAGTGTCTGCCTGGTCAGGGTGCTGAGCCTGTCCCTAGGCAAAGGTCAAAGAGCTGCTGTGTAGTTCTCGCTTGTGAGATTATGTGTGGGTGTCCACTGAGACAAACGCCCAGAACACTGGGGCCCTGCTTCTGACTATGGGACCGCTTGGATGCTCCTGAAATAGCAATTATTTTTTGTGTTACAGTAGCACAGGGGTCAGCAGCCTTTCAGAAGTGCTGTGCCGAGTCTTCGTTTATTCACTCTGATTTAAGGTTTTGCGTGCCAGTAATACATTTTAACATTTTTAAAAGGTCTCTTGCTATAAGTCTATAATATATAACTACACTATTGTTGTTCTCAGGGTAAAAACTGCAGTGAAATTATAGAAAATTACAGTAATGTAACCAGACTGGTAGTTTACTGGTTTAGTTGGTCAAAAATGTTAGTGTCATTGGCACATAAAAATGCTCTTACAAGAGGATAAAAGGTTACCAGGTTGGCTTTGATGACAATTGCAGAGAAAGAATTAGAGAAAATTTACTCTTAAAAGAATTTACTAGAAAAGAAATGCAACCATAAGACTGAGGTGCCATGCTTAGGTGCCATGCAGTTTGCTCAGCTAAAACTGAACTACAGTAGGGGCAACTGTAAGCAACAAACTTAGCCTCTACTGAGAAGAATGTTTCATATATTACAGCAACCTTTCTGGCCAGTAATTAAGGAAAAGCAGTGACAGACTGTGAAAGAGAATCCGTTTAATAGGGATTACCATCCTCGAATAGATGAAGGACTGATCTATATTAAAAAGATAGGGTGATCCAGCTAACTCGTTCAGGGATGTGAAAAATCCATGCCCCTGAGTGACATAGTTAAGCAGACCTAACCCCTGGTGTAGACAGCACTAGGTCGACGAAGAATTCTTCTGTCGACTTAACTACCACCTTTTGTAGAAGTGGCGGGCGCAAGAGAGAGATCAGCAACGCGGAGTGTAATTGTGGATCGAGGGTTGGCTAATAGTATAAGTTAGTGTAAAGAATGGCCACGACGCGCCCCTGTCGTCTTAGGAGGTAGCGGTGCAATGACAGAGGGGCGTGCGGGAGAGCACGTATGGTAAGCTGGGTCACAGACGGATCAGTGATGTGCCCTGCGTAAACTCTTTGCAGAGTCCCAAGGGGCGAAGGGGCTGCCTCTGGCAGGAAGGAGGATGAGACGCTAGCAGGTATCTGACAGGTGAGTAATGGAATTATACTACACCCTGAATGGGGGAGTTGGTGAGGTATGCCTCCATGGCCATGACGAAAAACCTTTCCCAAGCTCTGCCATGTGGGGGTCCTCATTTCTAAAAAGGAGAAGGTGGGAAGGAAGGAGAAGGAATATGTTCCTTAAATCCTCTCGCACTGTGGGGCCGACCTGGTCCAGGAGCCAGAGTGTCTGACCTGGTCAGGGGGCGAGCCGGGTCCCGGAGGCAAAGGTCAAAGAGCTGCCTTGTGGATGGTTCTCGCTGTGAGATATGTGTGGGTGTCCACGAGACACGGGGAACGCCCAGAATCAACTGGGGCCCTGCTTCTGACTTATTGGGAGCGTGGATCGCCTGAAGAGGAGCAAGTTTTGTGTACAGTAGCAGCAGGGCAGCCAGCCGTTATATTCAGAAGTGCTGTGCCGAGCTTCGTTTAGCACTCTGATTTAAGGTTTTGCGTGCCAGTAAGAACATTTTACATTTAAAATGGTCCTCCTTGCATAATCTTATATATAGAACTAACACTATTGTTGTATGGTAAAGTAAATAAGTAAATTTTAAAAATGTTTAAGAAGCTTCATTGTAAAATTAAATTAAAAGGCAGAGCCGCCCCGACTGGGTGGCCAGACTCTCGGAGTGTGAGTGCCACTGACATGACTCATGGCCGCCTTTGGCATGGTGTGCCATTAGGTTTCTACCCTGCAGCAGCACATAAGGGCCCCAGTGGAAATCAGGATCTTGGGAGGTGTGCACATACACACAGCAAGAGGCAGTCCCATGTGCCAAAGCGATTACATTGTGAATGGCACAGGACAGTCGAGTGGTAGTCTCTTACCGCCAATTTTACAGGTGAGGAATGATGAGGGAGACTAGTGACTTGGCCAAGTTCCGCTAGGGAAGTCTGTGGCTCGAGTTCTTTCAAAGGTCAAAATTCTCTAAGTGAACCTGCCCCCCAAGAACCACTCTTTCTCTCTATTGAAGGGATGCCATCTGCCAGTCCTGCAAGCGACTTGCTTCCACTGACTCTGAAGGAAAATAACTCGGGCTAGGGGTCAGTAACCATGTGCCCTAAAGTGTTTGCGCTAAGGGCGATGAGACTGCCCAAATGCTCCCCTGACGCTGTCTTGCCCAAATTTATTATTATTGATAATCCAGACCAGTGCCTGGGACTTCCTTCAACGTAGACCAGGACCCCGCTGTGCTAGCAGATGTACAGCCACAGAACAGAAGACGTGTCATTACTCCAGTCAGCTGAGTGATGCAGCCTGTGTTTTCCTGCATAAGCTTGTTCTTTGTAACTGCTGCACTGGAAAGAGACTCTTGTCCCCTTCCAAGCGCCAACCTACTGTGATTCCACAGTAGAATAGGCACTAAGCTTTTCACTTGCCAGGTGCTCCGCATTGCCTGTGGCAAGGACTTGCAAAAGGACAAAATGGCCGCAGAATAATGAGCAACCTCGGCTTAAATCTTGCCGAGATACAACCACATGCACCAAAAACTACCAGCCTCCCTTCAGTGGAGAAATCAGGCGGTACTTTGGGGTTGGTGCTAATTTCTGATGCTTTCCAAGCCATAACCAGTGCAGCTCTCTGTCAGACGTCCTCAGAATACTGCCCCGGCAAAATATTACAGGAATCACAATTTTCTTTCTTTACAGTGGCACTTCTGAGGAATACAATCAGCATTCTCACACACATTAAAATGATACTAGATGTAAACCAAACTCTATAACATGCCCAACAAAAACCTGAAGCACCATCCAATGCTGTGATCACTAATCAACCTGGGGCAGAATCCGGCCTCAGGGAAGTAGTCGGGGTTGACATGCTTGCAGAAGAAGTCAAGGTCTTCACCTTTGGCCACAGGCCTGGAAGCACAAACTGAGGAATATCACTTTACAATCTTTCAACGGAGAAATTGTTTAACCAATATGTAGGGAGCCACCTCATTCATCCTCACATACCTCAACAGTGCACTGGGGATCTTGACAATAACTCTCAGAGAGGAAGGAATGCCCATGTCAAGAGTTTGTCTCTTGAAGTTTAGGGAAACCTGGGTCATAGTTTCTGGTTCGCCACAGGCTTCCTCTGTGGCCTTGGGCAAGTCTGTGCCAGTTTTCCCATTGATAACAATAACATGAGAGTAACTATCACTTCCGCTCCGCTCCTGATAGGTGTGTGAGGATAAATACAGGGAAAAAAGCCAATAAGGCAGCTGACTGTCTGTGGGTGCCAGGCGAGCAACACTACAGAAAAAAAATGTGCTTTGCACCCACCTAGCAGCTCCGCCACCCACCCTCCCGCCCCAAGATCACCATCCGACTCTCGCTTCTCCCCTGAGAGTGCCGCATTCCCTGATTCTTCTCACCAGGCTTGGCTGTCCGGCTGAAACCAGCTGGTTTCGAGTGTGAACACGCTGTAGGCGGGAAGGGGGGCAGGAGCAGGACTGTGGCACGCTCAATAGAGGAGGCGAGGAAGAGGCGGGGCTGGGGAGGGGATTTGGGAAAGGGGTCCAAAATAGGGGTGGGAGTGGCGTGGAGTTGCGGGCAGGGTACTTGGGAAGGGGTTAGAATTGGGGTGGGAAAATCCAGGAGGGGTGGGTGCAGGGGTGGAGTCAGGGCGGAGGTGGGAGGGTCAAGCACCCACTGGTGCCAGGAGAAGTTGGCGCCTATGCATTGGAGACTGGTAGGTGCTTAGATACTACTGTACTGGGGGCTATATAAGTACCTAGGATAGATGGATGGACATCATACATATTATTAATCTTCAACAAAACTGATGGCTACCAACAGGAGGCTTTAACTCACCACCTCCCTGTTCTGCAATTATTAACAGTGTAGATAGTGCAAGAGAAATTACTTTTGCTGTGTCTCTCACAGTAGCTTCGTTCAGTAAAATGCGTGCAGCCTTCTTGAACATGGAAAAGCTGTGTGCAGTTTGTCTCATATTTTGTTTAGAGGTTTAATTGGGGGAGAGGGGAAGTGGGCCTTCAATATCATGGGCTTTCAAATCAAAACAAAACTCATGAATTTCAGAAACGAACTGTAGGCTGTCTTTAGGTGAGGGCATTGCCTTCATTTGCTATAGGACAAGTGAATATGGCATCATTTTGTATCCTCTATACACCACAGATCAGAGCCAAAGGACACTGCTGAGGTATTTTTCATAAATGTAAGAAGATCTGTGTAGAATCCCTTAGAAACCTGAAATTAAAAGTTGTCAGTAAGGATGTATTTATATCATAAACACAGTAGCTGTTGCCATAGAGTCTACTGCCACCTGCTGGATTCCCTCACTCTGCCTCTGCTGTCTCACAAACACTGTGGTTTGTCTTTTGAATCTCTTCAATGGTAGCCCATGTTGTGGTCTGCACTGTTAGTGTGTTGTGAACAAGGGCACCACAGATGTTTAGCAACATGAAAATTGCTGTATATAGCAGTAGTGCCACAATATTAGTAGCTTGCTTTAGGGAATATGATTGGATTAGTTTATATCTGATGCCCTGAATTTGCTTAAGAAGGCAGAGATCTGAACGCATCCAATGTGAATGTCAGTACATAGTTTAATTCCAGCTCCTACAATAAACTGGATTTTTAAAAAGGGAGAGAGAACACAATAGTTCTACAGAGTGTCGCACGACCTGCAGTGCAAATGAGAAAACTACTCTTTATAGCACATGCCTTTAATGATAGCATCTTTATTACCATATTAGCAGGGTAACTTCCAGCACCCCACATCATTAAGAACTTTAAATGATCATTTCTGCGTAGTGTATATAATTCTCTTTACTCGCTGATTAGAAATGTCCAGGCTTCAGAAATGCTAACGCCATGTAGAAATAGCAAGCTGGTAGTTATCTAATTAGAACCTGCTTCAGAATCTTGCCATGGGGCTTGTAGAGCTGGCCTTTTAATTTTCCTCTACTTTGTGCTCTGAATGACTCTGAAGTTCCCTCTGCTCTTTTCCTTAATGAGTTGTGCTGCGGTGGGCTAAATGTGAAACTGCTAGCATAGACTTCTCATCTGAAAGTGTCTAATTGCTCAAGTAAGACGAGAGAGCCTTTTACAATGTTTTCTATTAATTATTTAATTATTGTTTGTTGCTTATGTCCTCCCGCTTCACACAGCTGCAGCATAACAGACCTACAAGTGCTAAATAACTACAGCTACTGGGACCTAATTGCTATCAAATCTTTCCTGTTTGCCAGACTGCCCTCTTAGAAATATGAAACCAAGTTTCTCCCTTTTGTGGATTTCCATTTGGCAAAGCCTTAGTGTTTGTTAATAGAGCACAAGTGTACATAGTCAGCAGAAGCATCAGAGAACAAAATGAGGCTTTATAGATGTCCTATGAAATGAGCTGTTTTTACAAGTTTTTCTTTATGGGTTGCAGACTGATTTGCAGTCCTCACTCAGGATAAACTCCCAAAAGTTAGTGGGGCATCTTTTGCATTAGCTTCAGGCCCATGGATTTTTGTTTTTAAATGGATATTAAATATGCTAGAATAGATATTCTGAATCCAAGTCACTATGAATGAGAGTGGATGAGTGTAACCATGTCATGGTACATTAAATTTGGGCCCTTCAATTTTAATACATTTATCAAACTTTCCTTAAAATGCCTATAAACTTTGTCCGTTTAAAATGTATACTATATCAATATTGCTAATATCAAGCAAACAATGTATACTAGGAAATATCAAAGACTTAATTATGTTACCAGACTGTTTTAGATCTTAAACTCAGATTGTGAAGGAAATCTGTTACTGCTTATATGATCTCTAGGAAACAAAATACATCTGACTAGTGCTGGCTGTGCTGCAGCCTATTTACTTTCTTAATTACAAAAGAAAAAAAAGGCAGGGTAGAAAACTTGTGGGAGCAGAGGGAGAAATCGCATGTCCACAGGGCTGGTGCAAGGATATTTTGCGCCCTAGGCAAAACTTCCATCTTGCGCCCCTCCCCCCCCATCACATACATTATACACAATACATGGTCACAGAGTAACATGTTATAATTTAGAATTTATGTTTCCGCGCTTTAAGTTTAGCAAATTTAGAAACAAGTTCCTCCAAGTCAATGCTGTGAGCAATGTCATGTTCTAGTGACCAGGTAGATAGCCCAACAAGTCTTTGTTGCAACATTGATGTTCGCATGTATGTTTTTATCAACTTGAGCTTCGAGAAGCTTCAGTCACTACTGGCCACAGAAACTGGGAGAGTGAAGAGGATGTGAAGAGCAATAACTGTGTTAGGGACACTATCTGTCAGCTGGGGGTCAGGGCTGTTGGGGGGATGGGGTCACTGGGTTTCCAGCTCAGAGGGACTGGGCTCGGAGCTGGGGGTCAGGGCTGTGGGGGGGATGGGGTCGTGGAGGGATGGGGTCAGGGGGGTGCCTGGGGGCACTGGGGATGGGGTCAAGCTCAGCTCTGCAGGCTGCTGTTCTCTCCAGCCATCCAGGCACAAGGGGAGCAGGAGCAGGGACCAGCCAAGGACCAAGGGGCAGGAGCACAGGCACCTGAGGCCAAGCTGTGGGGAAGCACTTGCTTACCTTGCCCAACGCATGAGCATCGGGGTCCTCTTTCTTCCTCCGCTCCACCAGACCACCGCTGAGGCTCTTTTCTTCTCCATGCCCCTCGCTGGGGCTGACGTGGAGGCTGAGCCAGGGGCAGCCCCCGCTTTCCTCCAGAAGAACGCTGCCCTCGCAGGGCTCCTGCCACGTGCCCTAAGCAGAGCTGCGCAGCTCTGCCCAGCCACCGGCGCCCCCGCCAGCAACAAGAAAAATGGCATAGGCTGGAGCCCCTGCTCTGGGAGGGAGAGGGATTCTGAGCCTCTGCCTGCAGCCCAGGGATTCCCCTGGGTCAGCGCGCCGGTGGGCAGCCCATGGGCTGCTGGCTGGCGCGGCAGCGACCTGAACCAGAGAGGGCCCTGGGCTGCCGGCAGCCGCGGCCACCGGCAGCTCAGACTCCCTCTCTGTCCCAGGAGGGAAGCCCTGGGCTGCTGGCTGCCGTGGCGGCGCCCTGACCCGGGGGGGGGCCCTGGGCTGCTGGCTGCCGCTGCCGCCAGCAGCTCATACTCCCTCTCTGTCCCAGCAGCAGCGGCTGCTCAACCATTTAAAAAAAAATTTGGGCGTGCCGCTTTTTGGCACCCCCAAATCTTGGCGCCCTAGGCAACCGCCTAGTCCGCCTAAATGGTTACACCAGCCCTGCATGTCCAGCTTGAGAGTTAGACCTAAATGCTGGGCTCTGCTCATGACTCCACAGGTGCAGGGAGAGGGAAATGAAGATACAGAATACAAACAGTGGGGCCTGATTAACTGTTGCCCTGTACCTTGTGCAGCTACATACACCAGTGTAACACAGCTGTAAAATGCTGCCACTTCAGAATGGCAGTGTGTCAGGCTCACTTTGCCTTGGTGCAAAGGACTATGCAAGGTGCAGGGCAGTGGTGAACTGAGCCTATGGATTGTGAGCCCCAGTACGTGCAATGCAGAGTAAAGATGGTTTCCTAGCATAGCACAGTAAGAGTTGCAAGCATTACACTGTGGGTGATGGAAATCCATTACAAAGGGCATAGTTGAAAGGAAAAGAGGGCCTTGCTTCCCAATGCAGCAACCAGCATGGAATTTGGAGGGAGGTGCATAGATTGCAGGAGGAAGGAAAGGTTTGGAGGAGGCACTCTAGAAAGCCAGTCTGTAGGCAGGTGATTTGAATGCTAGCCTGGCTGCAGTTGGAGCACCTCAGTAAATAGTTCTCTTTATAAAGAGCCAGGTTAGATTTATGAGCACACAGTCCTCTTATGTTATCACCCAGCATGCAGTACCCGAGACACCCGACCCAGACCCAGGACCCCACTAGGGGCGTATGAAGCCATGCCTAACAATCTAAGATGCCAGCAAAATAGCATACAAGTTGCTCCTGAGACAAACTAAAGTAACAATTGTCCTGTTCACATCCAGCTTGTTTCATGTGTCAGCCTGCTCTGAGCTGGCAGGATTTGTGTTGCAATGACCACGTAGCTAGGTATGTGCTGGTTGTACAGACACTTGGGCATGTTGCCAAGATCTGGCCCTGTGTGTGTGATGTGTGCATTCCTTCTACCTTATCAGTAAATGTAGAAACAGTAGCAGGTTTTAATCAACTAAGATCTCATTAATTAATGAAAGACATTCTCCCTTATATCTGACCTGTAGATCTCGCAGCTTATGGTTGGGGAATGAGGGGTAAAGAATAAACCCATTTAATAATCAGCAAAAATGGATTTGAATACTATGCAATACTTCAGCCAAAAAGATAGCCAAGCCATGTTTCTGGTCATTAATTATAATTCACTAGTCTAAATCCCATGTCCAAGGAAAGGCAGGTGATAGGCAAAGAGCTATATATCTTGAACCTGTTGTGTAATGACAGTTCTTGTATCTTGCAGATCTATGAAACTATAGTAACTTTGTTTCACGTGCTATACCTTTATATTTCTAAAGAACTCTGCCTGTGAGCAGAGATTGTTGCCATTTTGGAATTGCTGCACCCTGTACACAAGAGAACATCACACTGAGCTCTGTTTTGTTTCTTGCCTCAATCTACAGATAATTAAAACACAAAGTACTGAGACCCAATAGTGTGCTTCATACCAATTTGCTTGAATTTAATTACAGATTAAACTTGCCATCCCATGTGTTTCTGTAAAGAAGTGACACTTCATTAGAGGCTATCAATGAAAATAATGTTTGAAGCCTGACAAAAACTTTCCTTGAATCAGAATGTCATTGTCACTTTTGCATCATTAATCCTTTACAAAGGTATGTGCAGGAAGGGCTTGTTAATACTGTGCTATCCAAATGCTATGTAGGAAAATTACCATTAGCAGTATTTAAATAGGACAGGCATCTCCTTTATCCAGATCTCTGGAGGAGGAGGGCCTTGCGGGATTTGGGAGAGGCTGACGCTAGGTCAGGGGGCCTCTCCCAAAGCTTGAAAGGGTCTCTGAAAAGCAGGGGAAGGATGTGCCTACACCAGCTATACTACAGGGATAGAGCAGAAGGACATGTTTTATCCCCCGTAGAAGACACTCTGAAGGAGGCAGCATTTTTTGCCAGGTAACCCATCACCCTGTAAGTGTGGACCAGAAACCCCCTGTCCTTCTACTGAGCCAGGTGGAAGGTACAGGTGGCTGGATTTCTCTGAAGGCACCAAAGGTAACAAATTTGGTGAGGAAGTGGAGCTTACTGTGGGGGGAATGGAGAGAGGTCCCCTTCAAAGCTTGTTTTGCGGGGTTTGGGGCACTCTACTGATGACCTGGGTTTTACAGGACATTCTGAAGGATGTAATCTCGTCTGTAGTTTCCAAAGGGTTCATCATTTTAAATCTTCATTGTGCTCAGCTCTCACTAGAATAAGGAGGCCATGTTGTCAGAACTAAGAGGAACAAAAACATATTTGATTTGAAACTATTTTATAAGAGCGGGACTGTAGAACAGTTTTGTAAAGCTCTGGCACTTGTTAAGGAGATGAAATGCTGAGCATTAAGTCAAAGGTTTAAATACTCCAGTCAGAATCTTCCACTATGCACAGAGGAATACACTGTGTGAAGCAAAGAAATTTAAAATAAAATTGTTGGAGAGTTTCTGTTGTACCACTAAGCCTAGCTGACTTGGTATTGGAAAAATGGAGGCTTGTACCAATAGGAGACTCTTCAAAAAAGCTCCCCCTACCTTCAATGCCACAGCACACGTGTATTCTAGAAATGTGCAAAGGGGGTTACAGTTGAGTAGGGCTACATGGAGGTGGGCGGTGAAGGGGAATGAGAGTGGAGTGCATGTTTCCTTTCTTAGTGTATCTACATCAAGTTTAAAGCATTAAGTGCTTAAAAGTCCAAAGACACGAGATTCTACTTTTCTGAACTACCTAAATGCTGAATTGCTCTGTAAGCAGCACAAGAAGTTCTACATCTGCTCCTTTGTTATCCCAGAAATTCAAGCCTCTCTGCTGAAGAACAAGTTTTGTTTTTTTTTAAAGTGATTTCATATCCAGCTACCAATTCTCCATTTTTAGACGCCATACCATCTTTCTTTGAGCTGGTACCATACCCTTTTGCAGTATCTTATAATTCGCCACACTGAACCTGTGAATCAAGGAAATGGTGGAATTAGCTAGAACATCTGTATGCAGCAGAAAACTGCCTTATGACTTCAGAGATATGAAATAAATAGAATCTAATTGTTTATCGCAGTAAAAAATCATTCCACTTTTATCTTGTGACTTGACAAACATTGGACCTTACGTGCATAATTTAGATGTGAATCCAGACTCTGAGCCTTCCAAAACAAAACTTAGCTCCATGTTCAAAAATCCAGATTCAGCAAACACCTTATTTGGGTCAGGATCTGTGGTTCTGATTTGGAGTTGGGCTTGTGTCTCTAAAAATGAAACCTTTTCAACAATCATTGGTACAAATAACATAACTTCTTCCCCCTGTTCTCTTCATTATTTGCCTAGCTAAAAAACATTACCCTTAGGCAATTAAATAAGGGTTTTTGTCATTTGCTTTCTTTGCACCCTCTTCAAAAACCAAACAGAAGCCAGAGTTTTCATGTAGCAACAGGCATTGTGCACAGTATGGCCATTCTTATAATCTTAACTTAATATTTGTCTATAAAAAGTATCTGAAGTACAGTAACTATGTTAAATGGCAACATCTCTTTGCAGTTCAACTTGGGTTTTGACTTCTTAAATGAAGCTGGTGATGGTGGCAGTAAGCCTCCATTTTCTAGTTCCTTCTTCTATGGTTCTTCTAGCACCATATGCCATTTTGCTGGCCTTCATTCTGGCATTGTTGGTTGTGTTGGGGACCCTCGAATTTTTCTCTAGTGCTTTCCATATGCTTAGTCTTTAGAAGGACTCAAGTGAAAACAGAATTAATCAATATACACCAAACAAAGAGTCTTCATATAGATCAACTGGAAGTTATTTTTCCCAGTAATTGTGGTCTCTAGTTCTCCTACTGTTCCCAGGGTTTAGGGGCTCTTTCAAACCCTTGAAATTGAATGGACTATTCTGATGTTCCTAAATCAACAGTGATTAAGTTCTAAAATATGTAGCCCCCCAAACTCAAGTGAGACATGCCCTGGGATTGAGTTCAGAACCAAATAAGTCAAACCACTTATGAGAAGTGTTAACCAACTCCTTTGTATCAATTACTGCATGGCTTGGTCCCTGTGTCATTGTGCACCCAATAAGACACCATTCTGTGGCCCCAAATGCACTCACCCTGTTCATTCAGTGCCCTCACCTCAGGAAGTTGCAGAAGCATGAGGCTGTGTCTTCACTGAAGTGTTAACTCAAGTGACTTGCACTGGAGTTACTTGTCTAGAGTTAACCCAGCTCATTGTGCAATAATACTTAAGATGTTGTGTTCGCACAGGTGCTGCAGTCACTCGTGTGTGGCACTAAGCCATCTGGGGGCACATCATATGGCTCTTTGTGCGGCAGTAAGGTGAGCTGCTCTATGAATTCCTTCCTAGTGAACTGTGAATTCTTCCCAGTGAGTTGTGGGAAGTGAATTTCTGGACACACAGTGGGGAATAGTGGGAAGACTTGAGTAGGGTAGCAGCACTCGCATGGTGCTAGCCAGCATCCACACAGCACAAGGATTGTGAATTTTGGGAACTGGCCACTTCTGCCAGCTGCAGTGCCCATCTAACTTCATATCCCTGTGAAGTGCTCCCAGCAGCTGGGGAAATGCTTAGTGACTGTTTAGATCCAACGATAAGAGACATTTAGCAGAGTGGTAAAGAAACACTTAAGGGAAGCATTTATCAAGCAATAACACAGCCACTCAGGCAAAACGTAAGTGGTTGGTTGAGAGAGACGCTAAGGACAGACTGGGTCAAGATAACTTTGGAGGAAATGCTTGTGTGCATCAGCTGCTGGTATTCTTTACTACCATGTTGTCCGACCAGCCCTGACCAGGTTTAGATGCCACGGTGCTTAAAAATGAAGCTGATCAAAAAATTTTTGACTAAACTATTTTCTGTCAAAAAACCTGCTGTTCCGTTGAAACAACTGTTTTATGGAAATGTATCTGTTTTGATGAAAATTGTGTTAGAAAAGTTCCTCAGGTGGGGCAGGCGGGGAGAGAGTGAGCTCCCAGAATAGCCAATAGCCTGGGGGTGAGAACACTCACTGGGGATGTGGGACACCCAGCTTCAAATCCATGATCTCCGTCTCCCTGTGTCATGCCCTAAGCACTGGACTATTAGGGCAGTCACTCTGTTTCCTGTTGACAGTTAAAGTTCCTCCATACCAAAGCCTCTCCGGGCTGACATGGTTAAGGAAGGCTCATCAGTTTTGCAGCAAGCGAGTGATGTGGCCAGCTTGCTTCTGACAGCCCTAACCCCATAGATCAGGTACCTGTTAGGAAGCTGGGTGAATTCGAAGTGGCCATTCATTGTGATATTGAGCGAGACTTGAACCAGGGCCTCCAGGGTCCTAGCCAAGTGCTGAAAATCACTCAGCTGTTGCACCTCAATTGCAGCTGTTCACTTCATATAAATCATTAAATAGTCATTGGGACAGACAGAGACCTAGGCTGGGCATGGGACATGAGGGACTAGGCTCAGGCAGAGCAGGAACTTGAACCTAGATCTCCCTGCTGAATGCCCTCATCACTGAGCTATTGGCTATTCTGGGGTCTCCCCTACCCAGTGAAAAATGTCAGAGTCTCATTTTTGTTTCAATGGGGAGCAAACGTCAAAAGCTCAAATTCTTTTTCTGTATGAAATCAAATGGTTTTCTGGGCAACTCTAGTTAAAAATCTTGGTGTGCAGTTTGCAGTAGGGCCAACTTTTTACTAGCATTTGGAATTAAAATTGCTGCAGGTTTTAACGCAAAGGCTAGTGAGCTAGCTGACATTTAGGCCCTCATTCTCCAATCTGAACACAGGCACTGGACGTTTTGCTCGTCAGAAATGTTGGTGGAGGTTCTTTAGTATAAATTCTTGAAAACCCACAGAAACAAAGGGATGTCCTATTAAAAATAATACCTCCTGAGATCTCCTGAGTGGGTTAATGGGTTAATAGGGATTCTGCGCTGTAAAACAATTCAGGCACTTAAATCTTTTAGCTTACTGGAAAGCCAGGAGTTAAGGAATGATGGTGTTGGTGCTGGAAAGGGGTAAATAAGGTGCCCTATTAACCCAGCTTCACACTTACCAAGGGCTTAGTGATGGAAGAGTCAGGAGCAGAATGGGATTAAGGCATTTTGGGGACCTATGAACAGCACAGTGTGGGGCACTCTGTGGTTTAGTCCTCATGCTGTGATCACACCTCTTTGGTGTGGCGATGGCAGAAGGCCCTCCCCCCTGCCCAGAGAGGCAGAGGAAGGAGCATGGTGCCTATTCCTCCCCAGGAGCAGCAGCAAGAGTCTCCCTTAGGAGAGAAGGGAGGTGTTGGTGGGACTCCCCATCTCGATGGGGGCCATTTGCCCCTTTTGGAGCTAGTATTCCAGGCTATCTGGAGACTCCGGCAGTTGTCACTGTGACAGTCATGCTCAGGTCAGGTTTTCAAGCTTTTCTTTGTGAGAACTGGAAACTGACTTTTGTTGATGAAAACTGAGATTCTGACATTATCACATGACTCCAGAAACTGGGTGGGGCCCAGAGCACAGACCAGTAGAGCCTATTCTTTACTTATACCCGGCAAGGGGCTCTGACACTCAAGACTGTGCTGTTGTATATACTCTGGGAATGGGAAAAGTTGTTATGGCTCCTTCACTGAGGCCCTGATCCTGTAACTTGAGTTGCATGTAGAAATCCTAACATATAGCACTTCAACAGGGCTCTGCATGGGTGTAGGGTGGGGGTCCATCTAGATGGAACAGATTTCAGGTTCGGGGAGCTTAAAAGTCTTAGGGAAGGGAGACTTGTATATATCACAGCTATGATTTTTCTTGCCTCATTTTTGCCACATGGCCAGTCCCAGTTCAGAATGTGCCATTCCAAAGTGATCTGGATGTTTTCACCCACACTGAGACGGTGCACACACACCTACACACACGCACACACACACAAGCATCAGCAACGTTTATACACATTACCCTAAGTTATATTAAACATCTGCATGTGTCCCTGGAACTGATGAGCTGACGCGCTGGGCTACTAGCTAATGTTTTTAATGTCTCATTGAATGGTTCTCAGCTCTAGCTATGAGGGGTTGGGGGGGCTCTTAATCCAACGTGGATTATTTTCAATAATTAAGAAGGATAATAAGACACTTACTAGCAGAGTGCATTGCTTATAACACATATAGTCTTTGTTTTAAGGTTTGCCCCCAGTATAAAAGTACTTTAGTGGTTCTGATTAGAAAATGTAACACCAATCTCTCTGGGAAAGTAGGAGAAATGAGGGCTTAACCTAGTGGAAAATTCTAAAATATTTTAAGTATAAATTATTTACCTTAAAGTTCACTCTGAAATTTTTCTTGCCACGGTAGCTAGCTACATGTCATGTTATCACAGCAATGTGCAGGACAATGTACCCATCCCTTTCAGCAGTTTGAAGGATGAGCCTTCCTAACTGGAATATGTTGTCTATAACTTCACTATCGCAATACTGCTTCTGTGTTTAGGATTTTGAATTTTTTTTTTTTAAGCTAATGGTCTGTTTTTATGGAAACCTTTCAGAGATTAGAGTTGATTTCAAAAATCATCCTCCATAAAGTCTCTTGATCATATTTTATGGCATCTACAATTTATAGAGGTAATCTTGTATCCCTCTGATACTTACGACATGTAGGAATAACTCCCTATGATGGTTAATCTCAATTCTATACCTTTTTAAAAATATTAAAATATCTTTAAACCAGAGCTTGTAAAAAGGTAACTCTTACAGCCGATCTTCAGCTTCAATTGCTCCTGCAGGGGAAGTCATAATGATGAATTTGTGACATAATTTCTATGGCAACACGCTGTGATTTCATAAATGCAGGATGATGATTATAGTGCAGGATCAAGGTGACGCTGGATTGTGATGGAAAAAAGCCCCTATTCAAATGCAAATTTTTCCATAATAGCAGAGGGGATAGTAGAAATTACTGGCAATTTATTTTATTTGCGATTAAGCTTCTCATTTGGTTTTCTCCAGTGTGAAAGTAACTCTCTTTACACGAGGAGAAGCAAAGGAATGGCAGAAAAGAGAGTTTAAACCAAAACAACCCTCTCTAGTGTCATGAGAATAAAATAAAAATTAATTGATTAGAATAATGAATAATAATGCTCTGTTCCTCTACAGCTCCTGTCATCTTAAAGGGCATCACAAACCTTAATTGATTAAGCCACAGAACAGCCTCTAAGTTAAATCACATTTTTACCTCATTTTACAGAGGGGAAGTGGTGGAAATAGGACATGAGCTTAAGTGATTTGCTCAAGGTCATACAGTGAGTTAGTGTCAAAGATCTGGGTTAGATTTCCATTTGAAAGATCCATCAACTAACCAGTTGAGTTTTGGCTAATCGAATGTCAAACAGGCTGTTAGATTGTGATTTGAGTAAAGTAACACTAATCAAAATGAGCACAAATACCTGTAGTCATTTGTAATCTAGAAATCAATCAGTCCTATATTGTCCATCACTAGGAATCAAAATAGGAAAGAATAAAGCGAGTACTGTTGTCTGGTGGCCTTTCAGTTTTGAATAGCCAGTGGCTCATTGGCTTCTAGTTAGCCATTCACTCTGGAATTGGGAGAAGCAAACTTCTTTTTTGTTCCAAATAGTCTGGCATTTAATCTGTTTATCTGAAGATTAAACTAATTGCTTCTGTAAAACACCATTCCCATACCATCTAGCATACATCTGTTAACCCTGGGAGGGATAAACGTGAACCAGTTGGCAGATGGTCTTTTGGATTTGAGTGGCCAACAGCCAAGTAGCTGCCAGTTGGGTGCTTGCAGAAATATAGTAAAGAAGTCATGCTACATGCATATTCCATTTGGTTACTTTTCTTTGTCTTAATGAAGATGGTGTCCAATGCAATAAAATACCATTACACATGCCCCAAATGGACTTGGTTGATAAAGTGTGCCTCCAAATCAGATCTGTCAGAGGTGGGGCTAGGGAGGGGCATTTATTTGTGTATAATATGCATGCAAAACATTCCCCATATTATTAAATAATTATTTAAGAATGTGTCTAATTATTGCTCATCATTTCTATGTGGAAGAAATTCCTTTGAAACTATCTTTTAAAAGCGAATTTACCTTCATTTCCACTAATCTGAAAGATTCATATTTATTGCATGAGACATAATATCATAGAGATAATTGATAAATACGATTCAAAAAGCCAGTTACACATCTTGCAACCTATAAGCCATGCTATTTTAAAACTATACAGTATTTTCACAAGAACCTGCTCCTTGAAATTCGTGGTCTTACTCATCTAGTAGGAATTGTCGCATCAAGACTATCAGAATCTATATACAATCAAAGCCCATTATTTGGAATAGAAAATATCTTCCTGAGTAGTAGAATACTGCTCCAAATGTATAAGAGGAAATGGAATAGAATGCACATGTTGTACTAGGCTATTGTGGAGGGCAACCAGGAGACTTCTTATTTGCTACATGTCATTTTCTATCCCAAATGGACATCTGGAAAAGGGCTCACAGTGTTGAGAGGTGTGATGCCAGTCTAGTGCAGGGATCATATTTTACAGGAGCAATTAATTTTATTCCTGGGATGGGACAGCTCCCACTGAAGGTGATCTGCGGTGAGAGCTAGTTCCTTTCCCCATTTCAATGTAACCAGCATCCAGTTGTCCAATAGCCATTCATTTCCAAAAGACCAACTGGCAATTTGTTTACATATGTCTCTCTCCAATCTGCAGATGGGAGCTGGACAGAGTGGAAAATGACATTAATTTATTTCCAAGGTAAGAAGTTAAATAGAATGTATTGTACTAACAAAGTCTATTCTGGTGTGAACTAGCCACTGACTATTGGACAATAGGCACTAAAATCTAAAGCAGCATGTTGGAGAGAAAATAGTAGCAAGCATTTTTGGTTGGGACAGAGGAAAGTGTTTAAATGTGGAAATATTAGGGCTAGTTGTTGCAAGACAAGTGTTTAATAGTCCAGTGTGAATGGCTAATATTTCGTAGGCAGTGGTGCCATCATGTCCCTTCCTCAACTGATGTTTGCATAGTCAAACACCATGAGGTCTTAAGATCAGTCAATGGAAAAATCTAGTTAGTAAGAATTGGTATTGAAAGTCACCAGTGACTTTGGTTTTAATTATATAACCAATGTTATTGATAGCCCTTCTTAATTAGGGCCTGACCTAAACCCACTGTAGTCAGTGGAATGATATTCATTGAATTCAATGGGTTTTGGATTGAGCCCTTCATGGAAACTTTTAAAAATAAGTTAATCCAGAGATTTCTTGTTTGTATCTATGGAATGAGAAATAAAAATCCCTGAGCTAGTAAAAAGTCTGATAACCAATAGGTAATACTAGTGTGCTGAATCACATAGGAAAATATATGCTCAAAGATAACATGGCTAAAATGAAGCTTTAATCCTATTTGAAGAGTCCTGTGAAAGTGAAATTAAGACTTTTTCATTTATGCCTTTAAACATATTTTTCCTCATTTGATGAACCACAATGGTATTGGTGCCAACCCTTGGCAGGGTTTTGTTGTAGCCTGTATTAATCATGGTGACTAAGGGAAAATTATTGCCAATATTTATTTCCCTTTTCTGCACAAATATCTGATTCTGAAAGTTTGTGCCTTGTTTTAGTTTTGGGACATGAAAATGGAAGACTAAGTTAAACTTCTGGGGTTATCCAGCACAGTTACTGAAATGTATTGTGATCATACTGGAATGTATTTAGATGCAAATTAATTTTTCAGTCTAAAAGGTGCACAGAGTTACACTCATGGTACATTTATGCCATGCTTCTTATCCAGAATGATCCCAACGTTCTTTCCACACTTTGCCAACAGATTTATAGAGAAAAATCTCTAACTCTCTTGCTGTCCAGCAAAGTGCAACTATGTAAGGGGAGTGTGCACTTTCTCCAGCTGATATTATATTCTGTGTGCTGAAATTCTCCTTGCAATTACCCAACTTGGAATGTTGCCAGGAAACCATGATTACCACCCCTGCTCTTGTAATTATGATCTTTAATGACTAAAAGATGATTAAGGTCTCTTTCTCATCTGAAAAACTGCACCTGCAGCAAACCCTTCAGCACAGAGGTTGGTGCAGTGCTGACTAAGAAGAGTGCAGCTTGCTGAATTGCCAACACTATAACAGAGCGGGTTAATGGCTGCGGTGTATTGGGCTGAATCTAAAACAGATGCTAGTGTGGGGCTTTATTGGCAAGCAGGCCTACATAAACAGACAGTCCTGAAGGGGCTGGAGAGGAGTTTAGGGAACAGAGCAGGGTGAATAAAGGCTTCTTTGACTCAAATAAGGACACCTTTAAATTATTTACTGTTTTTCTTTTCCACTTCCTGCAGTGCTTGGGTTTTCCTTGGTAGTATCCCATCCAATCCACTGCTGTAGCCTGACCTGGCTCAGCACGTGAGCTGTATATACACACTGCTCAAGTGATTACTATCCTTCAGGACTAATGCACCATTTCTTTCGTCATCCAATGCAGCTCAATGCTGCCTTCCTTAAATTCAGAGCAAGCCCATCTAACTAGCAGTAAATTACCACTAAAATCAAAAAGCCCATTCTGTAGTGTTCTGATTAAACAGTTCTGATAGAAGCAAACAGCGATTATCCTAAATTGGACTGGTTATCAATTAACCAAGCCAACCACTATAGTTAATATCTGGCCAAATAAAAGTTTGGGATATGGAAGAGGAAAATACTAATGTGGAGTTGAGATGCAATAAATGTCATAATTGAGCTATTTCACAAGAGGAGTTTACAGTCTTCCTAGTTTTGGACTGTAGGCACTATCACAGTATAAATATGAAATAAACATAATATGGCTAAAACATGGTTCTGTCTCACATTGTAAATGGCACCAGTTGTGTTGCTCGAACCATGCTACAGCCCATGGAAAAGAGGGGCCAAGGGCAGGGAGCAGGCTCTGGTACCAGCCGCCATCATGTCCTCCTCATCTCTGGATGAGGCAGTGGCTGCCTCAGTAACTGAGCGATGCCACGAAGACCCTGTGGCAGACCCAGTCCTCATTGCCGCCTACCACCAAGAGGTACGAGTTGAGATACTTTATCTCCTCAAAGGGGTATTTTCAGGACTCCATGCTGTTCTTTCTGTCTGGGGTGTATTTATAGGGATCTGCATAAGGACTCAGCTTGAATATCTGATTAATGTAAAGTGAAAGAGACACACTCACTTAAAAATAAAGTATAGCAAAATGTACTGTGAATGCTGTGCATCGTAATGATGTGCTGCTGCTTAGATGTTCAAAGGAAGGGCTCTGAGACTAACCTGGAAGAAAAACATCAGGTATATCGCCAAGTTAAGATGTGTGTATGTGTGAGGTCAATCAAGACAGCAGACACTCAGACCTACATGTTCTCAGGAAGGAGTTTGTGTATTTTTCTCAGAATGTCTTTTTAAGAAGAAATGTGGGAGGTTTGTGTGTGGGGGAGAAGCCCCAGATTATTTTGTAAAGGTGAATCAAAGAGTTACAGGCAAACCAGGATGTTAAGAAGGTGTATGTATGGAAGAAACTCTTTTATTGAAATCACTTGCACATAAATCCAGAAAAGCCTTGTGGGTTGGGTCTAAGAAGCTTATCAAAATCGGCACCTAATCACAATGATCCTTCCGTGTCCAAGCTTTTGGGAAGCTGAAGTTCAGAAACCTGATTCTTGAAACAAACGCTAGGCTCTCTTAGGATACATGGCAGTTTAAGTAGCATTATAACGTGAAGTGTGGAGGGCTGGGTATAGCCTCATCCCTTTGTACAGAAATATGACAAACTATGCAAGAATAACGTATTATCATAAAACATTATGCCTCAGACCAATCAGGATGCTAAAAATTATCCATGAAGTTTATAGATTTTGTATAAAGGGTCTCTGATAATAAGCAATAACAACATACCAGTTGTGACTCCTTTAAAAAAAACATGCCAAGCCAAACAAACCAAAGGTGGGTTAGTACACTAGACTTTCACCTTGTGACCACAAGTTTTGTGGATTTATTATAGTCTCTGTCATCAAACCACCACACAATCTGATGTGATAACTTGTAGTTTGCAGTGTTGTTGTAGCTGTGTTGGTCCCAGGATATTAAAGATACACGCTGGGTGGGATAATATTTTTTATTATATTTAGAATTACCAGTGCATAGTTTCTGAAGGTGCTCTCCAGCTATGTAAATACACATGAAACTTTTCTGTGTGTCTAAGTCATTAAAGTGTAACTAAATGTGGGGTTTTAAATGATGATTCCTGACCTCTTAGATGTGCTATGATGTCTAGCTTTTGCTGTATTTATATGGAATGTATTTAGCAATCACATGGGAGATGAAGTGGGCTCAGAGTTAGCCTAGGGGACGCTCTGATTTACATGCATATATTTCAGAGACCTTTCTCCTTTTTGAAAGAGGAAAATGCATGTGCAGCAAGTTACGCCCCCTTTAAAGCAATTCTAGTTCAGTGTCTGTCATGTGAATTGCATTTTGCCTAACCTGAGCATAGTCCAAGATGTACTGCATAGTAGAATATGGCTTCATGACCTCATTCAAATGAGACCAGTATTACTAGGCGCTCTCCCTTAAATGTGTGCTAAAAGCCGGCTGATGGGGGAGTAAATGCCAGGAAACTAGGCACCCAATCAAGTGGCCTTAGCTATGCTCATACTGTATTTAGACAATAGTCTGCATTACATACTTGAAGACTGATCTTGTGAAAATGAACCCTGCTGGTGCTGACGCACAGAGGCTTTGCATGTTGGGAAAACTGCCAAATTGCCCTGGAAAATGGTGAATCTCCAGCTGGGGGAATTAATGAAAATTTTCTTTTTTGCCAAAAAGCAATTTTTTTGTTTGTTTTTTTTATTTTGGCTTTGATTAAAAAATGTAAACACTCACCAAAATAGTTAGTGCATGGAAGCATTTGCAAAACAAGAATAGGTCCAGCCATGCAATGCTGGGAGGATAGACTTTGTTTCTTTTCTTGAAACCTTTTAAAATGGTTTTGCAGTTCAGTATGTGAGTTCTAATTTGTATCTTATTCTTTGCTAGATTTTACAGTGTGACATCCACTCCTTCTAAAGAAGAGGTTTTCTTTTGATTTTTATACAAGCAATATAATAAAGCTCCTGTGTGGTATATCACAATAAGCTAGATACTAAGGCTGTATGTTTTTCTCGTGTACATAGTTTCCTCGCAGCCAATGTAGGTGCTACTTGCATGAGTAAAGACTGCAGCATTAGATCCTACATCACTTTTACTACATGGCACCTAAAGATTTTATATATAATGTTGAATGAAATATTTTCTGTCACATATTCTAGGTTAATTGTTTTTCTTTTTAATTAAGAAAGCTCTTTCTTACTATCATACAAGATGCTTGATTTCTGAAGTCCTCAGATACATGCATTTTCCCAGTCTCTTTCTATTTCTCTGCATAGATGATGGGTTAACTTGTCTGCTAGTTATACAAGGCAAATATGGATTTCTTTGTTTAAACAAATTCTATTGAATTGTGTGTGTGTGTGTTTGTGTATAATAAACCATGCATTGTTTAAAAAATACCAAGTTTAGTAAGGGTATTTTAATTTTTCTCTTTCCCAGCAGAGGTCTCTCTTTCTTGTTTCTGAGTAGAAATCTGATCAAAGCTTTTTCCAAAATGCATGTAATTATTTTCTTAGAGAGACAAAGTGGGTGAGGTAATTCCTTTTTATTGGATGAACTTCTGTTGGTGAAAGAGAAAACTTTCAAGATACACAGAGCTCTTCTTCAGGTGTGGGGTTTTATTTTCTTAAACAGGTACCTGCATTAAGTTCCTTCACAATATCACTTAGTAGCAGAATAGGATTTTAGCAGAGGGAAGGATGGTTTGCTGTTAAATGTGGTAACTGGTACATAGAAGAAATCGTTAATGTTGTTGGGCCTTGTTTTTCTGTCTATTTTAAATCAGGCTTCCACAATAAAATTAATGGCAGGATATGGCACATAGACATATTAGAAAATGTGGGTTGTTTGCCTTTTCAAATCTGACTTTTTATACACCGCGTTGATATTTAGATTTAGATTTACCTTGTGATTAATAGAGAGACAATTCAGGCTTTTTTTCGCTAAGAATCTTATGAAGGAAAAAAATGCGCTGAGGACTTTCTGTTGTAAGAGAGAATCCCTGTCCCAAAGAGTTTACAATCTAAATATGCAAGAAGTGGGCAGGGAAAAAGAGGCTCAGACATGGGAAGAGACTAGCCCTTGGTCACACTGCAGGTCAGTGGCAGAGCTGGACAAATCAATGGAAAATATATATTTCAAGAAATGTTGCTAGGCGCTGAAATGGGGCAGCATATGTCAAGACCTTACAGAACAGGTTGTGTCAGGGCCCTGCTGAGAGAGAGAGAAGATGTTGGACACAGGCATTTAACTATGGTGAGAGGGAATGAATGGCTAAACTGTAAAAATGCAGAACAGGTCAGCAGCTGGGTTTCCCAAAAGTTATGACTTTTTTCTTTTTCCCCTAACATGAAAAATGTTTACATAGGTCTGGCTAGAGAGGAAGGCTGAGTTATGGTTATAGGGCATCAGACTGGGACTCTGGAGACCTGAGTTCAATTCTCTTCTTTGCCAAGCTCTAGGCTGGGCTACTCTTAAAACATAGGTCAGCATAACTACTGCACACAGGGGTGTGAAAAATACACACCCTTGAGCGCCATAGCTTGACTGGGCAAAACTCCCCTGTAGATGTAGGTAGGTTGATGGAAGAATGCTTCTGATAACCTAGCTACCATCCCTTGGGAGGTAGAAAACCCCCTTCCATTGCTATAGACTATGCCTATGCTACAGGTTTATGCGGGTGTAGCTACTTCATTGTAGCTATGCCATTCTGGTCCCTGTAGGTTAGACATGGCCGCCTTTTCTGACTGTAAGCAAGTCATTTAATTTCCCTATGTCTCCATTTCACCATCTGAAGAATGTTGATGATAGTTCTTTTGCCTTATCTATTTAGGTGGCAAGCTCTTTGGGTCAGGGATTGTCTCTTTTTGTGTGTGTATGTACAGGACCTACCACAATGAAATCCTGTCTTTGGTAGGGCTCTCTAGGTGCTAAAGGACTTTATTTAGTCAATACTTTAAAATAGTTATTTCTTCTTAAGCACCCAGAAAAATTCAGATCAATGTTTATTAAGTAAACCATCATTTGCAGCATCTGTCTCTCCCCCACTGCAGACTACATGTGAAACTAACAGCAATTGTTCTCACCAATGTATATATTTAAAAGTTTGAAATTAAGTGCAACTGGTACATTTCCTGATCAGTGGTTGAACCAGAAGCATCTCACTTCCTTCACATGGAAAAAAATGATGAAAAGATACTAAATCACCTTCTCTCAAACAGAAAAGAGATTGAATTTAATGTATCAGTCGTTACTGAGCCTAAATTTATGCTCTTGAAGCTTATTGAGCTTGTTAGAAGCACTCTCCTACTTCAGAACAACAATCTGGATTGTATGGCAAAACAGTTCAGACCAGGGAATATGTGATGATGTTTTTTTATAAATGTGATAATTAGATTAAAGGGGTTTTTTTGGAGTTAGACTTGAAGATACTAATTAAATTCACATTGACAAGTCAACACATTTCTCGTATGGATTAAAGCAGTTCTTTTGTTTGGATAGCAGTAATTAAATTCAAATATTTTGCTAATCCAGAATGGTTACATTTAAAATACAGAAGGGAAAAATTGGAGCTTTGAAATGTGCTTTGCTGAATATGTCTAATTTAGGCTACTTCTTTCCTTTTGGAAAAGCTAATCATTTAGAATTTTAAAGAAATTTTGGGGCTAATAGTTTGTGAAAATTTTATACCCTCTTGACAAAATGTTGTCAAAATCATGCATGCTTTTATTTAAAAGCTGAGTGCTTAACTGCAGGTTTAAATTATGCTCAGTGATGAGGTAGTAAAGTATTTCAGTAAATACGTCTCAGAGGAGAACTTGCTAAGGAAAAAACACATACATTCCCAGTAGCCAGTCTGTTCAGGTCACTGTTTGAAAACTATAGGTCACATATCAAAGAATTATGACCTGCTGCTGGCAATATTTTTCGAGGTTAGGACTTCATAAATATGTCAAGGACTCTATGCAATGTTGCCCCAAAATGGACAGTGAGAAAAAGCCGCTGGATATTAGTTTTAAAAAATGAAACTGATATTTGTATTCTTGCAATAGAATCTTTCCATCATTTTAAATCTTAAAACAGTGCATTCATTGATGATTGTGTTACACAGAAATTTGAGAGTGATGTCAAATTCAGGACCTGTTGAAACGACCCAGCCTCAAATAGAGTTTACTTTCAGAAATGCCAGAGCCAGTCTTCGGGGGCATACTGTGGTGAGGAGTCTGCTGGAGTGAAAACGTGAGGCGGCTGCTCCATCACCCTATTGTGGCTTTACCAAGAGAAGTCAATCTTCAACACCAGTGTATGTGGGAGGGGGTGGAGCAAGGTGGGGTGAAAGGGCAGGGTTCACAGTCAGTGCAGGATGGAGATATGTGCACATCTAATACAGAAGAATACTGTGCACTTAAATCACCTATTATCTGTGTATCTCTAATGTGGGCAAAGCAGAATGTGAGGCAGAGAAGTGAGGAGGATAATTTTAAAACATTTTTTGCTACCCCACATACAATAACCTCCATGTTGGGTGCATGATTCTGTCCTTTCTCCCATCCTTCCTTTCTCCCACCCTGCCCTGTGATATCACTGCCTGTTGTTTCTGTTGTCATGTAAGGCCCCATCCCCACTCAAAGTACAACCTACTGCAGCTGGTTTGCCACCCCCTTACCTGACTTGACTTACAATGGATGTGAAAGGTTTTATTAGGACGTGATTGGGTAGGGTGGTGGCCCTGCCACAGCTTTTTTCACAACCCATTGACCATGTGTGCAATGAGTTTAAGCAGTATGTATGGATGCATGGCTATACCAGTGCATTCTGGGAAACTGAGGGCACCAATGAAGTGCTCAGAAGCAGCAGCATGTGGGGCACTGTACTGTGGGGACGCCCTACTGCACAAGGAGCTGGGGACAATGGTGCAGCTACACAGGCATGATTAGTGTCTGCTATAACACAGTAATACTGTTATGCATTGGTTTCAGGAATATATACATGTAGCAGATTATTGGCAAGGATGAAATGAGATCAGCAGCTGAGGTTACTGAGCATTAAGTGCTTGTGTGTGTGGTGATCACACAGCATTCTGAGAGCCAGAGCTGCTAACAACTACTTACAAAGTTGGTTAAAAGCTGTCATTAACTAAATGAATAGAAACACGCCCAATCTTCTACTGGAGTGGCTGCCGGCACAGGCACCCCTCCCACCCTCCGCTTCAGAGCCAACGTATCTGGTGACGCATACACAATAGCCTACAAACTGTCTTCAGCACATGGTGTGATTTAAAAATCCAGCCTACTGTATTCTGGGGCACACATGCTCCCCTGTGCCAAAACAGAGAGCGACAGCTATTCAGGGTGTTAGTGGTAGCTGCTAGGAAGCATGAGGCATGGAATGGTGGTACCAAAGTGCATTACTGATGTGGCCAGAATGACAACCAGAAGGAATATAAGCTAGCCACATCTGGCAATCGCAAGTGTGGGCTTTGGCCAGCAGATCCTCCTAATATGTAAAAGGACACAAAGCAATGGACAGAAAGTGCTAGGCCCAGATGGAAATACGAACATATGATGAATCTAGCTTTCTAGGGAAATGTTATATAGCCACACCAAACACCTGATATGCCACCTCACAAACGGTGGTACCACATCAAGCTTTGAATGTAGGCAGGGTCAGCTGTGTGACTGGCTGCTACTTATTCACAAATTGATTTATTGCCCCAAGTAAATGTTTTTTCCATGGGTGAACTTGTGGCAAAGAATTTAGGTCCAGGAGAACTCAGCAAGTCAGAGGTAGGAACAGAGTCCAGGAATCCTCCCTCTTACGCCCTGTTCTGACTAGCCCACAGTCTGTGTGCTGATGAATCCTAAGTAAGTTGTGTTGGTGGGACAGAAGCTGTCATCCTATCCTGGTCTAAGCTGTGCTGTGTACTCAGGTACCTTAGGAACTACAGTCTTAGGCCAAGTGCAGACCAAGCGCAACAGTGATGTTGACCACTTGGTATAGAAGCTGAACTCCACTGAAGGAACCTGTTGGTTTAAAAAGGTGTATGAGCTTAGGGCTAAATATTCCCCTCTGTTAGGGGTTATGGTGAGGAGACCAGGAAGCACAGAAGGAGGGCAGCAGAGGCTACACTAAGTGCTTGTGCTTCACAACAGAGGTATCATAGCGTGGGAGTGGTTGCTGGTGAGAGGCATCAGGGATGAGGTGTAGGGGAAGTGGCGGCCCAGTGGCCTAACCACTAGATGGCACTACCCGTAAGCCTAGCCCCTGTCACACGTCCGCAGAACCTTTTTGCAGGGCACTGCAGGAGTATTAATTCTCTGTGACCAAATGTGCACTAGATGGGACAGCATGGGCTGCTAATCACATTCTTCAGAAAACTTTTAAACCATGCAAAAAAACGTTTTTTTCAAACATGAGAGTAAAATCATTCAGAGAAGCGGGCAAAATAAATGCTTTAAAATCAATCCTCTTGCTCAGTCAGACTCTCCTGAAAGCTTTGACCTGTTCTCCTCTCTTCCTTCTGACATTTAATAAAGTCAGAGCCAGTTAATCGTAGCATCTTGTTGTCAGCTAGAGAAGAGATCTGAGGGTGGAATTACAGCCAATTCATGAAGATGCCAGCCTACATGTATGTATTTGTGTGTGCATAAATAAGGTGATCTTAAGATTAAGAGGTACTTATTGTAAAGTAAGAGTAAAAATCCTCCCCAGAATGTGGTAGTTTCTGCAGGGTCTTGGAAGAATGAGGCCAGATTTTTGGTACTGGTTTCGTTAGGTGGAGGTCAGGGGCAGTCCTGTGCAAAGTGTGTATTTAAAACACTGTGACACGGAGTGTTTTGTCCAAAGGGAAAGTGCAAATGGGAGAGACTGGGCCAGACTGGCCCACTGCGGGGAGCAGTTCACTGTCAGTCCTGCCTGGCAAACCAGCAGCCGTGCTCTGGAGGTGGAAGAGGTGAGGAAAACTGATATGGGAAGAGGAGGAGAAGGAGCCAGTTAGGGTAGGGGAGATGACTGGGCCTTTCACCACCCACAGGACTTTATGGCATAAATACTGAATAGTCACTGCACGTGGCCAGCTTGCAGGTGAAGTATAAAAACTGATTTCATGCCTGAGATAGTCTTGCGTCAGAGGCCTGGTCTACACTATGCGTTTAAATCTATTTAAAGAGCGTTAAATCGATTTAACGCTGTACCCGTCCACAGTACAACTCCCTTTATATCGATATAAATGGCTCTTTAAATTGATTTCTGTACTGCACCCCGACGAGAGGAGTAGCGCTAAATTCGATATTAACATATCGGATTACGGTTAGTGTGGATGGAAATCGACGTTATTGGCCTCCGGGCGGTATCCCACAGTGCACCACTGACCGCTCTGGACAGCAATCTGAACTCGGATGCAGCGGGCAGGTAAACAGGAAAAGCCCCGCGAACTTTTGAATTACATTTCCTGTTTGCCCAGCGTGGCTCGACACACGGTGGGATTGCATCCAAATCCAAAAAATCTCCACCAATGGACGTACGGGAAAGATCTGTACGCTGTATGGGAGACAAATCGTTGTTAATCGAGAGCTCGGTACAGAACACCAAAATGCCAAAGTCTTGAAAAAAAATTCTCCAGATGACAACAGCGCGCGTAACAACGTACGGAAGCCAGAAGACTCAAATGGACGCTCATCGGAGGGAGGGGGTACTGGGACGCCAGCTATCCCATACATCCACAGCAGCCTGAAAAGTATTTGCAATCATGGGGAGCTACAATGTCTGAGGGTCAAACACAGGCGGCGTTCCGAAGCCCTCACTGTCCCCCTCGACACCACGGAAAACAGGAGATAAAGCAAGTCTGACGACTGCATTGTCACCGAGCTATGGGTACGAAGGCTGCGGAGAAGATGCGATGCGCAGCAGTGAAGAGCAACGTCAACCCCTCCTCTCCCTCCCGACATGGTAGACGAGTGCAAGAGACTAGAACGCCGCATGATAGCTAACATGTTTGACAAGACGGTCCAGACAGGCTGATATTCCAGTAAAGGACAGAGCTAATACCAGGCGTTTCATCATCGCAGACTGAGCGCAGCCCTCCGTCCTTCCTGGTAAGAAAAATTCTGTTATGCCGACTGTCAGCAAGCCGCAGCGGCC
>NC_133776.1:100506461-100527507 GCF_003597395.2 Chelonoidis abingdonii | reverse complement strand
GACCGCCCACACCCTCGCATGACCCGCCTCAGCTTCCTCTGCCGCCCTACCACCAAGAGTGTACGAGTTGAGATACTTTATCTTCCTTCAAAGGGGTATTTTGCAGACTCCATGCTGTTTCTTCTGTCTTGGGTGTATTTATAGGGATTCTGCATAAGGACTCCGCTTGAATATCGAATTAAGTAAAGTGAAAGAGACACACTCACTTAAAATAAAGTTAGCAAAAGTTGTACTGTGAAATGCTGTGCATCGTAATGTGTGCTGCTGCTTAGATGTTCAAAGGAAGGCTCATGGACTACCTTGAAGAAAAACATCAGGTATATCGCAAGTAGATGTGTGTATGTTGAGGTCCATCAAAGGAATGACGCAGACACTCAGACTACATGTTCTCAGGGTAGTTTGTGTCTTTTTCTCAGAATGTCTTTTTAAGAAGAATGTGGGAGGTTTTGTGGTGGGGGACAGAAGCCCCAGATTATTTTTGTACGGTGAATCAAAGACGTTACAGGAAAACCAGGATGTTAAAGAAGGTGGTTGTATGGAGAACTCTTTTATTGAACTCACTTGCCACATAAATAGAAAAGCCTTGTGGGTTTGGGGTCTAAGAAGCTTATCAAAATCGGCACCTAATCACGAATGTCTTCCGTGTCAAGCTTATTTGGAAAGCTGATGTTCAGAAACCTGATTCTTGAAACAAACGCTAGGCTCTCTTAGGATACATGGCAGTATTTACGAGCATTTAACGTGAAGTGGGAGGGCTGTTATAGCCCTCATCCCTTTGCTACGAAATATGACAACTATGCAAGAATACGATTATCATAACAATTATGCCTACCACAGGGATGCTAAAATTACCATGAAGTTATAGATTTGTAAAGGGTCTCTGATAATAAGCAAATTACACACCTACCAGTTTGTTGATGACTCCTTTAAAAAAAACATGCCAAGCCAACAAACCAAATTGTGTTGTTACACTAGACTTTCACCTTGTGACCCACAAGTTTTGTGGATTTTTTATGTCTCTGTCATTCAAACACCACACAATCTGATTGATAACTTTGTAGTTGCAGTGTTGTTGTAGCTGTGTTGGTCCCAGGATATTAAAGATACACGCTGGGTGGGATAATATTTTTTATATATATTTAAATTACCCCCACAATCATAGTTTCTGAGGTGCTCTCCACTATGTTAAACCACATGAAACTTTTCTGTGTGTCTAAGTCATTAAATGTGTAACTAATGCTGGGTTTTAATGATGATCCTGACCTCTTAGATTTGTGCTATGATGTCTGCTTTTGCTTGTATTTATATGGAATGTATTAGCATATCACATGGAGACTGAGTGGCCTCAGAGTTAGCCTAGGGGACCTCTGACTTTACATGCATTATTATTCAGGACCTTTCTCCTTTTTTGAAGAGGACATGCACATTCTGTTGGCAGCAACGGTAGTTACGCCCCCTTTAAGCATTCTAGTTCAGTGTCTGTATTGTGAATTGCATTTTGCTTAACCTGAGCATAGTCAAGATTGTTACTGCATTTAAGTAGAATATGGCTTCATGACCTCATTCAAATGAGGGACCGGTTTACTTAGGCGCTTTCCCTTAAATGTGTGCTAAAGCCGGCTGATGGGGGTAAATGCCCGGACACTGGCACCCAATCAAGTGGCCTTAGCTATTGTCATACTGTATTTAGACAATAGTCATGCCATTACATACTGAAGACTGTCTTGTGAAAAATGAACCCTGTGGTGCTGACGCACAGAGGCTTTGCATGTTGGGAAAACTGCCAAATGCCTGGAAATGGTGAATCTCCGCTGGGGGAATTAATGAAATTTTCTTTTTGCCAAAAGCATTTTTTTGTTCTGTTTTTTTTATTTTTGGCTTTGATTAAAAAAATGTAACCACTCACAAATAGTTAGTGCATTGGAAGCATTGCAAACAAGAATAGGTCCAGCCATGACCAATGCTGGAGGATAGACTTTGCTCTTCTTTTTCTTTGAAACCTTTTAAAATGGTTTTGCCAGTTCAGTATGTGAGTTCTAATTTGTGGTATCTTATTCTTTTGATAGATTTACGTTTGACATCATCCTTCTTAAAGAAGAGTTTTCTTTTGATTTTTATCAGCCAATATAATAAGCTCCTGTGTGGTATAATCACAATAAGCTAGATTACTAAGGCTGTCTGTTTTTCTCGTGTACATAGTTTCCTCGCAGCCAATGTAGGTGCTACTTGCATGAGTAAAGACGTGCAGCATTAGATCCTACATCACTTTTACTAAATTGGCACCTTAAGGATTTGTATTATTATAATTTCTGAATGAAATATTTTTGTCAATATCTAGGTTAATTGTTTTTCTTTTAATTAAGAAAGCTTTTCTTACTATCATACAAGATGCTTGATTTCTGGAAGTCCTCAGATACATGCATTTATCCCAGTTTCTCTTTCTATTTCTCTGATAGATGATGGGTTTAACTTGTCTTGCTAGTTTATACAGCAAATATGATTTCTTTGTTTTAAACAAATTCTATTTGAAATTGTGGTGTGTGTATTTTATAATAAACCCTCGCATGTTTAAAAAAATACCAAGTTTAGTAGGGTATTTAATTTTTCTCTTTCCAGCAGCGGTCTCTCTTTCATTGTTTCTGGTAGAAACTCTGATCAAAGCTTTTTCAATGCATGTTAATTATTTTCTTAGAGAGACAAAGTGCGGAGGTAATTCCTTATTGGGCAAACTTCTCTTGGTTGTGAAGAGGAAACTTCAAGATACACAGAGCCTTTCTTTCAGGTGTGGGGTTTTATTTTCTTAACAGGTACCTGCATAAGTTCCTTCACAATATACTTAGTAGCAGAATAGGATTTTTAGAGGAGGAAGGATGGGTTTGCTGTTAACTGTGTTGGTTTACATAGAAGAAATCGTTAATGTTGTTGGCCTTGGTTTTTCTGTCTTTTTTTAAATTCGGCTTCCACATAAAATTAATGGCAGGATATGGCACTAGACATATTAGAAAATGTGGGTTGTTTGCCTTTCAAATCTATTTTTATACACCGCGTTATGGATTTAGCTTTAGATTACCTTGTTGATTAATAGAGAGACAATTCAGGCTTTTTTTTCGCTAGCTTTTATGTAGGAAAAAAATGCGCTAGGACTTTCTTTGTAAGAGGAGAATCCCTTCCCAAAGAGTTTTACATTCAAATATGCTGAAGTGGTCAGGGGAAAAGAGGCTCAAGCATGGAGGACTAGCCCTTGGTCACACCTTGCAGGTCAGGGCAGAGCTGGACAAATCCAATGGAAAATATTTTATTTCAAGAAATGTTGCTAGGCGCGAAAATGGGGCCGTTATGTCAAGAACCTTACAGAACGGTCTGGGTCAGGGCCCTGTAGAGAGAGGAGAGAGAATGTTGGACACAGGGCTTTAACTATGGTGAGAGGGAATGAATGGCTAAATGTAAAAATGCGAGACAGGTCAGCAGCTGGTTTCCCAAAGTTATGACTTTCTTTTTTCCCCTAACTAAAAACTTTCTAGGTCTGGCTTAGATGAGGAAGGCTGGAGTTATGTTTATAGGGCATCAGACTGGGACTCTGGAGACCTGAGTTCAATTCTTTCTTTGCCAAGCTCTAGGCCTGGGCTACTCTTAAAACATAAGGTCAGCATACTACTGCACACAGGGTGTGAAAATACACACCCTTTGAGCGCCATAGCTTTGACTGGGGCAAACTCCCCCTGTAGATGTAGGATAGGTTGTGGAAGAATGCTTCTGTGATACCTAGCTACCATCCCTTGCGGAGGTAGAAAACCCCCTTCCATTGCTATGACTATGCCATAGGCTACAGGTTTATGCGGGTGTAGCTACTTTCATTGTAGCTATTTGCCATTCTGGTCCCTGTTAGGTAGGACATGCGCGCCTTTTCTGACTTTAAGTCAAGTCATTTAATTTCCCTATGTCTCCATTTCCCCTCTAGAATGTTGATGAAGTTCTTTTGCCTTATCTTTTTAGGTTTCAGCTCTTGGGTCAGGATTGTCTCTTTTTGTGTGTGTATGTACAGGACCTACACCAATGAAATCCTGTCTTTGGTAGGGCTCTCTAGGTGTAAAGGGACTTTATAGTCAATACTTTTTCAAAATAGTTGATTTCTTCTTAAGCACCGAAAATTTCAGATCAATTTTATTAAAGTAAAACCATTCATTTGCAGCATTCTGTCTCTCCCCCACTGCAGACTTACATGTGAAACTAACAGCAATCTGTTCTCACCATGTATATATTTAAAAGTTTTGAAATTAAGTGCACTGGTACATTTTCCTGATCGTGGTTGAACCAGAAGCATCTCACTTCCTTCACATGGAAAAAATGATGAAAAGCATACTAAATCACCTTTCCTCTCAAACAGAAAAGATGATTTGAATTTATTGTATCAGTCGTTACTGGCCTAATTTTGCTCTGAAGCTTATTGAGCTTGTTAGAAGCACTCTCCTACTTCAGAACAACAATCTGGATTGCTATGGCCAACGTTCAGACCGGGAATATGTGTGATGTTTTTTTATAATGTGTAATTATATTAAAGGGGTTTTTTTGGAGTTAGACTTGGAAGTACTAATTAAATTCACATATGACAAGTCAACACATTTCTCGTATGATTAAGCAGTTTCTTTTGTTTGGATAGCAGTAATTATATTAAAATATTTTCTAATCCAGAATGGTTACATTTTAAAAACAGAAGGGAAAAATTGGACTTTGAAATGTGCTTTGCTGAATATGTCTATTTTAGGTACTTCTTTCCTTTTGAAAAGTAATCATTTAGAATTTAAGAAATTTTTGGGCTAATAGTTTGTGAAATTTATATACCTCTTTGACAAAATTCACTGTTCATCGATGCATGCTTTTATTTAAAAGCTCTGAGTGCTTAACTTGCAGGTTTATAATTATGCTCGAGTTATGACCGGTTAGTAAGTATTTCAGTAAATACGTCTCAGAGGAGAACTTGCTAAGGAAAAACACATACATTCCATTAGCAGTCTGTTCATGTCACTGTTTGAAAAACTATAGGTCACATATCAAAGAATATGACCTGTGTTGGCAATATTTCTGAGGTTAAGGACTTCATAAATATGCTGTCAAGGATCTATGCAATGTTGCCCCAAAATGGACAGTGAGAAAAAGCGCTGGATATTAGTTTTAAAAATAAACTGTATTTTGTAATTCTTCATGAATCTTCCATCATTTAATCTTAACAGTGATTCATGATGATTGTGTTACAAGAAATTGAGAGTGATGTCAAATTCAGAACTGTGAAACGACCAGCCCTCAATAGAGTTTACCTTTTCAAGGAAATGCCAGAGGCCGTTTCTGGGGCATACTGTGAGTTGAGGGTCTGGTGGAGTGAAAACGTGAGTCGCTGCTCCATCACCCTTGTGGCTTTACCCAAGAGAAGTCATCTTTTCAACACCAGTGCTATGTGGGAGGGGGTGATGAGGTGGGGTGAGGGCAGGGTTCACAGTCAGTGCGGATGGAGATATGTGCACATCTAATACAGAAGATACTGTGCACTTAAATCAGCTATTATCTGTTGTATCTCTAATGTGGGCAAGCAGAATGTGCGGCAGAGAGTGAAGGAGGATATTTTAAAAACTTTTTGCGTACCCCACATACAATAACCTCATTGATTGGTGCATGATCTCTGTCCTTTCTCCCATCCTTCCTTTCTCCCACACTGCCTGTGATATCACTCCTGTTGTTTCTGTTGTCATGTAAGGGCCCCATCCCCCACTCAAAGTACAACCTACTTGCCAGCTGGTTTGCCACCCTTACCTGGATTGACTACAATGGATGTGAAAGGTTTTTTTGTTGATTGGGTGGGGTGGCTGCCCTGCTCAAGCTTTTTTCACAACCCATTGACCATCGTGTGCAATGAGTTTAAGCAGTATGTATGGATGCATGGCTATACCAGTGCATTCTGGGAAACTGAGGGCACCAATGAAGTGTCAGAAGCAAGCGCATGTGCACGTACTGTGGGACGCCCTTCTGCACAAGGAGCTGGGACATGGTTTCAGTACACAGGCATGTGATTAGTGTCTGCTATTAACACAGTAATACTGTTAGTGCATTGTTTCAGGGAATATTATACATGTAGCAGTTTATTGGCAAGGATGAAATGAGCATCAGCAGCTGAGGTTACTGAGCATTTAATGCTTGTGTGTGTGGTGATCACACAGCATTCTGAGAGCCAGAGCTGCTTCCAACTACTTACAAAGTTGGTAAAACTGTCATTAACTAAATGTAATAAAACACGCCCATCTTCTACTGGAGTGGCTTGCCGGCACAGGCACCCCTCCCACCCTCCGCTTCAGAGCCAACGTATCTGGTGACGCATACACAATAGCCTACAACTGTCTTTCAGCAATTTGGTGTGATTTAATCCAGGACTACTGTATTCTGGGGCACACATGCTTCCCTGTGCCAAACAGAGAGCGACAGCTATTCGGGGTGTTTAGTGGGTAGCTGCTAGTAGCGTGAGGCATGGAATGTGGTACCAAGTGCTTATGACTGTGCCAGAATGACAACCAGAGATATAAGCTAGGCCACATCTGGCAATCGCAGTTGTGGGCTTTGGCCAGCAGATCCTCCTAATATGTAAAAGGACCAAAAAGCAATGACGAAAGTGCAGGACCCGATGGAATACGAACTATGATGAATCTAGCTTTCTTGGGAAAATTATATAGCCACACCCAACACCTGATATGCACCTCACAACGGTGGTCCACATCACTGTTGAATGAGGCAGCAGTCGCTGTGTTGACTGGCTGCTACTATTCACAAATTGAAATTTATTGCCCCAAGTAAATGTTTTTCCCATGGGTGAACTTGTGGCAAAGAATTAGGTCCAGGAGAACATCAGCAAGTCAGACGGTGGAACGAGAGTCCAGGAATCCTCCTCTTACGCCCTCTTGTTCTGACTAGCCCACAGTCTGTGTGTGATGATTCCTAAGTAAGTTGTAGTTGGTGGACAGAGCTGTTCATTCCTATCCTGGTTCTAAGCTTGTCCTCTGTGTATTCAGGTACTTAGGAACTACTAGATCTTAGGCCCCAAGGTGCAGACCAAGCGCAACAGTGATGATTGAACCATTGGTATAGAAGCTGAACTCCACTGAAGGAACCTGTTGGTTTTAAAAGGTGTATGCAGCTAGGGCAATATTCCCCCTGTTAGGGTTATGGTGGGAGACCAGGAAGCACAAGGAAGGAGGGCAAGCAAGATGGCTACACTAAGTGCTTGTGCTTTCCAACAGAGGTATCATAGCGTGGGATGTGGTTGCTGGTTGAGGATGAGCGATATCAGGATGAGGTGTAGGGGAAGTGCGGCCCAGTGCTAACCACTCTATGGCACTACCCGTAAAGCCCTTAGCCCTGTCACACGTCCCGCAGACCTTTTGCAGGCACTGCAGGGTATTAATTCTTCTGTGACCAAATGGCATTTAGCTGGGGGACAGCATTGGAGTGCTAATCACATTCTTTCAGAAACTTTTAAACCGATGCACAAAAACGTTTTATAACATTTGAGAGTAAATGGCATTCAGAGCAAGCGGGCCAAATTTAATGCTTTAAATAATCCTCTTGCTCAGTCAGCATCTCCTGACGCTTTGACCTGTTTCTCCTCTTTTCCTTGCCCTGACATTTATAAGTCAGGCCAGTTAATCGTAGGCATTCTTGTTTGTCAGGTTTAGTATAGAGATTCTCAGAGGGTGGGAATTACAGCCCAATATAATGAAGATGCCGGCCCTACATGTATGTATTTGTCCAGCTGTGTGCATAAATAGGTGATCTTAAGATTAAGAGGTTACTTATTGTAAAGTAAGAGTAAAATCCTCCACCAGAAGTGGTAGTTTCGTGCAGGGTCTTGCGAGAAGAAATGATGCCAGTTTTTGGTACTGGTTTCGTTTAGGTGGGCGTCAGGGGCAGTTCCTGTGCAAAGTGTGTAGTTTAACACTGTTGACCGGAGGTGTTTTTGTCCAAAGCGGACAGTTGGCAAATGGAGAGACTGGGCCAGACTGGCCCACTGCGGGGAGCAGTTCAACTGTCAGTCCTGCCTGGCCAAAACCAGCAGCCGTGCTCATGGAGGTGGAAGAGGTGAGGCAAAACTATATGGGAGAGGAGGAGGAAGAGCCAGTATAGTAGGGGAGTATGACTGGCCTTTCACCACCCACAGGACTTTCTGGCATAAATAGGGCTGTTAATGTTACACCTGGTCGCACCTAGAGTTGGCCAAGTTGCGAGTGCTCAACGGTTAGATACTATCAATACGACCAATTGCAGTCGCTGTCACCAGATAGATCGATCTGCACAGTGCGGATCTGCGGGCATTGGATGAGTAGCTCTGTAAGTGCGTCCAATTGTAATGCTCCATATTTAACTACGTTGCTCCAAGTCTCTGATGTGTAACGTACCCGTCTCTAAACTTAGATCACCCAACTCGTTAGCATTTTCATGAATGATTTATTCGGATCTAAGCTCGGCTCTTGCGGACTATTGCTCTCGTCAATAGTGTACCTTGACATCCCCGACTGTGGAGGGTAGGCTATATGTACTTATAGATTCTACACATAGAGTCGGAATTCTTAACGGTTATCGTGGTACAATGAGGCGGATAATCGTACCTTTCGTTCTCTGGAGAGAACGCTGAATTACTTCGTTTTAGCTGTTTTCACAGCTGTACCACACGGGCTCTCGACAGTCTCGCAATTGACCGCTCTGGACAGCAACTGAACTCGGAATGCAGCAGCGGGTCCGCAGTACAACAGGAGCAATGCGCTCCGCGGCAGCAGACATTTGGGTTGAACTTTGACATGTTCCTGTTTGCCCCCAGCGTGGGGCTCTGATCCACGCCGGGTGGTGTCATTGATGCCCGAGTCTCAATCAAAACAGCTCCCCATGGACTGTACGGGAATATAGAACTGACGCTTGTGTATAGAGAGTAAGACAAAGTCTGTGTGTATCCGGCTCCTAGTTTACAGATACACGAATTGCCCAAGCGTGTGAAAAAAAAATCTCCAGGAATTCTATACAGCGGCTGCGTGACAAGTCGTAACGCGCAAGCCAAGGACTCAAGATGGAGGAACGTCAATGGATGGATGGGTGGTATGAGGACTCCAGCCGTATCCACAGTCGCACTCGGCAGTCTCTGAAAGTATTTTGCATTCTTGGGCTGAGCTCCATGTCTGTAGAGATTCAAAACACAGTGTTCTGGCGTGTTCAGGGATCGTCCTCAGTTTCTTTTCCCCCCTACCACCACGTGAAGAACAGGGAAGAAATCATTTCTGACTACTTTCAACCTGTCCCCTTATTGTGTACTGAATGCTTCGCGTAGCATTGCGCTGCTGCAGCAGTGAAGAGCAGTATTCCGCCTCCTTCCCTCTCCCTCTCCCCTCCCCAGTGGAGACGGTCGCAATCAGGAACTAGTAACCGTCCTTCACAATGATTTATCTACATGTTGACTTATCGGTGGGCCAACATTGTGCGTTATTCTCCAGTTAGCTAGGACAGACACGGCTTAATAACCAGCTCAATACATCGCAACTGGAGGCTTCAAAGCCCCCTCCTCCTGGTTGTAAGAAAAGATTCGTACTGCCTGGCCTGTCATAGCGCAGCATGCTGGGCTCCTTCTCCCACCCGCTATGTTTTCTGCCTCGACTATCATTGCCAGGAGGCTGCCTCCCCTCATTTATTATGTCACTAAACAGGCTTCTGCTGATTTTCGTTATTCCTGCATTTCTTTATTACTTCATGACATAACTATGGGCGAGACTCTCACTGCCACGGGTTTATCCCAGGAAGGGTGGGATGAGGAAGCAAAAGGTGGGGTGTTGCAGGGGGCACGCCACCCCTGTGGAATCTGACACGGAGCAAGCTGTGCTCTGATACACTGGTCCTCTAATACACTGCCCCTTATTCTAGGCAGGACTGACCTATTTTTTTAGAAACCATGAGGGAGGATTGACTCAGTCAAGTGAGTCAATCCCAATTTTGCTTTTTGCGTTGGTGGCCGCTGGTGATTTCACCGGGGCACTCATAGAGCAGCGGACAGTACAGAGGAGGAGAGCATAACCGTCATCTGCATTGCCAGTTTTCTCCGGCAGTAGCGATACAGAACGACCAGTAACCATCTCTGCTAGTCATTGCAAAGCAGTGAATAGCTTGCTGTTAGCGCTGGAGTATCGCCTCTCTCTTCCGCGGATCCCAAGTACACATACGGGCCGGAAAAAAAAAAAAGTGAACGGCTCCATGGTTGCGTGGCTATGGCGTCTGCCAGGGCATTCCAGGGAAAAACGGCGTTGAAAGCGATTGTCAAGCTGATATTCCGGAGGGAAGGAATGACTGACAACATTTACCCAGAACCACCCGCGACAATAATGATTCACCCAGAATTCCAAGGGGCGGGGGAGACTGCGGGAACTATGGGATAGCTACGGTAAGAGCTACCCACAATGCAACGCTTCAGAAATCGACGTTAGCCTCGGACCATGGACGCACAACGCCGAATTACTGTGCCTAGTGTGGCCGCATGAAACCGAATTTATAATATCAGTTTTATAAAACCGATTTTAGCTAATTCGATATTATCCCGTAGTGTAGATGTGGCCTGACACCACTTGAATCTTTCACTTTTTTCCCCCCACAGTCACTGATATGTGCTGTTGGACTTCATGACGTTTTAATTTCCTTAGTGTAAGTGCTTTTCATTTTTAAATAAATAATCATCATGTGGCTGGGGAGAGAAAGGAGCCTGGCAGAAGGTTACTTTTCTCCTCTCTGTCCTTCTGCTGGAAGGGGACTCCTATTTCCTCTGAAAGGCCACAGGCGGGCATCAGTCTCCTGCAGGAGGTTCACAGAAGTGGGGCACCACCCAGTACATACCTAAAACGACAACTGAACTGATCACTCTCTCCAGCCCCACAGAAGTTAAGAGGATCCTTGTGGGACCCCTGCATGAGTCTTAAATGTTTGTGGACCATTATCTGTCACCTAAGTTTTATAGGAGGAAGGGCAACCTTTTGGTAAAGGCACTGGACTGGGACTCAGGATGCTCCCAGTGGCACTCAGAGCTTGTTTGCACAAGGAAGCTAGTAATGTAAGCTCAGATGTTCTAGTTATTGTGCACTAACTTTCTGTGTAGACACTCTTACTACCCACTATCCCTTTGTGTACTGCATTTTTAGTGCACAGGAAGAATGTCACCATGGGGCGTCAGTGTGGAATAGCTAGCATGCTTTAAATTCACACTCTTGCTTACTATGCATTAACTTCCCGGTGTAGACAAGCCCTGAGATATCGCAGTGATGGGGGGCATATAAATATCTATGTAATATGTTTATTTGCAGAGTATTTGATAGTAGCCTTCAACTACCTGAAGGGGGGTTCCAAAGAGGATGGAGCTTGGCTGTTCTCAGTGGTGGCAGATGACCTAACAAGGAGCAATGGTCTCAAATTGCAGTGGAGGTGGTCTGGGTTGGATATTAGGAAAAACTATTTCACTAGGAGGGTGGTGAAGCACTGGAATGGGTTGCCTAAAGAGGTGGTGGAATCTCCATTCTTAGAGGTTTTTAAGGCCCGGCTTGACAAAGCCCTGGCTAAGATGATTAGTTGGGGTTGGTCCTCCTTTGAGCAGGGCGCTGGACTAGATGACCTCCTGAGGTCTCCTCGAACTCTAATCTTCTATGATTATTCAACCACTAGATGTCTCTGTGTGCTGTATAGAGTTCCAGACAATAGGTAGTCTCTGGGTAAACAAAGGAGACAAAGCTGGAACTCAAGTTGTGTGGAAGCTTGTTTGTAGTTTTAAAAAGACAGATATCCATACATCATGACAACCTAGATAGATGGGAGGAGGCATAGCCTTCCTACCACCTATGGGAGCAGCAAGGATACTAGACTTTCTTTCATTCATTTGTTTGTTCTTTCTTTCATTCTTTCTTTCTCCTCACCCTCCTCCTCCTCCAGCCCCCCTACTAAATATGTCTCTGAGGCTTGCAAGGGGGAGGAGGTTTTGTAGGCCTCCTGAGACTTGTATAGAGAGCCATTGTTAACTGAACCTGCAAAATTGTAAATAAAAATGCACCTTACTGGAAGCAATAATGTTCAAACGGGTTCTTATTTAAATCCAAGCCTTTCTCCTTACCTGCCTTGCTTATCTGTTGGCTCATGGAAAACATTTCAGCTGCAAAAACACCTTTTTAAAAAAAAAAAAAAAAAAAAAAAAAAAAAGTACAAAAATTCTCGAATGAAAACATGAAGGTTCTAGCTGCCCTTCTTTCTCAGCCCATATCCTATGGCAGTTATTGTTTTATTCCCAGACCCGACAGAGTTCTACACTCTTAAAGGTGGAGGTGGAGTTTCCAGTGTGACCCTGGAACTCAGAAGTACATCTCCAATCGGTGCTAGACACATTCTGTACCATGCTGATTGAAAAAGACAAGCAATGTCTTTCAGCTTTAAGAACAAAATCTAGGAACAAATGTGTATTGCACAGTCTCTAAAGCATTAGGTGTAAATGTCCTGTAATAATACTGAATCTTCACCATTTAGTCATTAGTGAATATTCTATTTTCTCTCAGTAAACACAATTTAAGCCCTTAGCAGTTAAGCTTCTTAGGATTCATAGCTGATGAGGGAGCAATTAGGACCGGATTTTAATGAATACACACAAACTCAGGTGTTCCTGCCAGGAAGAAAGGCTAAGCTGAAGCTGTTTTTTTGTTTTAATTTGGAATATTGTTCAGAGAGATAAATGAGGATAAAACACAATTAAACAGGAGCCCTTAACTTTTGGACTAATTATATTAATCTTTTCCCCCCATTATCTCTGTTTATCATCTGACTGTCAAATACACACTATAGCTCAAATTTTTGCCCTTTGTTACTTCTGCAAATGCACTGAAGCTAGTGGGGCTGCAGGTGTATAACTTAGGGCAAAATTCTGCCCTCAGTGTCTCTAGGTATTTCATGCATGTACTTAATAAATTCACTGATCAGCTGTAATAGCTAGAAACAACACACAGCAAACCTGGCTGATTTATTAGCTCTGACATCCAGCAGGTACCCCTTGGACAGTGTATTTGTTGCAAGTTAGAAAGTAAACTAGCTTTAGCTTTTGCAGGTTTAATCTCCAGTGAAATCAGAAAAGAAAACACATATGCAAGTATCAACTTTCCAGGTGACTATCATAGCTCTTCAGTGCTCCATCTTGGCTATTTGGCGCCCTAATTCTATTCTATTTAGGTTCATGTACAACACCCATCATCATGTCATCTGAGTCTATCTCCATCGCCTATTGTGACCTGTTTCTGTGGGAGTATTTTTGGCATTGATATGGCAGAAACCCACCACTCAGTTCATACAGAGAGGAGAGTATTGAAGAAAAAAATATAATATAAGTTTTAAATCTGCTATTTAGTATAAGAACATAAGAATGGCCATACTGGGTCAGACCAAAGGTCCATCCAGCCCAGTATCCTGTCTACTGACAGTGACCAATGCCAGGTGTCCCAGAGGGAGTGAACCTAACAGGTAATGATCAAGTGATCTCTCTCCTGCCATCCATCTCCACCCTCTGACAAACATAGGCTAGAGACACCATTCCTTACCCATCCTGGCTAACAGCCATTAGCGGACTTAACCTCCATGAATTGAATGATTATTGAAACAACGCAGCACTCATGCTGAGGTTAGGAAAATGAGAATAAGGATACAAGGCTAGCTCTGAACATAGATATCTACCAAAGTGCTACCCAGGTGCAATGCCAACATGCCATCTTGTGAGCTGGGACTGTGATGGGGAAAAGGGAATGGACTGAGGAAGGAGCTGGTGACATTCTGTGTCCATAAAGTATTAAAATCAGTGTTCATCATACACACTAGTTCTGAATGTACCAGAGATGATTAACCAGGTGGGTGCATCAGTACCTATGACAGTGCATAGGTGTTGCCACAACAAAGGAGTTGTACTAGTGTCAAGAAAAAATAGATTTGGGCCATGCTGTAGCAATGGATGGGGTTGAGGCAGGACTAGTTTAAGACTCTATCTAAGCACTTCTGTGGCCTTTCTCTCTGTGGTGTCTGAAGCCCTTGGAGTCACAGAAATGGACCTATTCCTTCTCTAGTTCTATGTATCTTTTAATTTGTTTAATGAACATCTGACTTGAAATTTTTAGGCAGGTGATCTGCTGAAGCAATTACAGGATTTTTCTGTGCTCCTTGCAGGCAGAGACAAGAGCCATGGCAGAAACGGCCTGGGCCTTTCTGGAGATACTAGCCCTTCTGCCAGAGTTCTTCAGTATTTCTGCTTGCGGGCTGCGCTGCTTTGCTTTTCATGGCCTCTTACTTTCCTCACTCAGCTTTCAGTATTTCCAAGCAGTACATAAGTATCTTTCCTCTCCATCCTCCTCCCTTTTTTTGGCACTGTTGTATTTGCATGTAACCTACTAATTATCTCAGGTTAACAATCTCTTTCTCTTCCAGGTAATGACATGCTGTTTCTCTCCAGCCTCAGCTGAGCTGTAGCTCTGTTACAATAATTTGTAATATTTCCTTTGTTAGAGAAACATTTTTGTCTGTGTTCTCCTGTAAGATTTGATAATTAGAGTAAGGGATTCAATAATTACTACAGCAGAGGGCTTGTGGGTCTATCTCAGTAGGAGCTATGCTTTCTGTTGGGTTGGATGCAAGCCCATGTGGTGTGTTTTGATGAAAACAAAAGTATTTTCTTCAGCTTCATAAGGCAAAAGCCTCCACCAAAGGGTTGGTGGTGGTGGTGGTGCGGAAGAAAAGTGCTATGTAATTGGTAGGAAGGCAGCAATTTTGATGAGCAGCATTTCATTCCTGCAGTGTTTATAAAACCCATTGAGATTCTTTGTGGATGAAGAGTGCTATATAAATGCAAATTTCATTCATTTCTCTCATTCCATCAGTTCAGGCACAAGTGAACTGCAGTTCATGTATTTGTGAGTAATACAGACACTTAAGGGATGAATGTGTATTGCAGTGCATATAATTGGTGCACTGTGTGTGTGATGAAAATGTTAGCCCTCAAGGCTCTGCGCCTCCTGATCTGATCCAGGAAATGTCTTCCTTTCCCTGCAGTTCATCTGTGCCTTGGTTAGGTCTGGGGACTGCATGGCATTCAACAAAGCAGAGGTGTTGGCACACCCTTATCTGGGGGAGGGTTTGTTGAGTTCTGTGCTTGAATGCAGATTTCTAATCTACAGGCAGAGGGATTCCCCTTCTAACTATAGAGGGGCACTTCACACTGTCTTAGCCAGGAAAGAAATGGAATGTCTAACTGCAAGGGGCATAAAATGGGTCGAGGGATTAAGATAAGGGGGAGAGTGTTAGAGATGGGAGGGAAATGATTTTCCCATTCTGCAATAGCTTTTGAGACTTAATTTTTTTTTCTCCAAATGGTGATGAAAGTCAAGCTTGGACACTTGCGAATTTATAATCTGCAATTTTTTTAGATCAGGTCAATCAAAACATTTTTGTTTTGATTTCAGCCTTTTTTTTTTTTTTTAAATCACTTTTTAAACACAAATTAACTCTAATTTCAAAATAAATTTGCTTTGAATGGGGATGTTTTGACAACTTTGTGACTTTTTTCAAAATGTTTTTGTATCAGGTGATTTATTGATGCTGACTCTTTCCTGCAAACAGTTTTGGTATAAATTAATTGGCATTTTCTGGGGGGTAGGAGGGAGAGGAAACATTGGAAAATTCCTGACCAATTCTAAGGCATATTACCTAAACATACATGTATATGCTGCTGCTGCTGCTATTACATATGTTGGGCCAGATTCTGTTACCCTTATTCACATAATGAATAGTATCATAGCTTCAAAACAGTCTTTAACGGGGGTCTATCAGGCTTTCTTTTGCCCCTGCCTGAGGCATTGCACCCCGATCCTCCCTGCTCAAGGAAAATCCATTCAGAGTGACTGAAATGAGATGATTGTCCAGAGGCCTAGAAGGGCCAGGAGGAAATAGTGACAAACCAAGAACCAGCAGGCCAGTTAAGAAGGCTTATCAGATGTTGTTCAGGGGCAGAGGTAGGTTAGATTGGGATGGGTGAGGAGCAGTGACTCAGGGCTAGTTCAGAGCCTTGCTCTAAGCGCTTGCCTTTGAAGGAGAGGAGGCAGCCAAATCCTGAGTTGCTATTTTGTTACTTGATTGTTTAGAGACTGACGACATGCTCATGGTACAGGCTGCTCTACCCCGAGGAGAGGGTCAGACCTTACAGATGAAGGTGGGGAGTATCTGTAGTACCACATATGGTCCTGAAGGGGGCCCTACAGAGTGTGCATGGCTCCCACCCAATTCCATTGAAATGAGCAAGGTTACTTGTGGAGTAAGGAGGTTACCCAACCTGAGTAAAGCTATCAGACTCTTCCCACCGCCTGTAAAAGCTGTTGCCTCCACAAACCCTGCTATTGATGTGGCTGCACTTCCTTGGACAGTGAGTTATGGACAGCTCTCCCGATTTCTGTATGCCTAGCTGAGCAACAAATTCTGGTTTCAAGGTGCCACAGTCTGTCTCACAGTGGGGGTATTATCTTCCTACTCAAGGTTGGGGGGATTGTTTTATATAACAGGGGTATACAGCATGTCATGTCATGTGAAAGCTAACGTGATGCTACCTTACAGAGTGTTGTCTAGTGGTTAAAGCACATGGCCCGCATCAGTGATTTGTTCTCAGTTTTGCTACTGATTTTTCTGTGTGATCTTGGGTAAGTCTCATCTCTCTGTGCCTCAGTTTCCCTGCCTGTAAAAAGGAGATGATGACTCCTAACTCGCAAGGAGTCATGAGGTTTAATTAAGATGTACTGAAGTGCTTTTGAGTGCCTTAGATTGTGGGCCTGTGGAAGTGACAGATATTAGTAATTATACGCTGACAACCGAAGCACTAAAAAGAAGTCTTTAAGTTCTTGACCAACCAAAGTAAACTGGTGCTTTTGTTTTATAATACTTAGCGCTTAGTGTTCTTCATCTTCAAATCATTTTACAAACGTTAACTAAGTATCCCTACATCCATGAATCTGTCTGCCAATTTCTCCTCACACTCTATAGCTTCTCTCTCTCTTTCTGCCTTCCTGCATCCTTATCCTTTTGATACTCCATTAGTTCCTTCTGGAACTCTTATCTGCTGATTCATTTTATCTACCTGCAATCCCGTCTGCCCATCTCGGGCTGTCATAAACAGATAGCTAAGGGTTAATGTTTCTTTTACCTGTAAAGGGTTAACAAAGGGAACCACACACCTGACCAGAGGACCAATCAGGAAACCGGATTTTTCAAAGCTCAGGGAGGGATTTTTGGGTGTTGGTCTTTTGTCTGTGTTCTCTGTGCTCTCTCGGCTATGAGAGTGATTCTATCTCCAGGCCGTAGTTCTCTATCTTTGTTTCCCAATTTGTAAGTAATAGTAGAAAACATTATAGCTTTTTATTGTGTTGTTTTGTGTGATTACATTGTGTATGTTTGCTGGAATGTTATAATGAATATCTTTTGCATAAGGCTGGTTGTTGTCATTTTTTCTTTTAGCAATTAACCTTGTATAGTTGTACCTGAATTACAGAGAACATTTTTATGTCTTTTTTCTTTCTTTTTTTATATTAAAGCTTTCTTTAAAACTGTTTTTAGTTTTTTCTGTTATAGGCTAAGGACAAAGAGGGGAAATCATCTGTTGTTGATAGACTCGCTAGGTTGTGAATCTGGCAAGCCTTGGGTGAGGGGGAGAGAAAACTTGATTCTCTTGTGTTTGCATTTTCAAGGACTTTAACTCTGGTTATCTCTAGGGCGCAGGGAGGAAAACAGAGCAACATAGGGGGTGTATTTCCTCTGTTTAGACTTCAGGCTTTGAGTCTGGGTCCCCAGGGGAATGGTTTGGAGACCGAGTAGAAAGGCCACTGTAAATTCCATGTCTTGTGGCGCGCTGATCGATCCAGCTGGGTGATTAAGCTTGTGAGTTTCTGGCAGCCGACCCACATTTGACTCTAAGGTTTCAGATCGGATTTATGCTTATGATACAGGCTTTTGGTCTCTTTGCTCGCAATAGGACTCCTGGGGCTGTGTGTTTGTCCTCTGGAGGTGGAAGGATCTTGAAAGGAGAAAGCAGGGTGGCTGGAACAATTTATATAGTGGGGGTGCTGAAAGCTATTGAAACGAATTGTAAACCCTGAATATGATGGACCACTTCAAGCTGGGGGTGCGGCAGTACCCTCAGCACCCCTAATTCCAGCACCTATGGGAGAAAGAGAGCCCATTTATGTCTTACCATGATTAAAAATGTTATACTGCATGTAAGGGTCTGCTTTAATTCAAGGTCAAAAGATGATTTTATTCACACAGAAACCATTGTCCACTTCAGACGTTCTTTGAAGAAGCACTGAAAACCATTACACATCATGGTAAGACACACATACAAAATTCAGTTGAAATTATTTCTATTCTTTCATTTTCCTGGGTAGTGGTGAGTGTTTGGAACTTAACTAGTAACATTCAATGGTGGTTGAATCCTTTCAGGTAGGATAAGCTCTGGAGAACATTGATATTCTGCAGGTCCCCAAGTGGAAGCATGATGATCTGTTCCAGGCCAGTGCAGACAGCCATCTGTGTATACTAACGAGAGATTTAGGCATGTAGTGACCAACCAGCACATTTCAGAATGAAGAGGGCTCATGAATTACAAATGCAGCCCTAATAAATAATCAGATGAAATAAGGCATAGATTTTTAATGGGAAGTGTAACTAACCACTGGAACAAATTTACCAGGGATCCTGGTGGATTCTCCGTCACTGCCAACTTTTAAATCAAGATTGGATGTTTTTCTAAAAGCTCTGAAGTGCTATAGCCTGTGTTTTACAGGGGGTCAAACTAGATGATCACAGTGGTCTCTTCTGGCCTCGGAATCTGAATCGCTTGGTCAATGGTTGACATTTGATCTGCACCAGCTATGCTGGAAGGATTGGTGCAATGCTGTAACTCCTCCAATAGGTGAAGTTGTTATCCTCTTGCTAAGGTGACCACTTTTGTGGCAACATCTAGGGGAGGGGAATACTCCAGTGTTCTGGTTGCCTTCTTCGATCTGCTCTGCCTAGGTTAGAACTGCTCTGCCTGCAGCTACAGACCAAATGAACTGAGCCTTGCCTTTTGTTTCCCCCTTTTCTATGGTTCAGGCAACCATAGAGAAGATGGGAGTGAACGACTGAAGGGTCACCAAATGCCCAGCCCCTACCTCCCTCAAACCCCCGCCCCCCCGCCGTGAGGAGCCAGAGCTGGGGTTTTGTCATTACTAAAGTTGGCTGTTGACTTATGTGGTGCAATAAATGGAAGGCAGCTGAAAGAGACTGGGCCTGCCAGAGGAAGGAGAACCTGTCTGGGGATCAGGGGATAAAGAGAGAGGCTGAAGAGAGGGAAAGATGGAGTTGGAAAGGAAAGGAAGAATAGAGAAGAAGAGATGGATAAACTCCAGCTAAATAACCTGGACCAAGATAGTGCTCTTGGTTACACTGGTGCAAATCTAGAGTAACTCAATCAAAAACCCACTGCTGTGGATTCACACCAATGCTCCTGGGCTCGATCCAAAGCCCACTGAAGTCCACTGACTGCTTACATTGACGTGACTGGGTTTTGGGTTAGGCCTGTTGAGAGCCATAGTTGCCCACGAAACTTTCTGGGATTTACCCCAACTAAACATTTCAAGATACTGCCACTGCCTGTTGGAGGTAATTGTTGGCCTCTATTGCTGGAATTCTGAAGACTTCAAAATAACACCTAGGTTGATGAAATTGAGAATGAATATTTTTAACTTTCATTTTAAATTCAGAGGATTGCACAAGGTCCCTATGAAAGAATAGGTGATGAAAGAATACCATATCCTTCTTTTGATTCTCGTGTAGCCATGGAGAGCAGTAACTACTTGTTGCATACGATTTGTCTTAAATTAATTTCCATCATATGTATCTCAATTTTTATATGAAACTGCCCTTTATCTGAAATTCTCTGCACTTCAAACTGGCTCTCCCACCTCACAAAGGGGAGGTAAATCTAAGTGATTTATTTTTTACATACAATGTCTACCAAGGTCACAGGGGTTTTGGGAAGATAAATCCATTAATGTGTGAGGGGCTCAGGTTCTATTGTGGGTGAGAGCCATAGAAAATCCTACAAATAAACAAAGCTATCCAGAAATCTCAGAGGTGACTGATTAATTCGATACTCACTGACTATGCACTGGAGTTCTTGCATCTTCTAGATCCAATTAGTAATTTAGAGATTGGACAGGATCCAACCTCTTCATGGATTTTTAAGGCCAGAAGAGATCATTCTATTTAAATTTGCCTCAGTGTGGAGGGATAAACTCGGTGGTCTCTTGCAGTTTCTCTTCAAACCCAATATTTCTATTATTCTGATAATCCAGTCTAACTCTTCTGCATGACACAGACCTTGGATTTCATGCAGTGATTCCTGCATCATGCTCTAGAACTTGTGTTTGAGCTAGATCATGGTTTCTCAAACTGGGGTCGCCGCTTGTGTAGGGAAAGCCCCTGGCGGGCTGGGCCGGTTTGTTCACCAGCCTGGCGGGCTGCTCCGGGGCAATGGGAGCTGCTGGAAGCGACAGCCAGTACATCCCTCAGCCCACGCCACTTCCAGCAGCTCCCATTGGCCCAGAGCAGTGATCCACGACCAGTGGGAGCCGTGATCGGATCAGACCGCCAGGGGCTTTCCCCATGGGTGGCAAATTTGTAGAAATTTTGGTGGTGCCCAGAAGCCGCCCCCCTAAACTCTGCCCCCACCTGCCTAAGGCTCTGGGAGGAGTTTGGGGGGGGAGGTCTGGGGTGCAGGTCCTAGGCTGGGGATTAAAGTGCAGGAGGGGTGCAGGGTGCAGGCTTTGGGATGGAGTTTGGGTGCTGGGTGCAGGCTCCGGGCTGGGGCAGGGGATGGGTGTGCAGGAGGGGGTGAGAGGTGCAGGCTTTGGAACGGAGTTTGGATGCAGGCTCTGGGCTGGGGGTGGGGGTG
>NC_133776.1:100451810-100505738 GCF_003597395.2 Chelonoidis abingdonii | reverse complement strand
GCAGAGGATCAGGGTGCAGGGGGATGAGGGTTGGGGGCTGAGGATGAGGGGTTCATGCTGTGGGGGGTCTCAGGGCTGGGGCAGAGGATCAGGGTGCAGGGGGATGAGGGCTCTGGCTGGGGCTGAGGGGTTCATGATGGAGGAGGGGGCTCAGAGCTGGGGCAGAGGATCAGAGTGCGGGGGAATGAAGGTTGGGGCTGAGGATGAGGGGTTCATGCTGCAGGGGGGGCTCAGGGCTGTGGCAGAGCATCAGGGTGTGGGGGGATGACAGCTCTGGCTGGGGCTGGGGGATGAGGGGTTCATGCTGCTGGGGGGGCTCAGGGCTGGGGCAGAGGATCAGGGTGCGGGGCAATGAGGGTTGGGACTGAGGAAGAGGGTTTCATGCTGGGGGGGGCTCAGGGCTGGGACAGAGGATCAGGGTGCAGGGAGATGAGGGTTGAGTCTGGGGATGAAGGGTGCATGCTTCGGGGGGGCTCAGAGCTGGGGCAGAGGATCAAGGTGTGAGGGGATGAGGGCTGGGGATGAGAATGAGGGGTTCATGCTTTGCGGGGGGCTCAGAGCTGGAGCAGAGGATGAGGGTGCGGGGGGAGGAGGGTTGGGGCTGAGGATGAGAGGTTCATGCTTCAGGGGGGCTCAGGGCTTGGGCAGAGGATTAGGGTGCGGGGGAAATGAGGGCTCTGGCTGGGGCTGAGTGGTTTGGGGTGTTGAAGAGGCTCAGGGCTAGGGCAGAAGGGCAGGTAAGAGCAGCCTGCCTTGCCCTTAGTTGATGGCAGGCACTAGTACCCTGGGGTAGCAGACAGCAGTTCTGCCGGGAGCTGTTCTACCCTGGCAGCAGAAGCAGGCAGGGGACAGGTGCGTGCTACTTTCGGTCAGGCAGGGACGCGGCGCGACGTGGGGGAGCGGGGAGACCTGCGGGGCCCGATCCAGGCAGGGCTGGGGGAGAGACCCAGCTCCAAATATTGCTGAAGCAGGGCCCCCAGCCCTGAATATTCCTGGTGCCTGAGCACCGCAAACATATATAATCTGCCACCTATGGCTTTCCTACACAAGTGGCAACCCCAGTATGAGAAACCCTGAACTAGATCATCTCTTTTTGAAAGACAGCTAGTCTTACTTTTAAAGAGTCCAAGTGATGGAGAATCCCCCACATCCATTGAGCTATTATTCCACTGGCTAGTAATTACCTTCCCAATCTGATGGGGGGAAAATCACCATATATTTAGTTTGAATATGTCAAACCTCAACTTGCCATTAGATTTTGTTATACCTCTAATGCCCCAGTCAGCTGAGACAATCAATGGGCTTTACTGTATGTTCTGAACATCAGCAAATCCGTAACTCCTTTCAGACCAAGCTGGGTAGCAGGCGTGTAACTTGCTGAAAACTACATGCCACCAGCTTTTTCCTTTTCTCCTGCCCTTCATTTAAACCAGGGAGCTGTCAGTGTGTGCATCCCAAACCTCAAAGGGTTTTTATGTCAAGATCATCACCTTAAAGTTCTCCTGGAAATCAGGTAGGAGCTGGTGTAGATCAGAGCACTGTTAAAACTTTTTCCTGCGTAACGTGCTGTTTTAAAGGAGGTAGCTGCATTCCAATTGCAGTTTCTGCGGGGTCTTAAGGCACAGCCTGTGGTAGGGGCCGGGCATTGCAACAATCCAGTGCTGGGGAGAGAAAGACACAGGTAACTGGAAAGCCACATTGGCAGCTGCTGCTGCTACCTGCATATCTAGGAGCAGTTGAAGGTGTAGTGTCTTCTGCCTGTTTGGGCACTATTCCAAGTTAAGTGGTGTCATAGCAATTAAATTCAAGTGCAGGTGCATTTGAAATTACAACTCCAGGGATTTTTGCCAGTGACTTCAATAGCAACAGAATTGGGGCCTATGGTGCTAGTGAGTAACAGCACTGTAGGTAGGATTCTGCTATATAAACACATTAATACATGCATTGTTCAAATACCCTCCCCCTGCAAATCAAATAAATTACTGTGCTCAGTAAAATCCTGCAAGCATCCCTGGGCCAGCAAGAGAAACTGGACTGTATTTCTCAATTTGTTGCAAGATTCCTGGTATTTGTGGGCAGAAGAAACACAGACTGTCATGACATCTTTCACCCTGGAGGCCAGTTTACTGAATGTTTAATGGTTGGTAAACTGACAGTTTTTTTCCACAGTGTAAGTCTGATGTGATTTGAATTCACAAAATTGTTGATTACAAATCAGGGCCAGGGAAAGGTCAGATAGAGTCACAGATGGCTCAAAATCTTCCTCTCTGCTCCAGTGCTTTGAAATAGGCATGAAGCAAAAGTCAATTGTCTATTTTAATCAAATCCCACCTGAATATGTGGTGTGCTATGCAGAGTTCTAGGAGATGATGGGAAAGCCTCACAATGGAAATGCTTCAGGGCCTAACATACTACTACGTAAGAAAAAACCACTGATCACTACAATGGAATGAAGCTACAATGGAATTCACTGGTGGTGAATAAGGAATGGGTTTGTCAAGGATAAGTTTATTCATAGCCATAGCCATGTACTCTATTACTGTACGCTGCACTATAACCAGCCATAAATTCAGGATGACATCCATTCATTGGGTGCAGGTCAGTGGAACGCCATCCATCCCATACTGTACTAGCCTGCAGGAGAGTGGAGGGAGTAGCTGTGCAGAGGCCCGCCACACCCTTGTGCGCTCAGAACTGGGATCTGGGTGCGTTTCAAATATTCTGGTGTAGAGGGTTTGTGGGTAGGCAGAGGCCACCAACTCCAGGGACCACCACACAGGAAGGCACAGAGAGGCTGTAGAAAGTATTCCAGACTAGGGCCTGGAATGGCACCTGAGGAGGGACTCTGGAGCTGGCTTTACATGTGGGTTGGTCAGGAAGGGCGGGTCTTGGATTCTGTCCTCTCCCCTATCTGTCTTCCCTCCCTCCAAGTTCCCTGCACAAAATCTTTCTGTTCTGGGGTTGTAAATTTCACTTGCTATTCATTAATGATACAACTATACTCCTGCCAGCCTGTATGTGGAAGGCAGGTGAAGCATTAACCCCTCAGAAGGCTGTGTTACTCTTCATTATTCTGTAAAAAGTGACAAAGTCCTGTGGCACCTTATAGACTAACAGACATACTGAAGCATAAGCTTTTGGTGGGTGAATACCCACTTCGTCGGATGAGTGGCTATTCACCCACAAAAGCTTCTGCTCCAATATGTCTGTTAGTCTATATGGTGCCACAGGAGTCTTAGTCTGGATCTGTAAAAAACAACAAACACGGCTACCCCTCTGATACTTCATTATTCTGCTGTCTCTCAACAACACAGATCCTATCACTCTTCCTACTGCATTTGCCATACATAGGGAAATGATATACAGGACCTAGAGGAGTGAGTTGTGCAGTGAGTTGTGGTGACATCTATTTGTTTGTCACCAGAGCAGCCTTTTGGAGATGCAGGATGTGACCCAAATGGGCTGAAACCCAAGACTCCTCAGCCCTCCATTGAAATGAGAATCCTGTTCATTGCCATGTAGTTTAATTTAAAAAGAAAAATCAATGCACTTGCTCCGAGTCTAGTCCCTATGGATTTGAGCTGCTGAAAATTTAGCTCACGGCTGCAAATCAGATCTGAGATTCATTAGACTACTTACTTGTTTTAGTGTAGTGATCCAGGGGTGGAAAGAGAGAGGTCCCAGCAGTTCACCTCTTTGTCCCATCTGCAGCTCTTCATGGTGTGGCAGTGCAGGAGAAAAAGGGGCAAACTGTATTTCTACTGAGTTCTTCAAACCCCCGGTGTGTCTTCCCATCTTGGCTTTTTATAAATAGCTATCGCACCTAGAGTAATAAATCTGGCTCACTGAACCTCAAGGGAATTGGTTTCCTATTTATCTGTAAAAATGCCTCTAAAATGATCAAACTCATTACTACCCTTTTAAAAAAAAAAAAAAAAAGCTTTGTTGGCGGCTATGTCTGGCCACTAAAATACCAACTAACCCCAGAAAGGAAGTAGGACACTAAGTCCATTTGGTTTCGTCTGCAATAGCATTATACCATGTGCGCAGGAGAGTGCTGTCATGCACACTTACTGAAAACTGAGCTCCTCGGTCCTCTGTACAACTGTGCTGTCTCTGGGGCCAAATTCTCTAGTGGTTTAAATGGGTGCAGTTCCACTGATGTCCATAGTGTTTCATCCCTTTACTCCAGCAGAAAATTTGGTCCAGGATGCCGACTTATATGCAGTCTTTTTTTTCTGTGTCTATACAGCACCTAGCACAATGAGGTCCTGATCCATGACTGAGGCTCCACGGTGCTATGATAATACAAATATTCTCGAAGTGTTTTCAGGTATGCTTATCTGTGTTCAAACTGCCATACCTGTCCTGTAGACCTCTCATTATCGCTTACCTCTGTGTGGCCTTCTTTAACGAATTAAAAAAAATTCTCAAAGTTGGTTGAGTTCTTCTTAAATTAGCTTCACTTGCGGGCAGCTTATTTCTCCTATGACTTCTGTGCCTTACTGAAGGTTTCCTGATGGATGCAGAAGCTGCTATATCTTAATTGAATAGCTCTGTATATGTGGCCATAAGAATTGGTCTATAGAGGAATGACAACATATTTTAGTTACCTATTATGGGGTGATATAACGCCCATTTCTGTGACTTTTGTTGGCTTGCTTGAATTTCCACTAGTCAGGGCTTTCTCCTCTCTCTTTCATGCGAGAAAATATGTGAGAAAATAACTTGTACTGCCAACAAATGTTAACTTTTTTAATAAAAAAAGCTAGTAGCTAAAATAACTTTCTTATGGTTTAGGTACTCAGTAGTGCAGTGCAAAATACAATTTTGCCTTTAGATGATTGCCAATGATAATTCTATATTTTCTTCCAGATCATTGATAAAAGTGTTAAATAACAGAGGGCTAAGAACAATCCCTGTGTGACCGCACTGGAAAAATGCCCACTCAATGACATTTCCCCATTTATAATTACATTTTGAGACCTATCATTTAGCCAGTTTTTAATCCATTTAATGTGTGCCATGTTAATAAAAATGTTGTGCATTACCAAGTCCATTTGTCCTAATTCAACAGAGTTCAACTGAAACTTCATGAGCAAGTTGGAGAGGGATGTCTACCCAGCAAAGCTGTGAAACAGAAAGTCAGTTTATAAGAATTATGGTATGATTCGGCAAAATAGCTTTAGTACATGCTTAAATACCACTGATGTCAGTGGGAACTTGGACATTTATCTCAGGTTATGTGCTTAAGTGCTTTGGAGAATAGGGATGGACATAAATGGGTCCTATACTTAAGTGCTTTGCTGAATCAGGCCTGTATCCTCCGAATGAACTGTCACTGGCTGAAAATACCTTGAGGGCATAACACTTACGCATCTACAAAAAGCTAGCAATAGCCTTCAAAGAATTATTGATTTCTTGTTTTCCAAGTTAAAAATTCACAGTGTTGGTCTGTTTAGTGGGGCAAGGGAGCTATTCAGAGCCATCTCTCTCTCTGTTTATCATTAGGTTTAGAAGGATTAGATTATTGGTAAATGTCAATTTCACTATTCACAAAAACAGACCAAAAAACCCCCCAAAAACCATTCAGTCCATGATAGAAATTTACAGTCAAGTAAAGTAAGAAACATGCTGCTTGGAAACTTACCGGAGTTTTATTTAACGATATTTACATTGGATATTTTGACAAGTGATGTTGACAATTTGTGTCCTAACAGTTATAAAGCTTAACTTCAAGAATCTCAGTGGCGAGGGTTATTAACTAATTGTAAATTCTGCCAAGCCTACTTATAGCAAAAATGTCTTAAAGTACTAGAGGGGTAGCCGTGTTAGTCTGGATCTGTAAAAGCAGCAAAGAATCCTGTGGCACCTTAAAGACTAACAGACGTATTGGATCTTGAGCTTTTGTGGGTGAATACCCACTTCGTTGGTTTGCCTTAGTTCCTGCACTACTTGTTATGGCAAAAATTACCCCTATATCAGTGCTTAATTTGTGCCAGGGCTTGCCAGAGCTGCGCCCTAGTACCTCTAGGCTTGGCAGTTCATAACCCTGGCATCAGTTGTGAATGTAAAACTATTGCTTGAGCCCCGGCACCTCTTTCTTTACAAATTAAGCATTGCCCTACATGCAAAGCTTAAAAACATTATTACTGTGGTAGCCAGAAAAACTAAACTGCATTCAGGTTGGGAGAGGGAAGTAGAGAGCTATAAAGAGGGCAAACATGAAGCCTGACCCGAACCACCCTTCCTGTGGTTAATTGTGAAACGATGAATAACGGGAATGAGGGTTTGCAGGATCAGTTCCCGATGTTTCTGACATTATTGCTTCATACTGTAGCCTGAGTATCACACAGGGTCCAACTCTGTACCCATTGAGTTCAGTGGGAGTAGGAGCAGGCTGTAATGTGTACTGAATCATTCAGAACAGTGGTGTCTAACTCCTTCTGTAGAGACGGGAAAATACCAGTTTAATTGTCTTGGGGCCAGGGTAGAAATTTAGGAGTAGATACTCCCCTTGCTTCATAGGGTGCGCCCTCTGGTGTCAAGAGAGGTGTGCTCAGAGATGCTGAGGAGAATATGGCCTTTATATAGTAACAAACTTTTACTGGCTAATCCTGCACCCATTGAAGTCAATAGCAAAGTCTGTTGACGCACTGGTGCGGGACTGAGCCCTTCGGTTTGCACAGTGCTTAGCACTATGAAGGCCTGGTCCTAGTTGAAGTCTCTCAGGGCTGTTGTAATATAAATGGTTGCAGGGCCGGCTCCAGGCACCAGTGCAGGAAGCAGGTGCTTGGGGCGGCCAAGGGAAAGGGGTGGCATGTCTGGGTCTTTGGTGACAATTCAGGGATGGATTCCTCAGTCCCTCTCTTCCTCTTAGAGCTGCCACCGAAGTGTCGCCGAAGAGGAAGAGGGGGAGCACCGAAGTGCCACCGAAGAGGAAGAGGGGGAACGCCGAAGTGCCGCCGAAGAGGAAGAGGGGAGCGTCGAAGTGCCGCCGAAGAGGAAGAGGGGAGCGTCGAAGTGCCGCCGAAGAGGAAGAGGGGAGCGTCGAAGTGCCGCCGAAGAGGAAGAGGGGGAGCGCCGAAGTGCCGCCGAAGAGGAAGAGGGGGAACGCCGAAGTGCCGCCGAAGAGGAAGAGGGGGAGCGCCGAAGTGCCGCCGAAGAGGAAGAGGGGGAACGCCGAAGTGCCGCCGAAGAGGAAGAGAGGGAGCGCCGAAGTGCCGCCGAAGAGGAAGAGAGGGAGCGCCGAAGTGCCGCCTTTATCTTTATCTTTTTTTGTTGTTGCTTCGCCGCTTGGGGCGGCAAAAAAGCTGGAGCTGGCCCTGAATGGTTGTCATCATTATTTATTAAGTAAATTATCATTGCATTCAGTGTAACTTCATGGGAAAATATGCTCATACTTAAGGCTGCTGCTGTGTTCCTAACCTTGATTTCTTTTCCTTCCCCATCCTACTTTCTGTGTGTCTCTTTTCCCTGTCTTTTTGTCCCTTCTACTTTATTCTTTCTGCATTTCTTGCCCTGCAAGAAATCCTTATTCCCAACCCCATCCCACCACTAAAACAAGAAATAAGCTACTTGAAATATCACCATTAACAATCTTTAGACCTTGGAGTTAACACCCCAATTACATGAATGTGGCCAGGGAAATTTGAACCTCTCAGAATCATTGTCTCAGGCTTTCTGCATTGTCTCAGGCAGGCTGCACTGAATCAGCTGCTCTTGGGTCACATTGGAATGGTTTTTGCATCCATGAGGACTGAGCTTGATATGTTTATGGAGGAGATGATATGATGAGGTTACCTACATGACATATGGACCATCTGTGGCTAGCAAATATCTCCAATGGCTGGAGATGCGAGACTAGATGGGAAGGGTTGTGAGTTACTACAGAAAATTCTTTCCCAAGTGTCTGGCTGCTGGGTCTTGCCGACATGCTTAGGGTCTAACTGATGGCCATATTTGGGGGTGGGAAGGAATTTTCTATTGGATCAGATGGGCAGAGACCCTGGATTTGCCTTCCTCTGTAGCATGGGGATGAAGTCACTTGCCGGTTTGAACTGGAGTAAATGGTGGAGTCTCTGTAACTCGAAATCTTTTTAAATCAAGATTTGAGGACTTCAGTAACTCAGCCAGAGGTTAGGGGTCCATTACAGGAGAGAGTGGGTGAGGTTCTGTGGCCTGTGATGTGCAGGAAGTCAGACTAGATAATCTTGATGATCTTTCTGGTTTTAAAGTCTCTGAATCTACAATAGTGAGTCTTAATTATTCTACCCCTTGAATTCTGCTTCTCAGTCAGTTGGCAACTATTAATTTTGCCAGCTATTAATAGACGGTTAACTATTAATTTTGTGTTAGAAACTGTATTCAAATATAACCCCCAAAGAGCCCTTCCGATAGTGTGAGAGAGAGTTGCAGTACTGATAGCTGAGCCTGAGGCTTTCCTAGGGGTATGGAAGCACAGGAAACAGAAAGAGCAGCTTCATCTTGTACAGATGCGTTAGCAAAGAACTAGCAACAGAGAACTGTCACTCAGCAGACTTGTTCTATCATTTAGTATCATCCGGAGCTAACAGCACCCGTCTTAGTGGTCACTGCAAGTTACATGTATGGAAAGGCGGGGGACTGATGTGTGTCACTTCAGACTTACTTGCACAAGTCAGAACTGAACTCATAATTGAGCAGGGAACCAAAGGCATGAGTGAGCTGGAATCACCCTTAAACACAAGCAATGTAATGGCCACTTGAGGTCTGGGTACCATACAGGCTCTGAAACATCCCTACTTAGTAGGTGAGGCTACAGCAGAAGGCAGTTTATGGCTTGATTCTTTCCCTGCCACTTCTGAACTACAGCTAGGAGAACCCAGGGATGGGCTTTGGAAAAGTAGGGAATGAGTGAAGATCATGCTGTCTAGGACTGTGGCTACTGCACAGGCTTAAGTTAGTCAAAAAACCTTTGTTGTTGTTTGGGGTGTTTTTTAATGAGATATTTCAAAATGAAACAAAATTTACTTCCATTTTGATCCAAATTGAAAACTTTCCCATTGGAGTAGATTGGAATTGAAATCTCCAGTTCAGTTTTCAAAAACTGGAACAAAATGGAAAATGCAATTTGTAACTAAACAACAATTTTCAGTTTTGTTTTGGGGGAAAAAATCTGTAGGGAAAAAATTAACTGAAAGCAACATTTTCTCACCAAAATGTTTGTTCTTTGCCAAAGTCTAATTTTTGACCAAAACATGGTCTGGTCAAAAAACTTCAACTGATTCCATGATTGTGTTATATGGAGGGTAACATTTCTAGACTTGCAACAAATATAATGTGTAGTGTAAGAAGAGGCAGTGTGGGCCATTTTAAAATGCCTGTTCTGTGACTGAACAGTGCTGTGACCTGTGTGTTGTACTTGGTTAAAGAAAACAAGGAGGTTCTAGCCTACCAATGCAATAGCCCAGATTAGTGACTTTCACTGAAACTGCAACAAAGGTACTTGCTTGAAAATGAACTCATAGACTCATAGACTTTAAGGTCAGAAGGAACCATTATGATCATCTAGTCTGACCTCCTGCACAACGCAGGCCAAAAAATCTCACCCACCCACTCCTGTATCAAACCTGTGTCTGAGTCACTGAAGTCCTCAAATCATGGTTTAAAGACATCAAGGTGCAGAGAATCCTCCTGCAAGTGACCCGTGCCCCACGCTGCAGAGGAAGGCGAAAAACCTCCAGGGCCTCTGCCAATCTGCCCTAGAGGAAAATTCCTTCCCGACCCCAAATATGGCGATCAGCTAAACCCTGAGCATGTGGGCAAGACTCACCAGCCAGAGGAGGTTGTGATAGTCAAAGGAGGAAATGATTAGGGTATACACAAGTGTCTTAGGCAATGCCTACACAGTGCACATGACAGCGACACAGCTGTGCAGCTACAGCCATGCTGCTGCAAGGCAGGCAGTGTCGCTCTCTCCCGCCGACAAAATAAAACCAGCCCCAACGAGGGTGGTAGCTTTGTGGGCCGGAGAGCATCTCCCACTGACAAAGCACAGTCCACACCAGCGCCTTTCATCAGTAAACCCTTTGTCGGTCAGGGGTGTGGTTTTTTTCACACCCCTGGCTGACAAAAGTCCCACCGAGGAAAGTGCAGTGCAGACATAGCCCTAGTTGTGAGGAGGTCCAATCCTGAGCTCCACTGACTCATGCTTCCAGGATTGGGGCCGTGCACATGAACAGTTTACAGAACTAATGAAAAGTGAAATAGATTTACATAAAACATTTAATATTTCTTACATTAACTTGCAGAAAACATGAGAAATTATCTGATAACGGTAGTCCCTTTTGCCACTGGCATAAAATCTTTAGAAATGATTTGCTATATGTACACAACTGCTCTGCTGCTCACATGAAACGCAAGAAAGCACAAAATGGATCTTCACCTTTTGTGTGCCTGTTACCCCTCCCCATTATTTGAGCATCTGGACCATAAGCTCTTCAGAGCAAGTACTGTCTCTTACAATGTGTAAACACTGTACCTAGCATAATAGGGTCCTCATCTCAAGTATGGGTTCTGGGCACCACCCTACTACAAAGTTTTGTTATTTTTTTAATTAAATACCTACATAGTGAAATACTTTAGAGAGGCCACTGCAAAGATTCTAATGGGAGAAAAACATAATTCATGCTACTTTTATTACTGTTGAATCTTCCTGTAAAGTGATTTTTTTCCTGTATTCTAGACCTCTGTTTAACACAGCAGTCACCAGATCGTAGGAGCAATTTGAAACCATTCATGCAGTGGTCGTTTACATGTCTAGCAGATGTAGTTCTGTGTGTACAGAGCCTAACACAGTGGAGTCCCTGGTCCATGACTGGGGCTCATAGATGACACTGCAATACAAATAATGATGTAGTTACACCCTGCCATGTAGCATAACATAAAAATATGGCTACATGCATGAGAATTAATGCACACAATTAATTGAGGCCCCAGGCTTAGCTAATGTCTCATGGCCTTAACTGAAAAAATAAAATCTTTAATATGAGTGTCATTGGATTAAACAAGGTGGGAAACGTACATTCAGCCATGATGTAGTCTCGGCTTACTAGTGCCGTAGCTAAATGCTGATAGGCCTGACGGGGAAAAGTCAAGCTGCTATTATTATTACAAATGTTGTAACGTTGCAGCAAAACAGAACACATTCTGATGATAAATTTTATCTAGTTTTATCACTCTTCCCAAGTCTGATGAACCTGTGATAATTTTTAATGAATTCCCTTCGCTTTTGATTCAGCTGGGCAATGTGGAACCTTAGCAGGGGAGGCAGAGAAACAAGTTTGGTCCTTGCATTCAATCCACATCACAGTTTGGACGCAACTAACTCAAACTTAAACTTCATGGTAACAAACTCCTGCCTCAAATGAGCAGGCTAAATAAATGCCACTTCTGGTCTATGGGTTTATTCTGCAACAGTCTCTCCAGCAATCTATGGGGTTCTTCATTTCTACTGAGTCATTACTGACTTGTGTCATTTTCAGTAGCAATGTTTTAAGTTTCTTCTTTCCACAGTAGCATATCAGAGAGAGCACCCCACTTGCTTCTGGCTTTATCTCTTGGCTTTCAACATCCTGGTCTGTCCATGTGTTTTCGGTCTGTCCCCAGACCTGAAGGAACCTATGGTCAGCTTCTCCTCCTACATGACTTTGTGGCACAAAGGGTATCTCTTCTACTAGACTAAATGGCCAGCCATGTTGCTAATACAAACTTAAAATTATTGACCTGACTATTGACGCATGCCATAAGAAGCGCACAAGATCAACTGTATTTTAGTACTGAGGGTGGTTAGTGGGCTGCTTGCAATGAGCACACCCCAACCGCATAGAGGAGAGAGGGGAAATGCTTATCTGTGGAAGCCAACTGTATTGTCTACTGCTTCTGTCACTGAGAAGAGGGGAAACCATGCCTAATGCAGCTGTTGTGCTTGCTGCTGTTTCTGCCCATGCCCCCTCTTTTCAGAGACTAACCCAAGCCTGTATGGGGAATGCTTTGGTGTGTCCCACTAACACTGGAAGGATGAGATTGGTCAGGAATAGACTTTGTGGATTTCTGGAGGTGTTATTCCTGTGGGGTGGACCATTTCCCTTGGAAAGCCAAGGTATGCCGGGAAATGGCGCGAGAATGGATGAGTGGGTAGCATGCACAGATCACTAATGAAGCTGTTGAAATTCTGCAAGCGTCAGATGTCACAGTGACCTCCTATTTTACTCTACAGGAAGAGCATTCTGCATCCTGTGGTCAAGCTCCTTGGCTTCTTTGGCAAACTGGAAATTCAGTGGCAGCTTTAAGTCAGTTGTCAGACTGAGTGACCCGTTTTCAGAAGTAATTCAATAAAACACGCTCTCAGTACACAATACTCATATGTTTCATAGGCTGCCCCAATCTATTTTTAATGTGCTGCAGATTTGGACAATGCCGATTCGGAACAATGCCTAAACTGCTGGACTAGGGGAAGCTGGGACTTTAGCATCTGAGTAGGGAGCAGATGGAGTTTTGGCACATACTTGGGAAGGTGAGGGAGGCCGTTTGACAGCCAGGAAGCGGTTGAGGCCTTTGGCCTAGGGTTGAGAGGAGGTTAGGTGAATGTAACAGCATTGCTCAGGGATGTGGATTTTTCGCACCTCCTGAGTGACTTGGTTGTACTGACCTAATCCTTTAGTGTGGATCAGGCTTCAGGTTCTGCAGCACAATTCTGTGTAAAGAGGTGAGTTCTGCAATAAATTTCCCAACTGTGGAAAACAGAAGGGTTTTCGTTTGTCTTGCTCACCGAGATATATTACTGAACACGATAATGATGCTAAAAAGTAAAGATGAGCCATACACCTAAGTTAACATTCTTGAACTCCCAACATTGAATATCAACTGATGGACAGTCAGAATAAACTGCATATAGTTGCTTTTTAATGGAGCAACAGTGGCCATTTGGGCTAATCGTAGAAGAGTATTGTCTTTTCAAAATTATGTCTACTATTCTAGTCATTTTTATGATATAGGGTTAACAGAATTAATCTGACATCTCTACTCTGAGTTTGAATCTCTGCTAAAGAGATAGAGCCAAAGTAAATGCAGCTTGTATCTCTGGTATTCCTTTATATAAAGCGACTCTTACTCATGTTAACATGAAAAACGGCAATCTAGCAATTTTACACTGGATTTCTGGCCCTAGTTGATCTGAACCAATAACACAATTTCAGAACAGCATTCAGAGTAAATTGAATATGATAATCCGTTCCTCAACTGGAGAACACCCATTCCTGCACTAGATAGCAGAAGGCGGATGGGAGGAGGGTTTTCTTGGTTGACTTAAGGTTAAGCCTGTGATTGTGCCAATTTATGTTTCTCTTGTAGTGATGATATGTTCCCTTCTGCAATCTTATTTCACTGTCGCATCAGTGTATGTCATGAATGAACATTAAGTCAAATCAAACACGTAGTGAGGCTTTTGGGAATATCCCAGGATTAATGAAGTGAAGAACAATACAGAGCACACATTTGCTGGCTAGTATATTCTGGAATAAACTCTCTTGTAGACTTCAGCACAAATAAAAAATGACTAATGTCTCATTTTGTTCTTGACCTTTGTGTGTCTTCTTTTAAAAAATTGCAGAAGGTGCATGTTCTGTTTAAGTCTTATTTGTATTATATTTGCATGTGGAGGCCTCAGATGAGATCAGGGCCCCATTGTCTTAGGCACTGTATGTACACATAGTGTGAGACAGGCCCTGCCCAGAATTGCTTGTAATTCTAAATAAATAAAGGTTGGGCAGAGAAACAGAGGGACGATGTGACTTGCCTGAGGTCATATAGCAGGTCAGTAATTGAGCTGGGAATAGAATGCGGGTTGCTTGAGTCCAGGTCCAGTGTCTTAGCCGCTGGACCACACTCTTTTTTCTGGAAGTTCTATTCCTGGCTCTGTTATGGACACAGTGTATTATGGGATTTGTTCTCTCTGCCAGTGTGCCAGGTCTCCTTGCTCCCACTCTAGTGCCCAAGCCACTAGACTATGTTGCATCCCAAGTTAATCAGTAGTGCATGTTACTAGCTGGGCATGTAAGAGTCTTCCTGAACACAGGTTAGGGGTGAACAAGATGAAAGCCTGTCAGTGTTTCATTAAAATAATGGACTAGAATCTGTAGAGAAGATGTCTCCATGTGAGGGGAGATCCTTAAATATTGGGAAAGCAGGATGCATGTAATTTGTATTGGGTTAATTTTTTTATTTTACAAACAGATGACTAAATCTGTAAACACGTTACATTTTTCTTCTAAGTATATCTGACTAGACTAGCCAAATACCTTGATTTTCCTGGCACAGTTCTGAAATCACTGCAGTGTGTGACCCACGTTGCAGGGCTCAGTCTAGCTCAGTTCAAAATTATCACTGGATGGGCTGTGATTCATAAGCGTTAACATGGCTTTGTTTTCATTTATGCCACTGGCCACTTTGCTGGCCACTGACAGATCAGACAAGTATGTGATTATTTGCCTGATAATGTCTAGGAACCTCAGTGGTGGAAGATGTTTGAAATGGGTGAGATGGAGAAGTACGAGAATCCAAGGATGGTGTATTGATCAAAGGCCCCCTCTTGCCGGTTCTACTTCAGTAAGGGTAAAAATAGACAAAACCTTGGCTCACTAGGCAATGGATACCTATACAACAGTTGACTCCAATGACCAGGGTATCAGAACTTGAGGAGATCCTAATGCAGACTTAGTATCTTCTGTAATGCTTTGCTTCAGCTTCGAACCTGAATGCCTTCTCTCTAACCCTTTTCCCTTTCCTGGCTGTAGTGTAGGTCATGGAAGAGAGATCTTGTTTTCTCTGTATGCACCTTTGAAAAGTTCATAAGAACATAAGAATGGCCATACTGGGTCAGACCAAAGGTCCATCTAGCCCAGTATCCTGTCTGCTGACAGTGGCCAATACCAGGTGCCCCAGAGGGAGTGAACCTAACATGTAATGATCAAGTGATCTCTCTCCTGCCATCCCTTTCCACCCTCTGACAAACAGAAGGCTAGGTACACCATTCTTACCCATCCTGGCTAATAGCCATTAAATGGACTTAACCTCCATGAATTTATCTAGTTCTCTTTTAAATGCTGTTATAGTCCTAGCCTTCACAACCTCCTCAGGCAAGGAGTTGACTGTGCGCTGTGTGAAGAAGAACTTCCTTTTACTTGTTTTAAACCTGCTGCCTATTAATTTAATTTGGTGACCCCTAGTTCTTGTATTATGGGAATAAGTAAATAACTTTTGCTTATCTACTTTCTCCACAATAGAACAAGTTGGGTCTCCCTGCCAACTGCCGAGGTAATATGACAGAGTGAGAGTAACCTAGGGCTAGAGATATGAAGCTGCATAAAAGACGCTGTAAATAAAGTACACTGTGGTGTGAGCTTCTGTCAGAATGCAGGAGGACTGCTTGCTAAGAGCAATCCAGGGTGAAGGAGCAGACCCTGTGAGAGGTAGCAATGAGACAGCTGCTATTTTGTGTTTCAGTTCAGATGCAGAATGTTACAGAATGAATTTCTCTTCTGGATATTCAACTTCTTCAGCTCTTTACTTGTTGTTTTTACTAAACTGAAATAAGCCACCTAGATGGAAAAGTGCTTCTCTTCCTCTTTCTGTGTGAGGGAACATATCACTGGCAAACACGTTTGTTCTGATCATAGAAGTCCTACTGAGCTGCCAAAATCTTAACAACTGGTTCCCTATAAAAAGTTCTGATTTAAGGGATGTGCCACAGTATGTATTTTTTGTATCAATAGGGTGACCATACATCCGTATTTTCCCTGGAGGAATTTTTAAAATTTAAATTAAAAAATTTCTCCCGGACGGCGATTTACGAACCAAAAAACGTGATATGTCCAGGAAAATACGGAGGTATGTTAACCCCACCTAAAGTTCTTTTTTTAAAAAGATGGGCCTGAACTAGAAATAAGCTCCATTTCACATGTGTGGGTCCCCACCAATCCCTGGAGGTGTGCTAGGGTGACCAGATGTCCCAATTTTATAGGGACAGTCCTGATTTTTGGGTCTTTTTCTTATATAGGCTCCTATTATCCCCCACCCCCGTCCGAATTTTTCACACTTGCTGTCTGATCACCCTAGGGTGTGCACATGTGTGGGTCCCAGCTGCTCCCTGCCCTCCTCATTGAAGCAGGTGAAGCTGGCTGCGAGCAGGGTGGCAGGTACTCATGGGGAGAGCAGCTCGGAGCAGCCCAAGCAGCAGGACTCAGCCCAGGCCCAGCAGAGTAGCTGGGGACCCACCAGGCAGCAGGGGAGCCCCAGGGCCAGGGGTTGGGAGAGCAGCAGCAGCAACAGGGCCTGTGCCCAGGGCCAGGTGGCTGCCCACATGGCTCCCACAGCACCCCTGGCAGGGAAGTGGGTTAACAACTGGTTCTAAAACTGCTTCAAAATTTAACAACTGGTTCAAGCGAACCAGTGCGAACCGGCTTCAGCTCACCACTGCCTATTATTCAAGTCTATGTTTTCCCGTATCACACTTTTTGTATTCCAAAGGACTCTGAATCTTATTTAGTGCAAGATCTTATTCCACCTTTCTTTTTCTCCCAAGGAGAGTTCAGTGTTTTACAGTAACTGGCAGTATTCAAAGTCTTCCTGTTTCAGAACTGCCATTTCTTGTGGGCTGGCATTGGACTTCCTCTCCTCTAAAGATCTCTATTGACCCCTAGATTGGAGGGTGGCTGTGTTTTTTTTCCCTGGATAACAAAAGTATCAGCAGTTGAGAGTATTATCAAGGGCAGATTTTTCTTTTTGAGCAACTTTTGTAGAACAAAGTCTAATTCTATCAAGAAACGTAGTAAGACTGCTTACAAAGGATTGCACTACACACCAATACAGTTGCAAGAAGACATTTTCCTGTGCATGGGTTTTGAACTGTCCACATGAGTAAATATCCGTGGATGAATCCAGAAATACTGCTAGTGTGAAATCCATTACAGGTTTTGGATTTATTTTGAGGATGTATGACAAACACCATGTGGATTTCTTTGAACGTTCACATGGTATAGTCGAAAGCAATGTTTGGCCCTTCAGGAACTAGTTTTCAGGAGCTAGTGCTCCTGGTGGATCAGTACTCTGAAATTATTTGAATTTTGCAAAAACCCTTTTGATTCTTTCCTGGTTCATTTCATGGGAGAACTTAGATACTTTGTGAAATGGTGTCCCAATTCACTTGTGCTTTTTCTGGTAACAGCTGCCACTGAAGCTATGCTGACCTTAAAATATGATTCAGTCAAACTAGTTTGTTTGACTTGCTGAATGATCAGACATGATGGAATGTTTGCATCCAGAAGATCTCAAATTCCCCCTAACATCCAGTGCCACATTGGCAGTTCTGACCTCCAGGGCCATTCTGTTTGAAACAATTACGGTTTTTAATTTTTGAATGCATTTTTTTTTAAAAAGCAGCCAAGTACAAAGATTAACCCATAAGTTTTGCCCACCTGAAGAATGTGTGTGAATTCATTGCAACATCCTGCCTTTTAACTGGGGAGAGGAAATTCAGATCCTCTCAGACATTGTGCCCTGTATATTTGAGAGCAAATAATGGACTGATAACACAAAAGTTCATCATGTGGTGTTAGAGCCTCTCCTTCAGGGTGTTTGAAATTACTGAAGTGTCTTAGGTTATGATCTACTTTACTTCTGCGCCTTGTTTCTTTGACCAGATTGGGCTAAAAGTAAAAAGTAAAACAGGAGGTGAAAACCCTCACTTCTGTTTGTTAATCTTTCTTCATCTAGCGTTCTTTTTTTTTCTTCTTTTTATTAGCAAGGCTCTTTTTTTCTCTCTTTTGCTTCAATAGAAAGAAAAAAAGTTTTGTCAGCACTCCTGTTTCTTTTGTTATTTTCTTTTTCTCAGAAGTCTTTTCTGCTTTTATCCTAATCCCAGTCATGCATGAGAGAACAGTTGTGCTCTGTTGTTTGTCTGTTCTGCTAGTTTTGAATCAGTAGGGCTCCTGCTTTGTTCTCTTTATTTTCTGAACACAGAAAGGTAAAAGAGTAGGAATAGTGATTGAAACTCTTAGGAGAAATTTAGATTTAATTCATTTTTGCCATGTTGGTAATAATTAGGGGACTATGACAAATTAAAAAAAAAAACAAAAACAAAACAAACTCCTCTGAGATCAGATTTTCCTTATCTGGAACATTTTTTAACGTGTAGCCCTTGAGGCATAGCGTTTTTACTCACATCATCCAGTTTATTCACTCTGTGAAACCAGTTAACAATTTAACATATGCCCAATTTTTTGCCCACCACTTGGAATTGTTCCTCTGTAGCAATTGTTTTATGATTCAAACACCTATATTTGAAAAGCTGTATTAAGCTGCTTTCCCGGATGTGATGTCAGCATGATTTTCAAAACAGAACTGGGTTTTAAGCCATACATTTCTGGCCTTTAAACCCATCCACATTCTGGAGAGCTATTTGAGGCATGCATTGCAGAACCATTGCCAATTAAAAAAAAAAATTTGTAATTATTTTCATAATATTTTGACAGAGTTGATGATAAATAGTCTAAATCATTTAACAAATTAAACTAAGACTAAGCACAAATCCATCTGTTTCTGTTTCATCCTTGCAAAACAAACCTTTTATAATTTTGGTATCCAACATGTGCTTGTTCTCTGTTGCCATGGAAATGCTATAGGCCTGAAATTTTTCACAGGCTCTTACTATGAAGTTTTTGAAAACTGTTTTGATTAATTTTTCCTCCACTTCAACTTCTCTCTCACTTAAACTGTTTTCTCTTTTGTTTCACACTTGATTTATGGCAGGTCGCTGTCATTTAAATAGATGTGCGTTTTGAAATTCCTTCTTTCTGTTCCAATGCAAAGAAAAAATAACCCATGCAAGTCATGCTCAAAGACTTGGTTATTGTTGCTTGCTGGATTTCTGCTCTCTGTGGTTGTCGGGCCTAATTCAAAGTAATTCAGACTACTCAGTGGGGGCAGTGCATAGCTCCACAGGAAATTATGATAGCAAAAGTCTTCCTGTAGAGTTCTGCACTTGGCACTACAAAGTGCCTCAGGCTGCAGTTACCTGAATAGGGTTGAATTAGACCAGACAACCGCATCATCCCACTTCTTAATCTATTAGAGCGATATACAAGTGGCAATTGTTGATTGCAAAAATGGGATTAAGAGGCTCTTCAAGTGAATTGATTTTCTTGTGAGAACAAAAAGAGGAAAGAGAAGCCTAGTTTGAATCACACAGCTAGAAAGTTTCATGAATGGGTTCCACTCCAAATGTTAGAATTAAAGTAATCAGCGTTCCCCATGGGGTATGCAGGTGAGAGGAATAAACTGCTGGAAAATAGAAAATTATGTCTAAAACTTAAAAAAAAAAAAAAAAAGTTTGTGGCATTCTTGCCACAAGACTTGCCAAAGCATGGAACTTTTTTTTTTCTCCTGACAGCAGCAACAAATCCTTGTTTTAACTGTGGCGCACAGGAATTTGTTGCTGTTCATCAGTCTCCATTTATTACTCTTTAATCTTTCTTTTCACTGGCATATTTTAATTTTTTTGTTTTAAGTTAAAGGGAGAAAAGGAACTGTTTTAGTTTCCTTGACACTTTCTTCTAAAATCTTACTTTACATTTGAACTTTTTTTATGTACCATGACCAACAAAATCTTTGCTCTCTAGTATGAGGCATCCAAGGTTTGGTATATCTGCTGCTCTAGAGAAGAGCCTTTTAGGTTATTTTGAATTGTATCTTCAGAATGTGATAGTAACTCTGCCTTAGCTAATATTTCTGCCATCTCCTGAAGGTCTGTTTAAAAAGAAAAGTATTATTTTCCCCTGTGCAACCAAGTTTTATTAGGGTGAATAATACAAATCTCTTCTCACTCTTAAAACTGACAACTGGAAAAGTAATTTGGCTGTAATTGGTTTAATGTACAGGCCTTTGCAAAATGAACACCCCATATTTGTTTTCAGATGACCCTCAATGAAATTGGAAATCATTCTCCCTTGACTAAAATGCCATTGAAAGGCAATGTACATGATGTACGTTCACTTGCCTATGATAATTTCTAAAACAATATTTAGCTCCACTTGGAAGTTAGCTGGTTTGTATGGCCTATCATGCATCACAAATATATCTGGAATGATCACCTATCTCACAGCTTTAGCTGTCAGGAGTTCCAAGAGTGTGGAGAATAGAAATGACACACTGATGCCAGCTGGGGAAAAGGAATTGACCAGAGCAGATGGAGGGAATCCTTGTCTTACCTCTGGCTTTAGGACATGTCACATACCAACTAGTAGTAAATTTCCAATTCTTGGACGCTGAAATTAATGGTTTAAACATTTGCCACATTTATATAGCCTCATGTGTTTGGTTGAGATTACAGCTCTGAATGTGAAGATGAAATCTTCCCATTCCTGAGACAACTCTGAAGAAAACTCTGGGAGATCACATAGGCGAGAAGTGTGTAGCATGAACTCACGGGTTAGGAGTTGGAGTTAGGGAAGGAGATGATAGGTGATGCCACCTTTGTTTACAGCCATAGAAAGGAAGCTGTCTCTTCCATCTTCAAAGATCTTTTTGGGGAAGGAAGAAAGAGGTACAATTTAGCTATTCAGTGCTCCCTATGCACACTGATGTGCCTGTTCTAAAGTGCTCTTCAGCACCACTGGCTAGTGTTTTTTAATTTGTCATTTTGCTTCCTAAGCCTGGATCTTTATCAACAAACAGCTCTGTAAGAAATGTTTTGGAACAGAAGCATCTGATGGAGTCATTACCGGTTTGCTGTTCTGATGGCAAGCAGGGAAGGATGTAGCTGATCAGATCTTGACCTGTGGGTGGCACTGCATTCAATAAGAACGTTGTAAGAGGAGCTTCAGGCAAAAAGGCAGAAGCAAACTCAGAACAAAAGAAAGGCGTCTGGGCTTTAGTTGGTAATATTTTATTTAAGAAGTTGACTAAATTAATTGATTGCAAAATCTTTACATTAGCAGATGAGGATACATAGTTAAAAAGAAATGATGGCGTTTTGGCAAGGAGAGAGCTTTTCTGCAGCAAAAAGAACCACTGAAATTATTCTTGTAAGAACTCAAAGTTTTGAGTGACATAGTAAGACAAAATATGTATCTCATAAGGAAAAAATTACCTACAGTTTTGTTATTTACATGAAAATGCGATCACAATCAGCTACGGTACTATCCTTCCTGCGGTATTCAAGGCTCTTTCTTCTGCTTCTGTTGTTGCTTCAGTTGTAATAGACTTCCTTGGTTTCATTCTAAAGATGTAATTTTATTGGGGGCACTGCTTCTTCCGGTGAATTTTTCCAAAATCTTTGTCAGGCAGTGAAAGAGGTATTGGCCTGCAGTTCTGAATCCTGCATGGGATACATTGGAGGATAATTGTCTGTTTGTAATAATGTTGCTTTCTCTAATTACTGTACATTGATTGATTGTTCCATATTTAATTACCTAAAATTGCATAAGACTTGAGTAGTGTCTTTGCACATGCTATCCATTATGTCATAATAAATTAATTTACTTTTCAGGATTCACCGTAGCTGATTGTTGGGCTTCTGTTCCTGCTTGACTGTTCTGACTCTGAACAGGTTTATTCAGCTGTTGTCTGCTAAGCTCTACAGAAAAGAACAATGGCTTCTGATCTGCCTTTTATGGTTTATTGGAAACTGGTGGTCCGCACTATGGCTTTGGTCAGTGATTAACCAGAGTGAAAACAAACTACACAAGGCTAAGTTGATGTTGGAGGAGGAATGAGCCCACTTCATTAAGGCTTTAAGAGGAAACCTTTTCTTCTTCAATGCTTGTTCAAAACTTTTCAGGTCTCTATTTAATCACGTAATTCTCTCTAAGTAGCAAGAGAAGCTTGCTGCACAGCAAGAGGTCTTTTGCCACATGACAACTTAGAAAGATAAATTATATATAAATATCTTCATGGTTTTGTGCAGAGGAAACCAACTTTAGTTTTACCGTGTGAAACTAATTCACTTCTTTCTTTAAGGGGAAGAGCTAGGTACTTTCTCATGTCAAAATGTCCAAGGAAAAGCCTTTAATGCCATTATCACTTTTGGCATACATATATATATAAGATGAGCATTTCATATTTGGCTAGAACTAGACCAAGGCTTTAGAAGAGGAAAAAATAAAGAGGCAGCAATAATCATAACATTTTAAAAGGACAGTGGTGCAGATGTAGGCTGAGCTGAAACCGAAGTGCTTACTATGAGGATTCTGTTTCTGGCTTCAGGAGAAATCAAATCCTCCAATGCCACTTCAAGACTTTTTGTGGGCTAAAACTGTAAACAGCCATAAGCCTGGGAAGTTATGTATTACAAATATTGTAGCAGGCATGAGATGGATTGATTGGGCACTATCAGTCTTCATTTCTACATGTACGTGGTGCATATCCTCCTCAGCTGCCCAGGAGGTCCATTCTGGCATTGTGCTCAGAAGTCATACAAAGTGAATTATGTTGCAGAGGACCACATGCTTTCAGTACATTTATTTTTTTAATATGGCAGTTCATTATAATTTGGGGAGCATAAGACTGAAACTCAAAGCAGAGTGATGCTAAATCAGCTAGTTTGCATACCCAGATCATCTAGCAATAGGCAAGCACCTTGCTATGACTGCAGTCCCCCTACATTAGCGGCACTTAATAACTCAAATAGCCCACTATAACAAATTGTTGCTGAACGTTACAGAAGTAAGAACAAATGGCGAGTTGCTGTACAGACGTATTTTAACAGTCTTTGAACTGTTTGGTTTTTTTTAAACTTTGCCGTCAGTAGCAGGCGTTTAACAGCTTATGGTTAAGGCTCTGATTCTGCAAATACTTGGAAATGAGAGTAACTTTACAGATATGAATAAAGTTCATAACTGAAACCCAACGTTCCCTTCCATCTTTGTTGATGTTTTGTCAGATAGGTCTCAACAAATCTGTCTGTCTGCTGGGCTTCAAACCATGCGTGCTCCAGGACTTCCCCAAAGTGCGAGGTGCAGTGTGCACTGAAAGGCTCTTCTGATGTGGGGAAAGCGTACAACGTGAAAGAGTTGAAGACAGTAGGCAGCCCAACAGGGCAATTATCTGCATCACTGAGTCTCTTGTCTTGGACCCAGTGACTTCCATTCTCTTTCTCTTTCATGCTGCTAGCTTCTCCTCATAACTCAGTACAGACTAGACAATACCCATGTCTCCTACCAACAGAGCGTCAAACACCTATTCTGACCAGGGAAAATTCAGCACCCACCATAAAACAGACAATCATCCAGCCACTACTAAATAATCCACTGCTTTTCATAGAGTAGTAGCATTTAAGGCCAGAAGGGACCATTAGATCATCTAGTCCGACATCCCATACAGCTCTGGCAGGGCTGGCTGGAAAACAAGAATTTCATTTTGGCAAGAATGTCAGGGTTTTGAAATATGTTTTCATGCCTCATCAGAATGAAAATGTGACCCTTCAGAATGTTCAAGGTTTGAGAGCATGCCTCTCTAGCTGGGTGGTTAGGGGGCTGGCCTGAGATTCGATTGACTTAGCTTCTGGGCCCTTTTCTGTCTGATTCAGAGCAGAGACTTGACCCTGGGTGTTCCACATGACTGCCCCAACCATCAGGCTGTTCTGTGGTGGATCTCTCTCTCTCGCTCTCTTCCCATCCTCCAGAAATTCCATCCTGGACCTAAGAAACCTTCCTATCAAAACTGAGACATTTCTGTGAAAATTTCAGTTTCAATAAATTGGCATTTTCTGATGAGGAAACAAATATTTTCTCAAAGTTCCAGATCCAGCTCTAATCACAGACCCTTAAATGTCACCCATGTAACCCTTTGTTAAGCCTAGTAACTTGTGGTGGACTGGAGCATCTACCAGAAAGGCATCCAGTCTTGATCTGATAAGATGACGAGAAGCAGAATTGACCACTTCTATTGGTAATTTGTTCCAATGGTTAATCATCACCCTCGCTGTTAAAAATGTGTGCCTAACCTTGTCATAAATAGATAGCTAAGGGTTAATGTTTCTTTTACCTGTAAAGGGTTAACAAAGGGAACCAAACACCTGACCAGAGGACCAATCAGGAAACTGGATTTTTCAAAGTCAGGGAGGGAATTTTTGGACTCTGAGTCTTTTGTCTGTCTCTCAGCTATGAGAAGCTTCTTTCTTCTTCTAATCTTCTGTGTCCAACTTGTAAGTACAGGTAGAAAAACAATATAGGCTTTTATGTTGTTTTGTGTGTATTTACATGTGTGTAACTTGCTGGAATGTTTCAAATTGGATATCTTTTTGACTCAGACTGTTTATTCATATTTTTCTTATAAGCAATAGCCCTGTATTGTCATCTTGTTACAGAGAATATGTTTATGTCTTTTTTCTTTCTTTTTTATATAAAGCTTTCTTTTTAAAACCTGTTTGAGTTTTTCTCTGGTTAAGGAGAAAGGAAAGACAGGGGGGAGGGGAAACACTACGCTCTGTGTTTAACTCTCCTAGTGTCCCAGGGCGGGAAGAAGCTAAGGGGGAGGAGAGATAGAATCTCTTCTGTTTCCTTGTATTTGGGGTTTGTCTCTTTGTGGAATAGAGGAGATATGCTTCTTGGTATTGTGATGTAAAGAGATTGCATCAATACTCCCAGGTTAGCCCATAGAGGAAAGTCTGGGTGGGAGAGAGAGAGGGAAGGGAAGTGGGTTATTTCCCTTTGTTGTAGGCTCAGGGTTTCTGAGTCTTGGGGTCCCTCCAGGGAAGGTTTTGGGGAGACCAGAGGGGGCCAAAACCCTGGAAATTTTGGATGGTGGCAGCGAGATCAGATCTAAGCTGTTAAATTGAGCTTAGAGGGGTTCATGCTAGGCACCCAGATTTTTGGATGCTAAGGTCCAGATTTGGGAAGAGGCTTATGATAAACCTCTAATTTGAATGTGTCTGGCTTCAGTGTCCAGCCATTGGTTCTTGTTCTGCCTTTCTCTGCTTGATTAAAGAACCTATAGTACTCACTATTTTCCCCCCATTAAGTGAAAAGCATATATGCCATGATGAAGTCACTTCTCATGCTTCTTCTCACTGTATGACATTTTCTCCAGCCCTTGAATAACTTTTGTGGCTCTTTTCTGGATCTTCTCTGATTATTTTTTTTTTAACATCCTTTTAAAAAATGTGAACACCAGAACTGTAGCAATATTGCTGTAATGGTCTCACCAATGCTGTGCACAAAGATCAAATCACCCCCCTCCTCCTTTTTCCTACTCTCCTGTTCATACATCCAAGGGTCACACTAGCCCTTTTTTTTGCCACAGTATTGCACTGGGAGCTCATGTTGAGTTGCTTGTCCACTGTGGCCACTAAATCCTTTTCGGAGCCCACTGCTTTCCAGGATACAGTCCCCCATTCTGCAATTATGGCCTGCATGCCTTGTTCCTAGAGGTAGAATGCTACATTTTCACTGCATTAAAATGCATTACCAAGCAATCCAGATTGCCCTGTCCTCATCTTATTTAACAGTCCTCCAATTTTTGCGTCATCCACAAACTGTATCGGCCGAGACTTCCAGATCATTGATGAAAACATTGAATGGTGTCGGGCATAGTACCTATTCTTGTGGAACCCCACTAGAAATATCCTGTGGCCCAAGGACCTCTTGTTGCCAACTGGCAATGAGCATAGGGGTGCATAAGAGTTACAGGCATCCTCTTGGTCTCATGTCTACATACTAGTTCGTCAAAGAGTGTCACAAAGTGGGGACTGGACTAGATGACCTGTCGAGGTCCCTTCCAGTCCTACGATTCTGTGATTCTGTGTGTATGTGACAGTGATATAAATGCCTAATGTGAAATGAAGCTCCTGCTTCATGTTCTCCAGCAAGTACAAGCAATACTTAGCAGGGCCGCCCGGGGGGTGTGCAAGTGGGGCAATTTGCTCCAGATCCTGCAGGAGCCCTCACGAGAGTTTTTCAGGGCCCCGGGGGGGCCTTCACTCACTCTGAGGGCCCCAGAAAACTCTTGCGGGGCCTGGGTTCATGGAGCTTCTTCCGCTCCGGGTCTTCGGTGGCAATTCAGCAGCGGGGGGTCCTTCTGCCCCAGGACCCGCTGCCGAAGTGCCAGGTCTTCAGCAGCAATTTGGTAGCAGGGGCCCCCCGGGCCACCGCCGAAGACCCCAGGCCCCCTGAATCCTCTGGTTGGCCCTGATACTTAGGTTCACCTGTTCAGCTCCCTTGTTAAGAACACAGATACCGTGCTTGATTGTGAAAGCAGCAAAGAATCCTGTGGCACCTTATAGACTAACACGTTTTGGAGCATGAGCTTTCGTGGGTGAATACCCACTTAGTCAGATGCATGTAGTGGAAATTTCCAGGGGCAGGTATATATATGCAAGCAAGCTAGAGATAATGAGGTTAGTTCAATCAGGGAGGATGAGGCCCTGTTCTGACAGTTGAAGTGTGAAAACCAAGGGAGGAGAAACTGGTTCTGTAGTTGGCTAGCCGTTCACAGTCTTTGTTTAATCCTGAGCTGTTGGTGTCAAATTTGCAGATGAACTGAAGCTCAGCAGTTTCTCTCTGAAGTCTGGTCCTGAAGTTTTTTTGCTGCAGGATGGTTACCTTTAAGTCTGCTATTGTGTGTTCAGGGAGGTTGAAGTGTTCTCCTATAGGTTTTTGTATATTGCCATTCCTAATATCTGATTTGTGTTCATTTATCCTTTTCCATAGGGACTGTCCGGTTTGGCTGATATACATAGCAGAGGGGCATTGCTGGCATATGATGGCGTATGTTACATTGGTGGATGTGCAGGTGAATGAACCGGTGATGGTGTGGCTGATCTGGTTAGATCCTGTGATGGTGTCGCTGGTGTAGATATGTGGGCAGAGTTGGCATCGAGGTTTGTTGCATGGATTGGTTCCTGAGCTAGAGTTACTATGGTACGGTGTGCAGTTGCTGGTGAGAATACGTTTCAGGTTGGCAGGTTGTCTGTGGGCAAGGATTGGCCTGCCACCCAAGACCTGTGAAAGTGTGGGATCATTGTCCAGGATGGGTTGTAGATCCCTGATGATGCGTTGGAGGGGTTTTAGCTGGGGGCTGTATGTGATGGCCAGTGGAGTCCTGTTGGTTTCTTTCTTGGGTTTGTCTTGCAGTAGGAGGCTTCTGGGTACACGTCTGGCTCTGTTGATCTGTTTCCTAATTTCCTCGTGCGGGTATTGTAGTTTTGAGAATGCTTGGTGGAGATTTTGTAGGTGTTGGTCTCTGTCTGAGGGGTTAGAGCAGATGCGGTTGTACCTCAGTGCTTGGCTGTAGACAATGGATCGTGTGATGTGCCCGGGATGGAAGCTGGAGGCATGAAGGTAGGCATAGCGGTCGGTAGGTTTTCGATATAGGGTGGTGTTAATGTGACCATCACTTATTTGCACCGTGGTGTCTAGAAAGTGGACCTCCCATGTAGATTGGTCCAGGCTGAGGTTGATGGTGGGGTGGAAGCTGTTGAAATCGTGGTGGAATTTTTCCAGAGTCTCCTTCCCATGGGTCCAGATGATGAAGATGTCATCAATGTAGCGTAGGTAGAGAAGGGGCGTGAGTGGACGAGAGCTGAGGAAGCGTTGTTCCAGGTCAGCCATAAAAATATTGGCATATTGTGGGGCCATGTGGGTGTCCATAGCGGTGCCACTGATCTGGAGATATATATTGTCATCAAATTTGAAATAGTTGTGTGTGAGGATAAAGGCACAGAGCTCAGCAGTCAGTTGTGCTGTGGCATCATCAGGGATACTGTTCCTGACTGCTTGTATTCCATCTGTGTGTGGGATGTTTGTGTAGAGAGCCTCTACATCCGTGGTGACTAGGATGGTGTTTTCTGGAAGGTCACCAATGCATTGTAGTTTCCTCAGGAAATCAGTGGTGTCACGGAGATAGCTATAGATGCTTGATTGTGGTTGCTAGTCTATACACCCAGACCTCATTTTAAAAATGACCGCTTGTTACCAAAACAATAATAAAAAGTCATAATGTGTACGTTAGGCATGAGTGAATTGTTAATTAAAAATCTGAGGAGATTGGAACTGAAGACATGAACCCAAATAATGACATTTAATATTGGGTTTAAATTTAAGAATAGTGCACTGTAAAGAACTTGCAAAGGTCTCCAGTGGGACCTCTCCTAGCTGTCTGATAGGAGGAATGGTGTTTTTAACCCATCCACCCCAGGGCTGTAAAAGGAGACATAACATTTATTCCCCACTCATGATTGTTAAGTGAGGATCGCCTCTGCTGGTGGGTAGCTATAGATGTTTTAAAAAGGTCACTTGTTCCAATGTGCCTGGGTTCCTGTGCATCACTTTCCTTGTTTTTCCTACGTTTCTTGGCCTCTCCTGGTTTATGATCAAATCAGGGTGACTCCTGAGTGCTTTTATACATGGGATCTTGCAAATCATTCCTTTGCTGGAAACCTAGTAATGCTGGGGATTGCTGTGGAACCCCATGATGTCTGGTCAAGTGGGGAGGGAAGCCAAGAGAATGGAAAGGAAGAAGAAGAGCACTCTGGAAACAGATTAATAAAGGCGGATGGCAGCCCTTAGTTACGCTTAGAGTTTTGGGAAGAATCTCCACTGACAGGGGACAATGTAGAGATGCCAAAGTTTGGAGCTGGCTGAGCCATGAGAAGAACACATGAGGTGAGTGCTCTTCAGTTACATAGCTCTGCAGTGACTGAGGAGGCCTATAGCTTTTAGCAAAAGGTGAGACAGGTTGGTTCTCTGGGAGCCCTGGGTGAAAGCAACAAAATGGAGCAGACAGGAGAGAGAACCGTCAGAGAGAATTACCTTCTCCGCACCATGTAAACTCTGCTTTGAACAGGGAGAGCGTGCTAGGGCCTTGCAGATGTCGCTCACAGGAAGGATCTGTTCAGATCTTTGATTTGAAGCTATAGGGCAATGCAGTTTTAGTGCATTCTGGTGCAACGTATTTACTGAGTATCCTAAGACCTGACTTACCACGGCACATCAGTTCTCATGCTAGGTAAATGCATCAGAGACATGGCCAGCATTTCCTCCATCTGCAGAATTAACTCAGTTAATCTGGTACCCGCAGTGACAGACACCTTGCATGGGGATACAGACAGGAATGCAACAACCTACCCACTAAGACCCTCACTTTGTAATGCACTTAGCGTGAAACTCACCATGGAGTGGAGAGCCTGAGCAGAGCTCCACACACCATCATGGGAACACCGTGGAGATGGTTTGCTTGCCATGCCTATGTCAGGTGAGAGGGGTCATGATATTCATGACAGCACGCATGTGGCTGGCCCTGACATCCTGCACAATTGGGACAGAGGGAGGGTGGCTACTATTCCAGCCTGTAGGCTGGAAATGGGGTGGGGTATGTAAGTGGGTGGTAAGAAGAGCTGTATTGGATATGGGTCTGTGTGTTTTGCTCCCCCCAACTCTATGCCCCTCACCCATTCTAAAGCCCAGTTAGTTGGTCTCTGTTCAGGCAAAGTGAATTTCATCTGTGCAGTACGAGTGCCCCACCCAGTCCGAACACCCTTCGGACAGGAGAGTAGGAAGAGCAGATAACTGCTTCCCTTCCTAAGAAGGCTTCTTTGCTATGGTCCCTGTACTGAATAATGCTGCAGATGCAGTGATGCTGGGGCATGGGCTTCCTGTGGGGACATATGGGTCTGTGCAGAGGAAACAAAAGATCTGCTCTAGCTCCAGCCTGAGTTCTGGGCTTGATGCAGGAACCACTTGGGGAAATTGTCTGGACTGTGTTGTGCAAGTAGTCAGATTGAATGTGGGTCCCTTCTACCTTACAATTAATGACAATGAGAACCAGCCAAAGCCCTTATAATGAAACCGAAACTGAATCAAACTAACCCCCCAGTTGTATTTATACTATCAGTAACCTTCTTTTCAAAATAATTCTTGAGCGTTTCTCCTTCCTCTTGTCAGGCAAGATGTGGAAATTTCAAAATTCCGTGGGAGAGGCTAGCCACAGTATGTTGGGGGTAAAGCAGATGGAAATCACTGTTTGCATACAACTTCTGCTTTAATTCTCCTCTCCTTATAATAAATGTCTGGTTTGTTTGTATGCACTTCCTGGCTGCGTGGAAATGGATATATTATACTGCAAATGCTTCTGTGAAGAAACGTTTTTGCAATTGTGCATTAGGATTTTGTTTGTTTGTTTGTTTGGTATTTCCTGCCTCGATAAAGCCAAAAGCACAGCTCTTGTAAGAACTCCAATCCAGTGTGCAAAATAAAGACGTTTCAGATCCAAACAAATATTAGACTTTTGGATGTTTATCCCAACTCAACCAACGCTTAGAACCTTTTGAGGTGCAGACATTACTAGCTTCTTGTGAATTTAGGTGGGAGTTTAAAAGCAGCCCTGTGTTTTTTTAATAGGAATAGCGGTGATCTAGAGCTCTTGCTGCTTTTATCCAGCAGCTATTTCTAGCTTCTGGGGCTTTGAACGTGGAATAACAAACTAGCAAAGTTTCTTTTTAGGTGTCATCTGTTATGTTTTTTGTCTTTTGGAAACAGTGTAGTTGGTGCCAGCTCTTTGCCCATCTATCTTTGCTTTATAATCCTATAGAGATAAGAGGTAGGGGTCCCAGCTGCTGTGTGTCACATCTATAATTTGATGTGTTTTGGTTGATATCTGAGTGGGTTTCTGACTGATTGTTGCTCCTTTTGATTCCTACAAGGACAGGACCTCTTTGTCTCTCTGTATATAAGCATACTGACTTGATGGTGGTTTGACTCAAAAGAGAGCTATGACCACCCTACTTTGGCCAAATGGCTAGGTTGCCATCACGTGAGGCCATTTGACAGAAGATGAATGTGGAGGGAAGGCAGTAACTGACAAGACGATCCTTGCAAAATCTATGAAAACTTGTATTTTGTAGAAAACTGAAAAGAGAAGAAAATTGTAGAAGCATCGCGATCTTAGAGGCAGGAGGTTTTCTCATATGTACCTTTTTTCAGTAGTCCACGAAAATCAAGGAAAAATACAGGGAAAGTAAATGGGAGTGAGAAGAAAAATCCCAGAAAGAGTATGGACAAGCAGTGTGGTCAGATATCCCAGTTCCTAAGCAGGATCAGCCTGGGGATGAAAAGCAACTGACTGAAGATGCACCTGGGTCAGACAGAAGTGGTTTTGGTGAGAAAGAGAGCAATAGAATTTGTTGGAGCAGCAGACATCTTGTTTTGGTGGCTGGCCTGTGGTTTAGAGCTCCCTTCCATAAGACATTGGCCTCAAGCAGTGGTTCTCAACCTTACCCATATTGAGATCTCCCTCCTACTTAGCAATATGGGAAGGGCAGAGTGCTCCCAGTTCTCTGACACCTGTTTGCAACCCCAGTGAGGACTGTGACCACTTCTTAAAGTGTGATTGACCCACAAAGAGTACAAGCTACAGAAAGACCCTGTACTGTATGCTTTGCAGTACTGCATATTGATTATCAGAGGGATAGCCGTACCAGATCATCCACACCATCACTGGTTCATTCACCTGCATGTCCACCAATGTAATATACGCCATCATATGCCAGCAATGCCCCTCTGCTATGTATATCAGCCAAACAGGACAGTCCCTATGGAAAAGGATAAATGGACACAAATCAGATATTAGGAATGGCAATATACAAAAACCTGTAAGAGAACACTTCAACCTCCCTGGACACACAATAGCAGATTTAAAGGTAGCCATCCTGCAGCAAAAAAACTTCAGGACCAGACTTCAGAGAGAAACTGCTGAGCTTCAGTTCATCTGCAAATTTGACACCATCAGCTCAGGATTAAACAAAGACTGTGAATGGCTTGCCAACTACAAAAGCAGTTCCTCCTCCCTTGGTTTTCACACCTCAACTGCTAGAAGAGGGCCTCACGCTCCCTGATTTAACTAACCTCGTTATCTTTTGCCTGCTTCTTGCTTGCATATATATACCTGCCCCTGGAAATTTCCACTACATGCATCCGACGAAGTGGGTATTCACCCACGAAAGCTCACGCTCCAATACGTCTGTTAGTCTATAAGGTGCCACAGAACTCTTTGGTGCTTATCGATGCCAATGCACCAGAATAAAGTGAAAGAGAAGGAAAATGGCATTCCTCGAGCTTCCCAGACATTCCCAGGGCAACAACACCTACCTTACTTTCATTATCTCTCTAGCACTGAGGATTAATAATATTGCAACTACTGTTATCAAACCAACACATGCACTGTCTTCAGGCAAGAACTACTGGAAGGGAAAGGTCAACTAGACCACCTGAATACTTTTCAAAGAAAGGCTAGAGGGTGGAAGAAACATATGCCCTTCATCTTCATCTGCACTCTGTTGAAGAGGCTCCTGGCTTCCAGGCAGCAAATTCTTCACTATTGCTGTCTCGCGTTTCTGATAGCTCATCAAAGGCATGCTCATGCTCTCAGACAAGCAGCCAAATAATTGCATATCTTTATTTTACAGCACAATATGCATGGTTTGAGCCTGAAAGAAGTTGAGTCATTATTTCTAGCATAGCTTCTGGGCACAATGCCAATACCAGGATGCCACTTCTACAATGAAGGGATGCCACCAGCAGAGGGTGTACGCATAATCAACTGATAAAGAATAACAACTTCTCTTTCAAAGTCCAAAGTGGATAAACAACTACATAGGAAACCAGTAGCAATACCTACCTTTCTGGACCTCAGAAAGAGGCAAGGATTATGTCACAATATAACAAACAGACCATTATGGATCTCGTTAACAAGATCTGAAAATCCAAACATGCAGGAGCCATGTTTTATATGCAAACTGCATCTTCATTAACCAGAGGTGGCCCTGAACCTATCTTGTTCTATCTTCAGGGTCCGGGGCTGCATCCTAAATGGTATGGCTCAGGCCATTTTGTACCTGTAGCCTTTTCAATGGCAACGTTATTTAAAACCTAGCTTAAAAACTCTATTTACAGGAAAACTAGTCACGGGGGTATGTGCTGTAATTCCGTGTCATCTTGACTAACAGCAGGGGGAGACCAGTCCTCTTATTATGCGTAATGTTTGATATTGTAGTTATAGGGATTCCTCTATACCCTAAACCCCTAGGGTGCCAGTTGTGTGCCTAGTGTGCTATGTCTTGGAGGCAAGCACTGTAGGTGCTCCAGCAGCTAGGCCTCGTAGGCGTTAGTCCTGGTGGGTCCCATCACTGCTGAGACACATGGCTAAGGGAAAGGTTTTTACTAGGGCTGGCAGAAATGGAAAGGTTGCAGGTACCCTACGTACAGAGGTTTAAACAATTAGGGTTCAAGGTGAGCCAGATAGTTCCTTTTTGGGTCCCTGGGGTAGTCCAGTTGAGAGTCATGGTCCTCATGCCTGGGGTGATCTTTCCAGTCCAGTGTCTGTTCAAGCAAATAAACATTTGCAGATTTCCAAGCCAGGATCAGTTAGTATCTGTCATGGTATAATTCCCAAATCTGAACCTTAGCATCCAAAATCTGGGTACCAGCATGAATCCTCTAAGCTTAATTATCAGCTTAGATCCTATAGAGCTGCCACCAACCAGAAATTCCAGTGTCTGGTACATTCTGTCCCCCAAAAACCTTCCCTGGGGACCCCAAGACTCAGATTCCTTGAGTCTCACAACAAAGGGGAATAAAACCTTTCCCTCCCTAGCTTACCCTGGAAGATACTGTAATTTAAACCCCTTGAATCTAACACACAGAGGAATGCCCCCTCACCCCTCTTCTCTCCCCTCACCCAGAGGCAAAACAGATTCAGCTCCAGTGAATCTAAAACAAAGAGGAATTTTCTCTCTCTTCATTTCTCCTGTCTCCTTTCTTCCCCCACCAATTCCCTGGTGAGTACAGACTCAATCCCCTTGAGCCTCAACTAGGAAAAAAATCAAACAGGTCTTAAAAAGCAAAACTTTTAATAAAAAGAAAGAAAAAACATAAAAATTGTCTCTGTAATCAAGATGAAATATTACAGGGTTTTCCAGCTTATAGAAAAAGGATAAACAGCCTTATCCAGAACAAATACAATTTAAAATATTTCCAGCAAACTACACATTTGCACATAAAGAAAACCAAATAAAAAGACTATACTGTCTTTCTACCTTTGTACTTACAGATTGGAAACAGAAGACTAGAGAGCCTGTCAAGACGTGTGGTGACCCTCAGAGCCTAGAGAGCACACACACACAGAACAAAGGACCCGGACCCACACCCAAATTTCCCTCCACCCAGAGCTGAAAGTATCTTGTCTCCTGATTGGTCCTCTGGTCAGGTGTTCCAGGTCCCTGTTTTGTTAACCCTGAGCTATCTGTTTATGACAGTATCTTTCATTGAGGCCTCTCTGCCCTGGTTCCCTGATTAGCTGCTGCTGCTTCTTTGTAAGTCCCTCACAGACCTGCACTCATCTTTGATGTCCAGCCATCACAACCTTTTCCATATGCTGCTCTGTCCACAGCACCTGGGGCTTCTTTTCAGCTCCCTGCTGCCACATGACTCCTACTCTCGGACAGAGCCCAGCCATTTCCTAGTTCAGGATCTTTCCCTTCACCTGGCTGGAGAAGAGCACGTAGACTGGCGAGGTGGCTGATGGAATTTGTAATCCCCTGTTTGGCAAATCCATCACACTATATATGCAGTAGAGTTGCAATAACAAGCCATGTATTAAATTTAGTTTTGGTAATTTTTCATTTCTAAGAGCTATAGAATTTAGGCATATAGACATCTGGCACATCTTCAAAACTGACAGTCTTACTAGTATCACCCAGCCTTGGACGGAGCGGATTCCTCAGTGCTGAGCAGATAGCTGGTATGCAAAATTGAGGGAGACTTTCTCTTTACGTGTGGCAGCTTTGCTCATTTATGCTTTGGCATCATGGGAAGAAGCTTGCTTCTGAAATGTCGTGATCTAATGTGTTAACACCTGTAGAATCTGTGTGCGTGCAGTTGTGCTTGTTTTTAAACTGGATCATCAGTAAAGTGAGTCTGTTTGTTCCCCTCTGTCAGCAGCCATCAAACAACAGGCTTTCAGCACACCCACCTGCCCTCATGTGGATAGTGTTTTGGAGTCTGAACCCTCTGTAAAACAATCAGACTGAGCAAGTTTAGGCGGTTGTGCCTATACAGAACACCTACATGCTTTTGACAAATAAAGTCAAGCTTTGGAAAACTATAGTCATTTGCCTCCTCCCTAGAATCTTGCATAAAGAACATTGTACGCTGAAGAGTGTGTAGGGCCAGCTACCGTGATCATATTATGTAGTCGAGTATATATTCAGTCACTGGAGGAATTTTACCCTCTCTGTTCTCTTTATTCATTATTTAAAGTCTGATCCTGTTGCTGTTGAAAACAACAGCAAGACTCCTACTGCCTTCAGTGGGCGTAGGATCTGGTTTAAAGTCCTCAAACAATATTTGGTCCAGTAGAGGGTTACCATTGTTCCAGAGCATATAATAGTATGTGTCACTGTGCATGTACAGAATGTACTATTCCTTCTACATTCTTGTATCCCGTGGCTTTGTTTTGCTTTCTATAAACTGTCTGAAAGAAATCAAATGACAAATCATTCCATTCCTGAAATATCTATAAATGTGTAAGATCCCCACAAAGAAAAAAGTAATTAGTCTGAATTCTTACTGCGCTCTAATAAGGTAGGAGCTCCAGAGGGGTTGTATCTGGTGGAAGGCAAAGTAGACAGTGTTTTACAAGCAGAGGAAATAATGTTTAACTATAAGCATGTCCTTCTAATTTCTGCTTACAGCTGTACTCATCAGAAATCCAATTTTGCTGATGCTGGCACTGTAGGGATTTTAATCTCCTTTTTCAGGAGGGAAAAAGTTTCCCTTCTCTGGTTATAATTTCATTCCTTACCATGGTGACTGCATTTGGACTGTTGTGGGACATGAGGGCTCGTGCCTCCAGCTCCCACAATGCCCATCTGCACGGATGATAGCTTTAATGTCTGAACTGACCATGTGTGGAAAGTGCTATGTGCAGGACCGGTGCTAGGGGTTTTAGCGCCCTAGGCGCACGGCAATTTCGCCACCCCGCGCCCTGGTCCCGTGGCTCCAGTGGAGCTGCCGCAGTCGTGCCTGCGGGAGGTCCACCGGAGCCGCGGAAGCAGCCGACCGTCCGCAGGCACGACTGTGGCAACTCCATCAGAGCCACCTGCCGCCCTCTCTGGCAAAATGCCGCCCACCAATAATTCTGGCGCCCTAGGCAATTGCCTAGGCCGCCTAAATGGAAGCGCTGGCCCTGGCTACGTGTAAGTACTCAGGTAAGAACTCACACTGACAAGGCCACTGCAGACAGAAGTCGTTAAAGGCAAATGTGCTGTTTGACAGATCCCGTCCTCCGTCTAGCTCTGTATCATGATTAATCACAACTAGCTTTGACTAGACACATTTTGGTATTTGCATTTAGGAAGAGTAAGTGTTGAGATTACTCTTAGCCTTGCCAAGGCCACACATCATTGGGCAATTCTCTCAGAAACATCTGCAACCCTGAAGAGCTCCCATGGCATGGATCTGAAGTCCAAAAGTTTGGGGCCAAAAGTGCCTTTTCTCTCATCTCCAGGTTAGGAGCCAAGCTCTCAAGAGGTTACCCAGTGCTATAACAGTGTTCTTGTACAGCCAGCATTTGAGGAGATGATGTTGTGTAAAGGCACCACTGTCAAGTTGGGTAAATTAGTATATGTTGGTGATGCTGTTATTCTTTCCTTGTTAGGTTTTGACACCCCACCCATCACTGTGGTGTCCCAAGCGCATGTTCTGCACCCACACATAGGGTAACTTTTTTTAATCTCTTGAAAACTGGCCAATTTTGTAAACATTTCACCAAAGTATAGGGTTCACCTTTGTATGAAGATTTCCCTAATCTCTAACTTCTCTTCTGAAACCATCTGGATAGATCCTCAAGTAGGATGTATGGTGTTCTGTGTGGAAAAGCCAAACAAACTTATTGTTTGCTGTGTGTCACACCTCTCCTGCATTTTCCTTACAAGACAGGTCTCTGAGGGTGAAAGAGTCACCTGACCAGTACATGCCAGTTTCAGCACTCTGTGGCTCTCTCTGGTGTGCAGAAAAAGAAACAGGCTTTACAGTGGCTTGTGCCAGTCCTGGGTGAACATTGTGCCATGTATCTTTTCTTCCCCATGAGCAGATTTCCCAGCACTCCTTACTCAGAGCCCAGCCCAGCAGAACTTCACATTAAATCATGAAGTGGTATTTTGTTCATACAGGCAGTCTCACTGGAGCCAATAAAATTGTTTGCCCCAGCAAGGGCTAATCATGTGAGTGAGAATGTTGCAAGCAGGGTGACGAGATGTCCCGATATTTGGTTCTTTGTCTGATATCGGTGCCTATTACCCCTTACCCCTTGTCCTGATTTTTCACACTTGCTATCTGGTCACCCTAGTTGCAAGGTTGGTTCTGGCACTGTTTTACATGGAGATGAACTCCCTTTGACATCAGTGGGAGTTTTGCTGGAGTATGGGGTGCAGAACAGGGCTGTGACACAGCTTAAATAAAGGGGAGCAGCACTCATTGCCTATATAATTCTTATAAATCCAACAAATGCAATTCTTCAGTAATGAAGCATGTTCCTCGCCATCTGGAGAATCTTCCTGAAGCTGATGTGCCTCACTGTGGTTTGTTACAAGCTTGACCCTTGTCAGCTTTAGGCTCTGGCAACTGGCATAAGTGGGCATCGTGCCACCCAATGTACGTGCATAGTGCAAACCCTGCCAGAAAGTTAAAACAGACATTAGGGACCCGGATCCTCTGTGGTGAGTAGTGCAGGAGCAGAGAGGGAGCAGCACTTAACAGGAGTGGGCCTCAAATTTCAGTATTTGGTTTGTCAGATTCCCATTGAAAATCTCAGCTGGTGCAGTGCTGCATGCCTATGATTAAGGGGACATTGCATCAAGACCCCTGCTCGGAGCTGGATTAACTTCAAAACCAAAAAAAAAAAAAAAAAAGCCCCTTCTATGGCCGTGTAAGGAGAGATTCTGGCTCTGGTGAATCAGGATTAGTGCTCTACAAAGGGAGGAGAAGGCTATTATAGTGAAATCTAGACCCTGATCAGCTCTCCATAGGAGGCACCCACAGATCTCTGCAAAGGAGAGTGGGGGCGGGGGGGAGAGCATCTGTGGCCAGGCCAAGTTTGCAGAGGCAGCCAGATCACCATAGCTGTACCCCAGAGAAGTTGTACAACTTCCATTGAATAGAGTGCATGGAAATGTGTTGTGGGTATATGAAAGTAATATTCAATTTCAGCTTATTCATAATAAAATCAATAAATGTACTGAACTGCCCACTGGATCTATCAAACTGATTAGCTTTTCCAGTGACCCCAAGCAGACAGGAGCAGGGATAGTATGAATGAGATGAAATAATGTTAATTCTCTCACATATTTTGCCTTTTTCATTAATATTTTTCCTTCACCTTTTCAGTGCGTTTTGATTACAAGTGTTTTTGGCCTCTGTAAACTGTATCTATACGAGGATAGTCTATATGAAACTGTATTTAGCAGCTGCTTGTAGACATGCATTGATGAGCAAATATGACATGTAGTCACACACACACACACATGCTAAAAATAAGACATTTTAAAAATCCCAAACAAAAAATGCATGTAATGAGACTGAGAAATCCCAGTGTTTTCTTTATCATGCCATGTGTAATTTTAACATGAAGTATTATGTAGCAGTCTGTTCTGGCTCTACCCTGTGTAAGCAGATCACGTAAGCTCCTCTGCACAGTAAACTCAGTGTTGAAGAAATTAAATCTGAAATGGTTAGTGTTTCTCTGTAGTCAATGTGTGGTGGGGAGGGTTTATTAAATGGGTTTACCTGAATTTTCTGAAGTTAGTTTAATAAGAAAGAGAATTATTCTATTTAAAAGCAAAACAGCACAGTAAAATGATCAAAGTCATTGGGCCTTGTGGTGCATTTTTTAATCAGGTAAAACTCCCATTGCCCTTTGAGGAATGAGGGATAGGGTATGGTCTTGTGTTTCTAGTGGTTAAATCCACTGACTGTTGTCTAAGCACTCCTTTCTCCTAACAAGCTGCTCAGTGAAATGTGCTGAGAGGAACAAGGTAGCTCAGAAAGTACTGCAAATGCTACAGCTGTCTCTCTTTAGTGGTTAAAGAAACTCTGAAAGTCCCTTTTGGGGATAGAGGTAGAGTGGCTACGATACTGGCTAACGCTTTCTAGGGGGATGCTCATTGGGCTAGCCATCCTGGATGGGAGCAAAATGTCCACAAACCCTGGCAATATCTTCTTGTGGGATGATTTCACCTACTTTCTGGACTGTGTTCACCCTACACTTCTTTAGAAAGGTCTCAGGAAAATAGGATACAGTATTGTGGTGTTTAAAAATTAACTAATCAGGCTTAACCCGCTTCAGTTTACAGTGGAAAAAAATGGCAATTTTTAAAAAGGATGAAGACTCTTTGTGAATAGGGACTTTGGAGAGTAAATACAGGACTGAAACCCAAGAATCTTAATTTTGCCTCAAATTTTGGTGATACTGTTTCTATAGAGACCAAAAGGAAGCTTTGGCTCCCCCACTCAGCTATTAAAGTTTAGTGCATTGAAAACTGTCTTCATGCTGTGATACCCTTTCAAGGAGTAGAATAGGGTCTGAGCTAATCCATGAAAGTTGTCATGCTATGAACTAGTAGTCAAGCTTTTTCCTTTCAATTGAGTCTAAAACTATACTGTACTTCACACTTGATTGGCCCTTCAGATGGCAAGACTCAATATCCCTGCTGGAAATAAGCTCGTCTTCACACAGTGATTTGAACGTAGAAAGACCTTGTTTCTATGACATAATTACTAGCTCTACGATATGCAAGTCATAAGGAAAAGATTTTTAAAAAATTTGTCTAACTATATAAATCAAACTTTTTAAAATGCAAATTTAGCAAGATTTTCAGTTTGCATGTCTCAGTGACGTTGGCGTGCTGTCTGCCAAGAGACTATGGACCTAATCAAACATTCCTACCAACTTAAGAGCGTTTTTTTTCCCCTCAGTGTTACATGCATAAATATAGCAAGGGAAAGCTATCATCTGAATACAAGCCTCTGCTTTATCCCATTGAGTATACTGAAGCAAAGGTAATGAATGGGTCATTTTATTTACAATCAGGGCTATCAAGATAATTATAAACCAAAAGTGTGTACTATGGCAATTTTTATAATGGAAAACACTACTTCCTTTGACCTTCAGGCTGCTAGTTCTGTTTGTTTTCACATGGGATAGATCAGTAGCTGGTATCTGTGAGATATAACAGGTGGAGTAGCCAGCAACAGTCTAAATTAAGAGTTCACAAGTTAAGCACTAATATATTTTTATTAATAATTTTTTTAAGTGGAAAGATGCCTTGATCTATGCAGACCAAAAGGGGGCACCAGGGTATTAAAAAAAGTTATGGTGCTTTTGGTAGTTAACAAATATAAAATTAAACATAGCTGATACTCTTTTTTGGGGTTTTCCCTTGTGTATTTAGTGAATGAAAAAGAGCTATTCTCCTCAAAAGTGGGCTGAATTTCCAGTGTTTTCAAAACACCGACAAAAGACATTGATTCATAGAATGAATGCATGTATTTGGGTGGGGCTTCTTTTTTAATATTCTGCAAGTTTTTAAATGCAGGAATTTGGGTTTTATTTTTTCATTTTTGATAAAATGTTGCATTTTCTCAAAATCATTTTCATAACAGTTTGTTTAATACATTTTAAAATCTTATCAGCATGAACTCTCTTCTCTTTATAATTCAAGATTTGACCCTGCCAACACTTTTAAATGTAAGTTTCCTTTTTGCTAGATTAACCACTTACTCAGTGTAACAGGATCTCTCTTTACTGGGGTGTGTTTTGAAGCTGAATCAATCAGTATGGAAAATTTCCTATAGCATAGTTAGCACAAAGTCTACATTCAAAAAGGCAGCATTTATTGCAAATAGAGGCTAATTTATAGATTATACAGACAACAGCAGCAATCGGGGCAAGGCACAGACTTTAGAAGAAATTGTACACTTTGAATAGTATGACATGAAAAGTATTCATTCTTATGTTGTGGTAAGGTAAGAATTAAGTAGCATAGGACACATTCTATGTACATATATTTGAAATCATCAGACTATAGACAGATTTGTTTAGAAGTCGTCTTTGTGTGAATTAATATGACATAGGTGGTGTGCAGATTAATTGTGTTTCTTGGTTGTTGATTTTTTTTGCTTCTTTAAATTATACAAGTTTTTATTATGCATAATATATACATCTTAAATTTAAAAAGAGCCAAATGTGTCTACTTGTTCAGCATGAATGAGACTGTTAGAGCTATTTTGCCTATACCAATCATAACTTCTTTTATTTGTATTTTTTGTAGCTATGTTAGTTCAAACATCCTTTCATAAAATTGTCAGATTCAATTATTCTTAACACCAAATTTGAACAAGTTTGTTTCCCTTATTTTCTGACATCTATTTTATTGGATTTTAAATTAGAATTTAAAAGATGAACTGGAAGATTTCTCAAGCATTTAACATAATGTTTTATAGTTTCATTTGTATCTGGACCCAAGCTTTATTTTTAGTTTTGTTATGAAATCCTTATTTATTGGACCATATACTATGTAATGTCAGGCATCTGACTAGCTGTTGTTATAGTAATAATTATGATGCATGTAGCTAATTAGTTTGTGTAATCTGGAGAACCAGATTTTTTTAAAAATTGTTTATATTTATTTAAATATCTGGATTTCAACAATAATATTAAATTCCAGTTATCAAAATGCAATTGTTCATATAAATACAATACTTGTAGTTTTATTTTGAAATGTAACCAATTTTATATTTAAAAGGGTAAATATCACATGGATATCTTCTGATTTACTTGAAATAAAGACATAGTGGCATTATGGAATCCACACCATTTATTGTCAATGCTTTAAGAAAAATGGAGTACACTAAAATCTAATTGTGATTTAAAGAATGACATTTGGATCATGTCAGTTATTTTGCAAGAAATGTAAACAAATGACATTTTGTTAGATCACACTTGGAAAGAATGTACGTTCATACATAAATATAAATGAATGAGTACTGAGTTACATGAAAACTATTTTGAATAATCTAGTTGAAAAAACTGCAAATATTCTGTTCCAAGAAAAATATCTAGTTGGCGCAGTTTTTTTCAGAATTAATTTATTCCATGTTCAATGTCCTGCACTCTTTATATTTCCACAAAGTGCAGTTCAACTATATATTTTGTGAAGAATAATCACTGAAGAGTGTTACAATTAACTTGTCCTATTAATATGATTTCTTTAAAAAAATCCTGTAACATGCTCACTCTTTCTGCACTCCAGTTAATCCTATACTGTGCTCTATAGTCCTATGGATTTATTTTTTTTTGTTTACACAAGGGTAACAATGTTCATCAAATTAATTGCTGGACATTTAAAAATAGAGAAGTCTGGAAACCCACACAACTCTGGTTCCTAGAACATAAATCTCAATCAGAGTATATAGAAGGCTAGTTTCTCACATTAAACTGTAATTCTATAATTAGTGACATTTTGCCTTGGGATAAAAGCATATTTGTGCAATTTTAAAACATATATTTTGCTATTTTTATGTGCAACACAAGAGCAGGGAAATAAAAGAAACAGAAAATTCCTCAGCGTTGTAAATGTATCATGCGTCACTTAAATACAAAACAAGCCTTAGCTTCTTAATTTCATGACTCAAGAGGACAAATTCTGCTCTCTGTTGGATTTGTGAAATTCATATTGAAATTAATTAGGGCTTCATAGGTGTTATTCAAGGCAAAATTTAAAGTCAATTATTTTTCCTTGCTTTATATTTTTTCTACATAGCCAATTTATTAATGTTTGAAATTTGGCTGCTGCACATGCTCAGTGACTTAGCTTGCTTTCTTAACCCACATCTGTGTACTGTGTAAGCATAAGTAAGGTCTCTGTATCATGTAATGTCACCACTCTGGACTCTTTCCTTCATAAATATAGAGTCACTATAACCAGAATTTCCATTTGCTTGTTGCACTGTGGTGGAGAAAAAAACCTCATGCTCATTCTACTTCACTGTAATTGCAGTTTCTCTTTATCCAGCTTGGCTGTAAGTGGATGTTAATCGGTGAAGTTCTTGCTACTTTCAATATTATATACTGTATAAATGAGTATGTGGGTCCACCCCAGGCCATTTAAAAAAACCCAACAAGCTAAAGTGAACAACTTCAAACTCTTGTTAAAAATAAAGCCTCAAGTTGCTCTAAGCCTGTGATGGTATCATAAGAATCTGTGAATAGTAAGTGAACACTTTAAAACCTGGGAAGTATATCTTTTCAGTGTTGATACAGGTTATATTTTGATGACTCCATAATACTGATTTTGTCTTTCTTTAATGCTAGCATAAAATAAGGAAACTGAATCTCCAAAACAATTCTGTTTCTCTTCTACAACCCACAAAACCCAAGACTTTCAAATTTAAGGCAGAAACTCAAAAAAGTGACTGATCTTGCAAATCACACAAGGTGTAGTGTTATAGCACACACCTTAACTCAAGTTAAAGATGGATTTCTTTCCCTTTGCCTGTTTAAATCAGATGCCTGATACCATTTCAATGTAAGTTTTCATGTATAACAGTTGATTTGTAACAGTCTTATTACATACAGCACCTGAAGATGAGGATTATGATGTGATAAAATCAGTACTTTTAATTAACCGTAGAGTTTTGGATGCCTCATTACCTACTCATAGAGGAGACCTTTAATATATCACCAGCATCCATTTGCAGAAGTAAAGGACCTCAAATTTAAGACATGAGTTAAAAAAAAAATACTAATAGGGTATTCTGAAGCAGATAAATTAAACACACTAAAGTGGAAAAGGTTTGATGCTGCTCTGCATAAATAGAGAATTAAATGTGCATAGATATAGTTTTACTGTATTACTTAACACTGATTAACCTAATGTTGATACAGAAGAAGTGATAAAAATGGGTAATTGCCCGGTGATTAGGACGCAAGACTAACTGTATGACCAAGACCTAACGGCTTTAAAAATATTTTGTCAAAACGGACTCGTATGGAAAAAAATGACATTCCATCCTGTTTCTTGCTCTGGAACTATCTAAATTAAATGCAGAGACTCTTTCACGTTGCACACTGTTTTTGCTCATTTGACATTTAATACTGTGTTATCAGTACTGCCCATCTTAGATGAGATACAGAAGGAAACCCCCCAATTTGAGTGCGATAAAAATTTAGCTAATCCAAAATCTGTATAAGTTCTTCAGGCATGAGTCAGAAAAAAAACGTGCTCAGTTTATACACTGTAAAATGCAGAGAGAACCCTAAAAATTTGGCATATGTGGATGAGTGTAATATTAAAGTGAGTGGCATTTGGGCCAGAACTGGGGCTCCTAATGTTTTGTACCTATTGTAAAGGCTCTTCTTTCAGTAACTAGCCTTTCATAATAAACCCAGGTATAAAATGGATTTTTCTCTATAAAAATTGTAATTCATTTTGAATAAAAACTATATTTGAAAAGTTTATTGAAAGCAACTTAGTTCTACTGCTTTTTATTCTTTTCACCATGGCTGAAATGCTAGTGCATCCAATAAATGTCATGTTATTGTATGTTTGAAGTTTGCAACTAAAACCTTTTATTTTTAATCTCTAATTAAATCCAGTAGGAAGTATTTCCTGAATGGCCGAGACCTTTCACACTCTGTTACCTAATTCTTTGCAGGTGATTTTTTTTTTTTTTTGGTCCTGTGAAATGCTAGCCATAGCAAAAACTGTTAAACTCCATAACATGCAAATGTTGTCTGACAACTAGTAGATTCTGAAATTTGGTGGTAAATAAAGAAATTTGTCAGCTAGAATATGTGCAGAAACAATATTAATTTTAGATTTTCGTTCCCCGAAATTAATTCGAGGTGTTAAATGCTAACTAATAATTTTCTAGTAATATGTAAAAATATTCTAATACTCATATAAATATTTTACATAAAGTTATTTTGTCCTTTTGTTTCACAATTCATAAAACAGTAATTAAAAGATATTGACAGCATTCAATAAATACTGAAATATCAGAGATTGCTACTATATTTACATCTACTAACCATGTTACATTTGTATCCTCATCTTAATTGTCTAATAGGAGGCTTTTTTTCCTTCTTTAAAGACTGTTAACTCTTAGGAAATACTGGAGATTAAGACAAAATTATATTGCACAAAAGGGAAAGAGGGGGACTGTAGATTTTCCCCTCCCCCCCACACATTCAAAGAAGTCACACACCAGGCCAAAGTTCCAAATATCCTTTTTTTTTAAAGTGCACACACTGAAGTCCAGACGAAAGGGCAGCAAATCATGTAAACTACAACACACTAACAATGGAAAACACCCAACTCACAAGAATGCCTTTTCTCTCCCAAAGAAGAATCAGCCCCTCACCTCAAAATGTTTTGCTATAAAAAAGGACTTTCCCAGGCGAAATAACATACTTACATTGGAAGGAGCCTTTTATAGTGTGGCTGTTTTTGTAGTTAATTTAAAAAGTGGCCCTTCTTTTTCCTTCCTGCAGAATAAAATAATGTAAAGAAATACAAATGGCACTGCAATGGCTTGGGATTTCTTGCCATCTCTTCTTACGTGAAGAATTCATTTGATACATGAGGTCTATATCTCTGTGCTGGTATCTACAATTTAAATGTTTCAATGTTCTTCAGAACTATATAGTGAGATGTTTTCTGTAGGTTTTAATAATGCCAGCTGAAACGCAAACAACTCAGTGAGCCAATTAAAATCATATTTCTTTCAATACAATAAATGGAAAAACAAACAATATTTTTAATGCTGATGAAATATCATTTTGGGATCAACAAAGAGTGAGAGTTTAAATAATTGATTTATCATTTTTTAAAAAAATGATAGATTAAAAAAAGGAGAATTCATTGTATTTTGGATAGAAGACACTATTTTTATTTTAAGGCTGACATCTAAATGAATGAAGTGACTTTTGTTTAATTTAGTGTTGGTATGTTTCCTCTCTCCCCCCTCATATATACATACAGCTTACACAAATACATATCAGTGTGTGCATTGCTAAACCTTTGAAGTTTTTAGTTATCTGTCTGATTCGTAGCTTACTATCCCTCAGCCAACTCTTTGTCATTTTAGCCATGAAAAACTCATTCATGATATTTGCCACTATATTGTTTGCTATTAAGGCCCTGATCCTGCAAAGATGTAACACATGCTGAACTTTATGCGGTTATCATCTCCTTTGAGATCTACTGATGAAAAGTGTGATACGAGAGCTAGGTGTTGTTATGGTGAGTAATCTCAGGCACTGCAATGGGACCATTTGCAGTGAAGAGTGTGTGTAAATCTTTGCAGGATCGGGGCCCTAAATGAGGTAAAGTGAGCTATACAATGCATGTATAGCCCCAGTGTTCGTGGAGAGGTTCATATGTTCTTAAACCCAGGATCAAGCCTACGCATCTCTGAAGTGTGCTGTCACGAGGTTCTGCTTTTTCAACACTCAGACCCAGTGGCCCATTGTCACCTCCACGCAAACCTTGAAAGATGAACCTCATAGGACCACTCTGCTTGCTCCCTTTTAGCCCTTCCAATCTCCCTCTCCTCATGGCTCCCAGAGCACCCCATTGTTAAAACCCTCCTGCAACCCTTCTGACACCCTAAGTGTCTCCCGATCAATACACATGCCAGCCTCTGTGCCCCTTTACCCCCACTGGTTGTGCTAAGCATTTGTGGGAAGTCTGCCAGATGGGCAGCATGTCTTATTTCACTCAGGACTCCCTCTTTGCATATGTTTACTGCACAATTATATGAATCATTACAACTTTATCCTCTTGTATTACTTAATTTCAGTGCTAAGATCAATACATTTACACTCAACGCTGGAAATAAACAAGCATTCCCCAGAGCTTGGAGTGGTACTGACTAATGCTTCAGGGCCATATGCTTCCATTGATCTGTATGCAGAAGGAAGAGCGGAATATGACTGTTAGCCTGCGCTGGAGTTTAAATTACGCTTGCATGCTTGCTTTCTCGCTCTGCTTTGTATCAGTTATAATTTAAAAGGAAACATTCTCCTTCTATCTACAGGATCATATGCTCCCCTCCCACATAAAACCATATGGAAGGTGACACTTACCAGAAAAGAGGCAGGATTTCAGTGTCCCCTCAGTTGTGTTCTCCAAGACAACATCGACCTGGCAGCTGTGAGCAAGGATGAGGGGAGCTGACCAGAAGAACACATGCCCAGCCCTAGGCGCCACAGATACAGGAAGGGCAAATCCTACAACAGTCGAGCCTTATCTGCAAGGCCAGACTGCCATCCAGGCAATAGCTTTATAATGTTGACATAGTTTACGTCTTTACATAGTTTTTGAGTATTGCAAGTTTGGGGCCCTTTTTTCCATAGAGCCACTTGTGCAGAACTGTGTTCAAGAATCGAAGCACTCATTTTTAACAATTAAGTTTCTAGCCCTTATGGTTGTGAAGAAAACCTTAAGAGTAACCAAATGAAAACTGATGCAGTGGAGCCTGCAGGCAGCCTGGAATGCTAGCTGAGCTGCCCTGTTTATCTCAGTGAGATAATCCTGAAACCTAATGATGGCAATCTGTCAACATTAACTATCTCACTGCTGATTATTTTAGCAGAAACATCTAGCTAATATGTTTTGACAATTTGGGATGATGGGATAAAGTGCCAAATTGCCCCTGCCTACCTGTCCAACATCCAGCTTTGTCCTGATAACTTCAAAACCAAAGTTATGAGTTTCCAATACAGAAACTGGGGCTATAAAAACAAAACAACAACAAACTAAAATGCAAGAACAGTTTAAAATTGAAATTTAATAGAAAAATAAATGACATGAAGAGCTGCTATTTTGATTATTTTCACACTTAGCCCATTAAAAAAATCCAGCTGACCAAAGGGAAAAAAATGAAGCTGCCACAGCATGTCCTGTCTGCAGCACCAGACCACTGCAGAATCTCTGTGGAGTATGTGGAGGCCTTGTTCTATCACCTTACTGCAGAAATAACTCTCCAATTGAAATGCACTGGTAATTTTATCATAGGAATGTGATGGTGAAGTCGCTAGAAAATTAAAAAACAAAATAATTTTCTCTGCTCTTCTTCATGCGCCTTTCTCTTTCTTCACTTTTTAAACCATTCTACAAAATGTGCTGTATGCAGGACTAGCCTCCATATAGCAAAGAGGATATTTCAAAACTAATGGGGAATACAGAGAACGGCAACGCAAATGATGAAGAGCATGGAGAATCTTTAATATATGGGGAGATTGAGAAGGCTGGGATTGTTTACCTTAAAAAGGAGACAGAAATAACATGATAAAAGTATATAAAATAATGAATGGCTACAGCAGTGGTTCTCAACTAGGAGTACCCCGGGGGGCACGCAGAAGTCTTCCAGGGGGTATTTCAACTCATCTAGATATTTGCCTAGTTTTCTGATAGGCTACACAAAAAGCACTAGCGAAGTCAGTACAAACTAAAATTTCATACAGACACTGACTTGTTTATACTGCTCTACATACTATACACTGAAATGAAAGCACAATATTTATATTCCAATTGATTTATTTTATAATTATATAGTAAAAATGAGAAAGTCAGCAACTGACACTTTTGTATTTTTTATGTCTGATTTTGTAAGCAAGTAGTTTTTTAAATGAGGTGAAACTTGGGGGTACACAAGACAAACCAGTCTCCTGAAAAGGGTACCGTAGTCTGGGATAGAGGCGGTAGATGGTAGATCATGTTTCCCCTGTCTCAAAACAGAAGATCAAGGGAGCATTCAATGAAATTAAAAAGTGGGAAATTCAAACCTGATGGAAAAAAAAATACTTTTTTACACAATGTGTAACTAGACTGTGGGACTCACCACCACAGGATTGTCAATAAGTGCAAAACCTTAGTAAGATTTCAAGAGAGACTGGCCATTTATATGGATCTCAGGAGTATTCAAAGTTAATGCAAAAGTAGGTTTGGAAGGGATAAAACCTCAGGGTTCAGGGTTTAAATGAATCTCTAACTATTAGGGGTTGGGACGAGAATTTCCAGGGTGTGAGAATATCCCTCAGCTACCTGCTGTGATGGTCTTACGCCTTCCTCGGAAGCTTCTGGTACTGACCAGTCTGTGACAGGATGCTTGGCTAAAGGAACCTTGGATCTATCCAGCCTGTCAGTGCCTGTGTAGTTTCTTTCCCGCAGAACTGTTGTCAGTCTTTGCTTGGTCAGTCTAACATTTCTTGACTGTTCAGAATTTTTTACTTGTCTTTCCTCCCCTTCCATTTCCCCAGTTATTTGCTCACTTCTTTCCCCATGTTCTTTAATCTCCCTCTCCATCCTTTCTGCTCCCTCAGTTTCTCTTAAACTGTCTCATTCCTTCCTTTCTTTTCCTGGCCGCTTGCTTTCCTTCAGTTTATTTCTATGATCTCCACAATCAGCTCTCACAGTCCAGGTTCTCATGCTGTCCACACTCAACCGGTCCCATTCCTCCCACTCCACTGCACATGCTCACAAAGCTCAGGCAGGGAAAAGAGCTGCTCCTTTTCCTGCTCTTCATGGAGCTTCCAAAATGCGTTGCTAGCATCTCACAGTGGCTTCCCTCCTCCTCGGTGGATTCCACCTCAGCTTCAGCATTTGCACATGCAGCCTTGTTTTGCATATTGGGAGGGAAGAAGAAAGGCTCAAGTTCAGTCTCGCCTGCAGGGGACATGGGCTCTACACATGCTCCCTTTCCATACAGAGCTTGGCTTGCATGCAGTTGTGCTAGTGACAGTTGCACGGTGATATGGGATACTATAATGCAGCTAGTATTCCCAATATGGTAGCCATTAGCTATAAAGCCATATCTTTCTGCCTTGTATCTGAGGGCAAAACTGGGCCCAGGGTAAATGCCAGAAGCCAAATCCAGCAGTCTTTAGCTGGGCAAAGCTCCTTTAGCCTGAGTTAGAAGTGCAGGATTTGATGCCAAGAGCTCACAATTGGAATCACTTGGACCCTGAAGCAGGAGGATCACAACACAGGTAGTTACAGATGGAAGCATTCTGTGCTTTGAAGAGAGAAAGTTTGGCTATTGCTAGAGTAGTTTACTATTTTCCCTAAGCCTTATCTCTCTTCCCCATCCCCCACCCCAATTCCCCAGCTCAGTTTGTGGAAACATGGCCACTGCAGGTGATGTGCTCTCTGTGGGAATGCACTGAGTGAAGGAGGCACTGAGCATCAGAGCAAAGGCCAGGAGTTTTCACGTGGGAGCTACTTCCTGTAAAAATCCATCCCCAATAAAATCCATGAGTTTGAGGGTGGAGGACAGAGGCCCCAGATTATACCACATGGAAGAGGAAGGTAGCCCCATCCACCAACAGAAGAATGCTATGGAAAGTTTCTGTCAAAACTGATGGAATTGCCATTACCCCTTCTGTGTCCTTCTCCCCCATAGAGGAAAAGAAGAGGGCAGCTCTTTGTCTGCAGCATACAGATATAGTTCCCCTGAGTCCTCCCACATTACTACATGCCACACACCCTTCCGTGGAGTTTACAGATGTTTTGAAGATCTGTGTAGGATGGTTTTGGGTTGTCAGTTGCTATGGTAGCCCATCCTGCAGGAGGGTTAACTTGTGTGGGTAGCTATAACAAACTGATGTACTTTTCAGTGCACTAACATGGAAATTTAGGGCCCCTAATCAGTGTTTTGCCCATATGTAATACTGTTAACAAATAGGGGTCTCTATTTTAGTCTTGTTTGTAACTACTCTGTGTCTCATTCTGGCTTCCTGGTCATTTCCTTCATGGATATAAACCAAACCAACACAGTGCCTGTCCTCTAGGGAATAAGCAATCCCTTTGTTGTACCATCAAGGTCCAAACATCTTGGCTGACCAATGTATGATCAGAAAACATATTATACTGGGGGTATATTTTGTTATCTATTCCTGGCACAAAGTAGAAGTAGCTCAGTTAGACCAAACCTCACTAATTTACACTTTGCTACTCTGAACACTCCATAATTTACATCCACAAAGCAGTGACTTCTCCCCATTTGTTAACATGGACTGATAGCAGAACACTAGTGAGGCCTCTTATTACTAAGACTTTGGTACTTTTTCAAAGTGTACAGCTTTATACAGTACACTGGGAAGAATTATCAATGATTAAAACCAAGCAACACTTGTCAAAGTAAATTAACAAAGTGCGGTTTGAGAGGCAACATCCTCTCCCTCTTACTGTGTGTCTTTGCCTTGCAAATTTGCAATGATCAGTAACTTGCAATGGAATTTCAAGGCATTAGTGCTACCGAGTGAGGTTCTGCTACGTAGCATGGACTTCATCAGTGTGTAGCACATGAGATTTTGGAAGCAATTTCCATTCTGTTGTGTCCCGTTATACACTATTGATATTACACCTGTTGCAGATGTAATAAAACTTCATATACAGAGAGTGTAATCCACTCTTTCGTGTACACACCCAGACTCCCATATGGATTGTCACAAATCCATATGGTGGCCTGACACCTGGATTTTGCATTTGGATCTCTGATTTAACTGAACAATGTTTAAAATCACATGGCATTCTCTATGGGCCTAGTTCCCTTGACTATGCATCCAAGGTGGCACAGAAGTAGAATTTATTTCATCAAGTTGTGGAATGAATTATGCTCCTGCAATTTGCTCCAGATCTTCCCAGTTCAGGTGATAATATGCAAATAAATGGTGCACAGTGCTGAAGTGTCTTATTCTCCTTCAAATCACTCCCCATTGGAGGATTTATATTACAGTGAGAGAAGATAATGTGCATCTGGCCAAACACCTAAGACTGCACAAGAAAGCATAATGCTCTGATGCATCGTTGCCGCTAGAGGGAGGAGTTAGTGGGTGCAAATAGGGAATAAGCAATGTGCCCCCAAATCCCTAGGGAGACATTGCAAATTCTTGGTATGGAAACTGTGTAGCTGCAGCATAGCACTAAAAGTGCATGGCAAGAGATGCTGCTCCATTTACTCGCTCTGTTATGGCACTGGAACTGCTCCCCTTCCAAGCCTAATGAGCAGCAGAGAAGATGGCTGCAGGGACCCTTTTAGCATATGAGCCTCTCAGATCCGCTCCAGACATCTGAAAATTCTGTTGTGAGGAATCAAGGGTAAGCAAATGCGGTTTACATGCTCCTTACATGCAAAATGATACTAAATACAGTGGTGAAACACAGTCATTTCTGTTGTCATAGACTAAAATTTCCCCAGGTATGGAAAGTGCAAGTTTTGTCATTCATGTCACTAGCATCAGGATAGGACCCTAACTGGAGAATCTAGTAAAAACCTCCACTTGATTTACTTGAACAAAATAAATTATTGTGAGCTCATCCCTGCTAGTTTATATAACTATCGTAAATCTCCGTTGTGTATATAATAAATTATCATGTACTAAGTATCACGCGGTAAACAAATTACCATGGGACTAGTATTTTTGCTATCTGTGTAGTTACTTGAGGTTACCTGATTTTACTTTTGTGGCATAGCGCCACCTTGTGGATACTCCAGGTGTGTAACAGGAAGTGGAGAAACCAGAGGAAGTAAGATAATGAGAAACATGGCGACAGATGTAGTTTGGGGCTTCTGCATGAAAACTAAATCTAGCTTCATCCATTATTGTTTACTTGTATTGTGCTAGATGCTGTACAAATGTAGCAAAGAGCACTCACATTTAGGTATAAGGTGAGAAAAATCTGGGATATACCACATGCAAACAGGAGGAACACAAGGAAATAAAGACACCACCCGGATGACCATGAAAAGCAGTGGTCTCAGCACACCTGCTGCCTGACCATAGTCAAATTATGATCTTGATGTAATCATTTAATGCAATTCACTGAAATCTCAGAGTCCCTGCTTCCTCGAACACTGCAACATTTATGATCTATTTTAAAGTTGTTGTTATTCAGTCTTGGTAGGGGCCAATGTGTAAATAAAATTTATTTCAAATCCCTAACAGCAGTGATATTATTATGTAAGTCAATATAAGTAAAGAAGAATATGTTTCTTAATTATACAGAAATTACAGTGTCATTGATCATGTTTGACATGATGGGAGTTCTGATAGTCTTGAAATGGTTACCCCCAAAATAACAGATAACTAGGTAAGAGAAGATAAGCTGCAGAATACTATATATCAGGAGTAGGCAACCAATGGCATGTGTGCCGAAGGCAGCACACGAGCTGACTTTCAGTGGCACTCACACTGCCCGGGTCCTGGCCACCCCCAAGAGAGAGATTCAATAATTTTCTCGAAACAACAAGACACGACAGACACTACAGTTGTTGGGGAAAACCTCCTGCAGGCATACAAAAGCCGTTGGTTGGCAACATGGGTTCACTAAAGATACATTTTTTGGCACTCTCATCTAGATTTTTTTCCAGCACGAATCTGGCGGAGCAGTGAGCAAGCGAGCATGGCGAGCGATTTCACGCCAGGACATTTTGCGAACGATGGAGAAACGCTATCAGGGCAATGGACCCGCATCAGTGCTTGCAGACTATTGCTGGTGACAGTGGACAAGAGATGCTCCATTTAATGAATACAAGAGAAAGCCAAGAAGCGGCGAGTAGACACTGAATAGGACTAAGACTATGTACATAATAGTTTTTGGCCTTTTTGTTTTAATAATAAATTTTATTTATATAACCCTTTTTGCTGATTTTGAAAGTGTGTAGCATAAACGGACAGGTGAAATTATCATGTAAAGCAACATTGAAACACATGAAAGACCCTACGTTTAAATTTATGAATTAAAAACTCTACTATTACACTCACAAATACAAGACATTAAAA
>NC_133776.1:100370583-100450108 GCF_003597395.2 Chelonoidis abingdonii | reverse complement strand
TGTAAAAACTTAAATATCTTAGAAACAGTAGCCAATCAGTTGTTTTAATTGTCATATTTGAATTCAGCACATCAAAATACATAATAAATACCACATTTTATCTCTGAAGCAGATGACTTCTCAAAAATTGTAGACCAGTTTATTCAGTATCAGATTCTGATTCATGGTTCAGGTCCTCACCATCAAAACCCCAGTGTGAGAGGGTCTGTTTGCACTATCCCTACAGTGCCTTCACCGGGTGTGGTGCAACTGAGAGTACCTGAACTAAACTTGCTGCCCTGAACTAAACTTGCAATGCAGTCTCAGTGAAGGGTGTCTGGCTGTAGGGCTCTGCACAGGACATTATGGTGAACTCATGGCTAGACTCCATTAGAACAACTTCTGGGTCTAATTCTTCTCTCACTTAAACTGGTGTAAATGTGGAGTAAAGCCAGTGAAGTCAGTGGAGTTTCTACTGATGTAAAACATGGTGAAAGGGAGAATCACATCCTCTGTTTGCACTAGCCTTTCCCCAGAAGAGGTGGCCACACATCCTAAATGTATCAATCTACAGACAGTCTCCTGAGTGTGGTGTAAAGAACAAACTAAGCAGCTCCACGCAGAAGCTCAAAATCTGCTGTATCTTGTGCCTAGAATCTACTGTTACTTACAAAATATTAGTGCATAAATGGGTAGGAAGCAGCAGGCAGCATGTATTTATGGAAAAGAAATTTTGCCAGAGGAATCTGATTGGTTTTTTTTGATGGAAGAGAAAAATTAGTAGATGAGGCAATGCTGCAGATGTAATATATTTAAATTATCTTAATTGAAAAAATTAATTCAAATTGTCTTGGCTAAGTGCACTGCAGATTGAAAACTGACTAAATAGCTCTAAACAAAGGACAATGATAAACAACATTGTATCAAGTTGAGGAGAAGTCCCCCAGGGAACAGCGATAGGAATGGACTTACCTAGCATCTCTATTAATGGTCTGGAAGAGGGAGTAAACAGCCCACTAATGAAATTTGCAAGTGATCCTAAACTGGGACACTCTTGAACACAATTCAGGACAGAGAAATAATAGAAAGGGGCCTAGAGAGATTAGAAATGTGTGCAGGAAAAAAATAGCAATTCAACATAGAAAATTCAGCTAGTACCTCAAGGGAAAACAGTCCATACCAGAGAGTACTCCACAGGAAGCAGGCACTTGGAAAGCAGTAACGCCGACAGAGACCCAGGTGGTAGGGGACAGCAGAGAAGACCTGAGCATGTAACATGATATTCAGTATAGGTGCAAAAAACCAAAGTGTTCTTCTGAGCTGCATACCTTAGTGGAAATGCCAGCAGCCTCCATTAGAATCCTCCATCTGCTCTGTGCTGACTTTTGCTGCAGGACCAGTAGCACTGGAAACCATGAGATCAACAAATACATTTTTCTGTTCCAAAACCCAGATACCTATTGGAATCAAATGAAATTTTTCAACAGTAATTTTTAGGCCGTGTTAGCTTGTGTCAAACACAAAAGTAATGATTCCTCTATGACTTTTTCTCTTCCAAACGTGTAGAAATATAGCATAATATTGCTAATTTTATTAAAAAGAATTCATAGGAATAAATTGGAAACATTTAGCAGACACTTGTTTTGTATAGTTTAGCTGTACTCGTTTTGAGGGTCTAGCATAAGACTTTTGGAGACTTTAAATATCGTACACAGTTGTATTTGATGATATGTGGTTGGTTGATTTTCCAGCTTAGCACAGTTTTAGCCTGTGCATATATTTAGTAACAATTTTAAAACAAAAAATCATGTCCAACATGTCGGTCTCTTTCCTTTATCATAACATTTATTTCAGTTAAAGCTGTCTTGAAGTGATAGACACCTTTATAGGTGGAGGTTTCCTACAACATATAAGCCAGTTTATCAAAGGCCGGATTTGGTGCTGTTATTTTTCTATTAGGGAGGAATTACACTAAGCCTCTAGCAGACATTTTGTGTTACCATGGCAGCCCATATTTCCTACAGGGTTGTGACCTCTAATGACTACAGTGGAAAGCTAGGAAAAATGGGGACTCTTTGAAGATTAGTAAATAAATGCATACTTATGCAAACTATCCAAGAGATGGCCAAACTATAGAGCGGGAAAACGAGATTCTTAATGTTGAGTAAATGATTATATGTAAATACCTGTGTGTAAAAAAAAATCACCTTTGATTTCATTGTGTTTTTTTAAAGCCTGTTCTGTTTTCTTCATGACAGTGGTATGTTGAATGCATTTTATGAATAGGACATGCAAGGAAACAGAAATCAGGAGTTTAGAATTTCAGTACAGATGCTTTCTTACCATCTACATCATTTTCTTTTCGTACAGGCTTTTCAAATATTATTGCTGTTTTGATTGAATTTTCAGTGTTCTTTTAGTTCATCACTGCTAGATAAAATAAGGCAGCAGAATGTACTGAACTTTTAAACAGACATCTCAGTAGGGGCTGTCTTTATTCTTTTAAAATAGTACAGTAAAAAAATCCTCTTTTAAAAAGAACAGATTGATTTTTATATGAGGAGTCTGGCAAAAAAAAATGTGTCTACAAAATAGTACTTGTTTTGGACCTTCTAATTACAAAGGTGTTTTATAGGATTTGTTTATGAATTCTAAATGTATTTGTATTATATTTTCTAGTTCTCTCTTACATGGTATATAGTTTCAATAGAGTTGCCGATACTCCTTGCCTCTTAAGTTAATGACCCTTTTCACGTAAACCCCAATGTTTCGTTTTGTAATAATGTCGGGGAAACTGCCTGGAAATTAACAAAATGTATTGCTCACTTCCCCTTCATTTACTTTCTTTCTGTAATTCACCAGACTTTTTTCCTTCAGAGAATAACTTTTTTAACTTTGTAACACAGGTGCAGGGTCTGAAACTCTCAGAGAGAAGCCATCAGCTGAAAAAGGGAACAATCCAATAGATTTTTTTACAAAAAAACAAAAAACAAAAAAATACGGTGAGTGGGTTGTCTGATCCCGAAGCCCTTACTCTCGCTTCAGGAGTTTAGGATCAGGACAAATGTCACTTATTCCTACAAAGCGAAATTGAGTATTTTACCCTTTTCAAATCCTCATTTAAGAAAGTAACTGTGGAATTCTCCAGAACTGGGCTCCAAGCACACAAACTTCCCTTAGGTTCCAGGACCACGGTCGTTTGTGCCACGACTGTAATGTTAAATTTATAAGGGTACCTTTAGACTGGAAATCATATCAAGCTATCCTCATGTCCAACTCCATTTGACTGAACCCAGACCTGCTTAGGACTCCGTTTAGCAGAAAAAAATCTGACCATAGCCGGTAAGCCCTTGGAAGGCTGCCTCTCTCCAGCATGATGCTGGTGGGCTGTAGGAACCAATTTACTTGCTTTGGGCTGATTCTGCTCCAAGTGAAGTCACTGATGTCAATGGGAGCAGGATGGGCCCTCTGATTTCCTTCTACAGAGTAGCAGGTGGAGGCTTCATATTAATGAGCCCCTCCTTTTCTTTGCCTTCAGTTCCTACCAGCCTGAATTAGGATGGTCATTAATTGGTCTCCTCCCAGAGCAGAACCCTGAGCGTGTGTAAATTTGTTCATCTCTAAGGCACACTACTGTCCTCTAATGCTGTGAACCAAATATGGCTGCATTTCATTGATGAGGAAAATGGAGTGTGTGTTTGGGTATTTGGTGTATATAACTGATGTATAGTTTTCTTGGCAACTACGGGGAGCGATCCTGCTCCCAATGTAATCAAGGGGAGTTTTGCTGTCTGGTTCAGTGGGATCACATATGAGTTTATCGTTTGCGTGTGGGCAGAAGGCGCTGTATTAAGGTCAGTTTGTTGCTGTGACTTAGGCCCCGCACCTCTCCTTGACAGTCCACGTTGGCTCCCCACTCAGCATGCTGACCTTTGGAATCTCTTTTTCAGGTGCCTCTCTCTCTCCCCAGGCATTGTACAGGGAGCCCGGGGCCTAACTCAGGGTTGTGAATTCCACTAGGTGACAGGGTGCCTAAGTCCTCCTTGTCAGTCACATGCACAGTCCCCTGTGCCATGTACATAGCAGTTTTCTTGATTCCCAGGTCTGGAGAACCAAGGATCTGAGCATCACTGCTTGATCAGCCCCCATTTGTAGGAGAGAGAAGAACTTTGGTTAAGTGACTGTTCATGGGAGCTCATGTACCATTGTTCTGCAGTGAGCTATTTGTTCCCTGCTATATGCGTTGTCCTTCCACAACAGGCCAAAGTGACCTTGGTAGGTCAGCCCATTGCACAGCCAGTATTCATGGCCTTCTTGGCCTAGCTTGACTTGGGACTCCCAAGTTGGGAGGTTGCTGTAATAACCTTTTCCATGGTAGAGCTCTAAGGAAAGGAATAAATGGGATAAAGTAAGATCTTGCTGTATTAAAGAAGGGCAGCCCCTCGGGCTCAGCGCTTGGAACGTTGCTGTTTGGTATTTATGTAAATGGTATATGCAGCGTATTAATTTTTTCTTATAATCTTTCAGCAGACGGTACCAAACTTTACAGCAGTGGATTGTGTCTCATTAAACTGCTGTCAGAGCAACAACTGTATTTATAATGTCTTTCAGTGTGAGCTGGTAAAATAAATGGCACACGTTTCCCCAAAATAAGCTTCTATTATCTGACAGCGCTCTTAGACTCTGTAAGGTTAGAAATAATTACGATGAGCTCTCCTGATGAGACTGAACTTTGAAACAGGGACTCATTATAAGTGTTTGAGATCCTAGTTAGATGCTTCTATGGCATTTGAATAGCATATTAATCCTTTAATAAAGTAGTGTAGATTTATACGCAGCCTTCGGGCTGTGTTTCTCTTATGAAGACATAGAAGGATAGTACCCTAGATGTTTTTCCCTGCATTCTCTACTGACAGCACTGAGAGAAACTAGAGGATTGGTCCTCTGGTACCTCATGGCAGATGTCAAAATGTACTTGTTAAGTATGTGTTACAAGGAGCTAGAGACATAAAACATGTTCATCAGTTAATGTCTATATAGATCTGGTGTTAAATACAGCTTATGCTGGCTCATACATGCTTGGTGCAATATGGTTCTATATACGTCTATATGTTGGTATTTGACACTAGGCCCTCCATGCAGTGTTTGTGTGTTTGTATTAGAATATGGGGCCGGATCTGCAGATGGACATCACTGCTGCAACTCATCCTCGGCTGAAATGGTTTATCTGCCCTGTCATCTCCTCTTACTTGCCTATAGTACTGCCCTCCTGTATGGCCTCCCTGTATCCTAGCTCTCCAGATTGCAGCCTGTACAGAATGCTGTTTCCAGCCTCTTTGCATGCATAAAGAAGGGAACCCCATCAATGACCAACTCCATTCCCAAACAGCCGTGCTGGCTCCCGCTTCATCTGAGGATCTGGTTTCAAACTCCCTGGTGTACCTTGCCAACCTCATTTCTCTCTATTGCACTCCCTGCTGGCCTAGTGCTGGCCACCTTCTCTTGGACCCTTGATACGTTCTGGTTGCTGTTGCTGACAGAGGCTTCTTTTCCGCAGCTGCTGCTTTGGGGCGCAGCCTCCATGTGTGCCCTGATCTCACTGTCTGTGAGCAGCTCTTCACATCTCACCTGAAAACATCTCTAGCTTGATTCACTAGTGGAGTAGTCCAGGCTGTGAGCCCAAGAGGTGGGAAACCTGCCCAGATAGACGAGGTGGGAGCAATACAAGCTGCCTGAAATATCTGCTTCTCTTGGTGGGGAAGGACTGGAGCCAGCTAACGTGGCCCAGAAATATGGTGGGACCAGGTGAAGGAGTATGACAAGGGCTCTCAGAAAATGCACTGATTCTGCATCTGTCTTGAGAAGCCTCCACTGGCAGAGCTTTTACTGTACCTCGGCTCTATGCTAAAACTACTGTCCCCTCACACAACCCGACAGGGAAAAGCATATTCTGCTCCCCAGAGGAGAAGTCTCCTTCAGAGGAAGCTACCTGAGTAGCCACAAGGAGCAGTAAATTGCACCCCTGATGGCTGCAGGATTGACTCAAGGCCACCTTTCTCCCCTCCTGTAATTTCTCTCTCCTCCTGCTATGATGTCTGATTGAGCTCAGCCACTGGATTGCTGAACTCTGCAAAGTGTTTGCTTTGGGTTACAGTGGGTCTGAAAAACTCTCTCCTAAACAAAGTTGCATTGTCTAAAGCTATATTTCTGATATCATAATTGGTTGCCATGGAGCTGATTCCAAACAGGCTTATGAATTCAGGTGAGGAACTGGCTGCTGAAGCAGATGAGGAAGCAAGAAGCTGTTTTTCTGCAAACCTCAGTAGTGATAAAGAAGGAAGGAGCAAATCATCAAACGTGATCTATAAATCAAACTGCCAGAGCTTATTTGCCAGAGCTTTTCCATACCTGATGCTATGCTTAAGCCCTTTGCTTTTTGCTGGAATTTAGGGGTAGATATTAAAGCAGTTCTACATTTCAAGCAGCAGATGTACCCAGGTTTTAAAGCACAGTTTGAATTACAATGCAATATCCTTAACCGCACCATAAAGAGTAAAACAAAATAAATATTTAGGATGGGAATTTCAAAAGCACCCAAGTGATTTAGGAGCACCAGGCCTTGGGAAAATCAGTGGGACTAAGGGACATAGCTGCTGTTTGTCCTTTGAAAATCTCCCTCTTATTTAAACAGATTTTCTTATTGGCCGGCTCCTGTCTGGGTCAGCTGTCTTGGAAAACTGTCTGATTCTGCACACGATCCCTTTAACCCAATACTAACTCAGCATATCAATTCTACACAGCTGCCAGGTAATCCCAAAGGCCTCTTTAAAAATATTTGTACTGCAGTGTTAATAGCTTGAGGTGGGTGAGTTTGCAAGTCAAAGTATTTGGTACTTACCTGGGGACCCGGTCTGTCCTCAGCATTCGGGTTGACTGAAACTCCACCTATAGCTTCACTGAAATCATTTGACCTCCACATGGAGTAAAATACTACTCAGGACGGGTAAGAGTGGAAGAACAAGGTCTGTAGTGTCTTTTGCCCAAGAGATCTTCATAGATTTTGCGAGCATTAATTCTTATGCTCCTCTGTGAGCTGCTTTAGATACAAGTTCTACCCACTTGGTGGGGAGGCGCGGGGAAGAAGTGAGGCACATACACTATAACTTGTATTAAGTCAGGTAGGAACTCGGAGCCGAACAATGCAGTGTCTTACAGATCTCTCAACCCTAGAGACACCTTTTCCTTATTTGGGGTGTGGTGTTTGTTAAGGAAGTCTTAATTCAGAAGGTGACTGATGAATTGTGCAATGTGGCTGAAATGAAAACCTCCCCGTTCTTGTGTCCACTCTGATCCAATCGTATTTGCTGCACTCTCTGCATCCAAATTAAACACTCAGATTGGACAGCGTACTTTTGTGTACCAGGCCCCTTGCTGCAGGAGTGTTCTGCTTCTAGATGAAGCAGCTTCCTCTTTGTAAGAGTTCAAACAACTTGCAGTTGCTTTAAAAAAAAGAAATCAAAGGGCGATTGCAATCATTGTAACTGAAAATTCCCCAACTTTCTGATCGAAATGGCTGCATTAACATACATTTTATGGCCTTTTCATAGGCAGCATTGTTTTAAAAAGCATCTTTGTACCTATTGTTGGTGTTGCTGCTGCTGTATTGTATATTGTATAGTTTATGAGCCTGAGACTTAGTGACTTTGTCAGTACTCCCCACCTGAAAATCCTTTCTATATATCTCCCATGTTCTTTTATTTAGGTTAAATAAACATGAATAATGTGCTCGGCCTCTTCAGCACTGAACACTTTCAACCCCTTTCCCTGCATTGTACTGTATTAGCCTATCAGTTGTGTCTTAAGCTTGTCCTCATCTTCTCTCTTCCTTCCCCCACATCATACTTTTCAGTTATTGACATTGGGCAACGTTTTCAAAGGTGCCTAAGTGACCTAGGAGCCTAAGTCTTATTAAAAGTCAATGGGATTTAGGCTCCTACATCATTTAGATGGTTTTGAAAATGTTATGCATTCCCTCTACATGGTTAATCTGATCCCATGATTTAAGATTTATTTACCAAACCTGCTGGAAGAGACCTTTTTGAAACAGTGGCCATTTGTTATCAAAACCATGGGGTTACTCGCTTTGTTTCAAGACTAGCCAATTTGTTGGCATATTATACTTGCTGCTCCTTTCTTTGCCTCTGAGTTAATGATGTTGCTGGCATCAAATAGCACATATTGCTGCCTGTTCTGATGGATTGGGGAGGTGAAGTCTTATTCTTGATGTATGGGCACTTACCTACATAAATGTCTTCAACAATCATAGGAATTACTATATACGCACAAACCACCATGAGTCTCTTGGTTTTCAATTTTGATGTGGCTCCTCTTAATAGTTTCTCAACACAAAGTAACCTTGTTTTCCCAGGGCCTCTGCTATCACTGCATGTTCTGGCTTATTTCATTTAGATCCATAAGACTGCAGAATGGAAATTAATTGAGCAGAAGAAGAGAGTAATAGAGAGGGAGAAGAAAGATGGAGAGGTACCTCTGAGGTTGTAATTCCATTGCCATGTGAATTTTTCAGGAGAATGAGCTAGTTTTATCTATATCTATTTCTGTGGCTTTTCACTCCATAACATTTGAGATTTTTGTGATGGTTCTGCCAGTGTGTTTCCTTAAATATCCCATCCGTATGTTACACATTTCATGCTGCATTTTGAATTTTTAAGCAATTTTATTTTGCAGATCTGGGTCAATGTCATTGGCTTGAGAACTGCATTTATCTATCAACAACATGACCAGACTGGATTCAAGCTTAGAATATGTTGTTTTTCTTTATTAGTTGTGACAAAGTTCCTCCCCTACCTTGGTGGGTCCTGCACTTATTTGGCAGATTTGCTCACCTCAGTGATCTTCCCCACAGTCTGGGTCAACTTCTCCTGTGTTCGATCAGGATTAGAGGTTGGGGGAACCAGCCCGCCATCTACTCCGAGTTCAGCCCAGGGCCCTGTGATTGCAGCGGTCTATAGTGCCCTGTAACAGCTGCATGACAGCTACAACTCTGGGCTACTTCCCTATGGCCTCTTCCAAACACTTCTTATCCCCACACAGGACCTTCCTCCTGGTGTCGATAACGCTTGTACTCCTAAGTCCTCCACAGCTCACTCTCACTCTCACTCTCAGCTCCTGAACCTCTTGCTCCCAGCTCCTCACACGCACTTCCTCTCCTATAGCTCCCCTCACTCACTGGAGTGAGCTCCTTTTTAAACCAGGTGCCCTGATTAGTGTGCCTTGATGGCTGCAGGTGTTCTAATCAGCCTGTCTGCCTGAATTGGTTCTAGCAGGTTCCTGATTACCCTAGTGCAGCCCTGCTCGGTCACTCAGGGAACAGAAAACTACTCACCCAGTGACCAGTATAGTTGCCCTCGACCAGACTTCTGTACCGCACTGGCCTGGGTCTGTCACATAGTATATAAATGTTTGCAAATTGCCATTGCTTTAAAAGGTGTTTTCCAGAAGTTATTAATTGATGTAGAGTAGGATTTTCACAAGCATTAGATGGTTGCCTAATTTTGCTCCTATTGAAGCCCAATTCTCTTCCCATCAGGGCCGAGGTAAAAGTCCCATTGACCCAGAGGTGAAAGTAAGCTGATACAGGCCAGTATGGAGGACCGGCAAGAAAAGGAGACTGAGGGAGGGAAAGAGAAGCCTGCTCCTGCATAAGAAGAGTTAAACTCAGCTGTTCCCTGATGGTCAGCCCCAGGGCTAGGTTTCTGGCCTCCTTGTTAATTTCACTCACAGTAGCTGGGGGAGGGGGTCGAGGGGAGGGTGTGTTTGACCATGGCAGAGGCAGTCCTGTCTCCCCCGGGGATAGGGGATCTCTCTACTAATATACACAACAAATACAAGCATTGGCTGACAGCTTAAATCCTGAGCTAATAAAAGCAGGTGGAAGGGGAAAAACTGACTGTCACATTGGTTTCTTGTCTCCTCCCTCCCCCTCCTCCAGCCAGGCTGCAGATAAGGCTCTGATCCTCCCCATTCCTCCAGCAGCGATTCTCCTCTAGGCTCTAACTTGCAGTAGACTGGCTGAGATGCTACTATGCTGCCTGCAAAAGAACAGTTTAAACTCAGCTGTTCCCTGTGCAGTTCGGGGCCCAGAGTTAGGAGCCATTTCTGGCATCCTTGTTAATTTCACTCCCAGTTGTTGTTGGGTGTGTGTGACCATGGCAGGGGCAGTTCTTTTCTGCCCCCGGGATGAGGGGATCTCCTAAACACAGTCAAAACCAGGAACCATTTCCAAGTTCAAATCTATCCCTTCTTTCCTCAGCAGAGGATCATGGTTGTGATGTCCAAACTGCTTGCAGATCCTCTTTGAAATGTTACTGTTTAAAAAAAACAACACAAAAAACCTGGAGAACATGGTGGAAAGATGTGTCATGATGATTAGGGTTTATTTTGGGCAAAGCAATTTTGCTAAAGCAACTAAAGATTTACAGGGAAAGCAAATAGCCCCCATAGACAAAACCACAAAGGGATTGGAGGGGAAAACTGAATATTCAGCGAAATTATTGTGCTTCCTTTGAAATAAATAGTTTTCATTCCAATCCACCCTCTTTCTATATTGATTTAAACACCTGAAATGTCCTTAGGACAGCGGGTGCAATCTCAGATCTCTTTTTGTTTTGTCCTGCCTGCAGAGTGCAGAGGCTGAAATTGATAAAACTTTCTTTAAATATCTTGTATATTTCATGAAGGACATTCCAGTTGTCATTCATTCACCCCTGACTTTCCCTTCCTCCCCTCCCCTCCCACCCGGCTCCCTCCCTGGCTGGCTGGCTGAGGTTTTTGCCTTGGTTACTTACTCCTTGGCAGACCCAGCCCAGCGGCACCTGCTGGCTTTCTGCAAGCAGCAGCCCACAGGGGCCGGTTGCTGAGGTTGCTGCTGGTCGGTGGCAGGCTGCAGCTGCATTGTTTGTGACACATTCATACACATACACATATACATACAGTATGTATGTGTATGTATGAATGTGTGTGTCACAAATAATGCAGCTGCAGCCTGCCGCCGACTGCCCCGACCCCAGCAACCGGTCCCTACTATTGTATTTTAGTAGTATTGGAGATCCCCTCATCAAGGGGGCAGAAAAGAACTGCCCCTGCCATGGTCACACACAGCTTCCCCCCTCCCCTCCCAACAACTGGGAGTGAAATTAACAAAGATGCCAGAAACCTCTCTTAAACCTGGGGGCTGAACCATTAGGGAACAACTGTTCTTATGCAGGAGGCAGTCTCCCTGCTGCAAGCTAGAGGGAAGCCTCTGCGGCAGCTGCTGAGTGCCAGGCAGGAAGAAAGCACAGAGCCTAGCATGGGCAGCCTGGCTGGAGGAGGAGGAAGGAAGACACAGAGAAAAATGTGACAGTGAGTTTTCACTTTTTCAGGCTTATTCTAATAGTAAAGTTATATTACAGACAGTGCTGGTAGTAGTAAAAGTGGCTTTATTTTCTCTATCTATGTCATGCAATGGGAGGGATCCATGAAGTACGTAGGAGAGGTGGGTGGGTTGCTTGCAACTAGACCATATGGGTAAGAAATGTAAATTACTTTCACCCCTGCGCAAACACCAGGGCTCCCAGCCGCCTCTGCAGCTGGTAGCTCCGGGGTTAATTTAAAGGGCCTGGCTCCTAGCTTCAGCCGAATCCCTGAGCCCTTTAAATCCTGATTTAAAAGCCCCAGGATTTAAAGGCCCCACCTCCTCCGATAGAGGCCACGCCTTTTCCAGTTGAGGCTCCTCCCCCTCTGCAGGACTATGGAGTACCGGCAAGTCCTTTAAGTTACTTTCACCCCTGCACTAACCTCACTGGGAGCAGAGTAGGGCAATGCTGGGTGATTTTGAAAGTCCTGCCCAGAGTTCCTACCCCAAATTGGTTACATTCTGAGGCCCCTGCAAACACCTGTAACTTTTAAGTGTGTGACTCGTGCTGTTGAGTTCTGAGTTACTAGCATGTAAATGTTTGCAGGATTGGGATCTCAATTAAAGAAATTGAACAGCAGTTAGAACAGGTAAAGGAATAGGACGATAACAGAAGGATGGAGTTTAAAACAAAGAATAATATATAATGTAAAATTACGTTTAGAATGCTTTTGAATAGGCGTCTGCTATGAGGAGCCATAAGAGCTAGATAATGTTGTTACTCTTTGAACCCTACCTCATTCCCCTGACAAGCAAGAAGAGAGAACCATTTTGTTGTGTCCAGTTATTTTATAGGATACACCTGATTCTTCCAGCTTTACGTATTGTATTTTAACATACAGAGTCAGTGGTTTCCTACTAGACATTTTAACCTATGGCTTGGTGTAGGATCTTATCCAGCTAGGCCTGATCATGTTGCAGTCAAATGTATGTTACTTTACTTGTTTGGTTTTATTGTGGCTCTGTTCTTGCTTCTGGAAATATTAATTTTGCACAGTGATTTGCAGCGTGAATTTTGGCAAGCTGCATTGTCCTTTGCATGCAGAATAGTCATTGCTGAGTTTCATTTTTTTCTGTCATTTGGGAATGTTGCATTCATTCCAACAACTATTTATCTCCATTTATTTTGCAAGAAATATTTGTGATGTTATACGTAGGTTTTGTGGGTGAAAAATGCTTTTTACAATACACTTGGGCTTGAATTTATGCTACTGAAGCTATAGTCATTTTAAAAAATGATTGTCATGTACAGTGCTGTAAAAACTCTGCTTTTCAATCATTTCCCAGGACAGTCATTGCTAGCATGCTTGTAGTGTGAGTTCATATCAAACATGGACAAAAATATTCTTAACAAGCGTACTAGCTGGAGCCATGCTACGGAGTTCCTTCTAGTCTGAAAGATTAAAGCATGATTTATGTTATCATTAGGTTTGAGTGTCTTATTACTTGATGAAGTTTGCTCCCTTCCTTCTCTTGGGATGTTTAAAACCAGGCTGCAATTTCTTCAGCTTTTTAAAATTTACTCTGGGTTGATTGTAGCGTTTTCCAAGCGTATTTGATACCCAGTATTTGAAATTCCAGGTTGCTTGCTTGTGACTGCTCACATAAGGCACCTGGTATTATTTCTGTTCCCTGATTGGCCGTGTAAGCAGAAGGCGGGCTTGAAGAAGTCATTGGGGATTTCAGCCTCCTAGGAGGAAACAGCACATAAACAGTAGTAAGGTTTCAGAGCAGCCGCCATATACAAACAGTAGTAAGACACTTTAGTAAATGTTAACCCCTTTCCTTTCTGGGCCATGGCACCTGGCTTGAGGCATCATCAATCCTGGAAAAATTAGGCTGCTGCAAGCATCATAGCCTGGGTGCAGAGTTTGGATTTGATTTTCTCTCCTTACAAACACACAATGTAATTGTGCACGTACCAGCATTCTCAGTTGTAAAGGATATTGACACATCCTGTCTGACTTGTTTAAAGTAATAGATATTTTTAGGGCTGGAATGGACCATTCTGATTATCTTGTCTGATAGTCTGCATAACGCAGGCAATAGACTTCACCAAGTGTTTCCTGCATCTAGACAACTTGTGGTTGAACTAGAGCATGTCTTTAAAAAAAGCATGCAGTCTTGATTTAAAGACTCTAAGTGATGGAGAATTTAGTACTTAAGGAAGCTGTTCCAATGGTTAATTATCCTCACTTAAATGTATGTATCTTATTTCCAGTTAAAATTTACTAACTTCATCCTCCAGCCACTGGATCTTGTAATGACTTTGGTTGCTAGATTAACATCTCTTTGCCATGGCTCTGGTGCAGGGGTTTTGGAATTGTTTCCATGCTGCTGTATAAAGAAATATCCCATTAAAATATCCATAAGCACTAACGTGTAATCCTACAATTTACCCTCTTATTCAAGTGCAACTTGGTCATCCAGTATCATTGGCATTGACCAGCAAAAGGACCTACACAGGCCAAAACAAATTTGATCAAATGTTCGTTGATGATACCGGCTGCATTCCCCAAGCTGTGCTTTATACTGGATACAAACCATAGTCTAACTATGCCAGGCTGTACTCTCAATTATAAACGGCCTAGTATGGACCTGGGTGAACCAGCAACAAGTGATATTTTACCTTTTGTTCATCTGAAGGAATCTCAGACTGTGTCAGTTTCCGCTTTGAGCAAAATAATTCCTATGCCTGTGCTTGCCAGTCTATTGTACTGACTTTCTTATTGTTTTACTATTAGCCTTTGTTTTAGATGACACTGGATGACCCTCTCTTCAATTATTGGGCTCAGACCAGCAGAGAAACAAAATATGGTTCAGAGAATTTTCTAATGTGAATAGAAGAACACAAGGAGCTCTACCTCCCAGGAGTGACAAGGGGACCTGGAGACTTCCTGAAAGGGAAAAGTATGTGCTGGGGAAGGAGAAGGCTCTTTAGAAAGTGGGTGTTGCTAACCAGATTTTGCTCTGGAAAAGAAAGTTGTTAGGTAAGCAGAGCATTTATGGTTCTGAAGAGCAAACCGGTATGTGTCTGGGAAAGCTTGAACTCAAGAGGATGGGTTTATGGATGAAGACCATGATACATCTGGATTTTGGAGTGTGTCTTCTGCTTTGTTTATACTAGGGAGTTTTGGCAAACATTTCCCATGGTTATTTATTCTGGTGCAGCTCTACTGTGCCCTGCAGAGCTGCTCTAAAGCAGGTTAGATAACATGGTGCTAACCCCAGCGTCCACCTGGAGCCTTGTCTATATGAGCATCTTACTGGTGCTTCCACTGGAGGAACTGAGCCATTGTTAGAAGCAGTAGGGTAATGTACCCTAAACCATTAGCATTTGGAAGGCCTTAGGGGGCCTAATACTGCACTTTAAAACCCCAAGGTTCACTGCTTTTTAGAAGGAAACCCCTCCGCCTGGCACCCTCCTCTGAAGCACGTGGATACTACCCATTGTCAGAGGGAGGGTGCTGGTCAAGATGTATGTTTGGTGTGATTCTAGCAGTTCTTATGTCACTGATGAGCATTTGCTTACACAAGGGCAGCAGGATCAAAAGCTGTTTTACAAAGAGAAAAAAATATTGAGCAGCAGCACTTAGTTGGCAGCAGGCGGCAGATTAGCTTCCCTTTAGGCTGGATACAGCCTCTTGGCATCTCCACCGAGCTTCTGCTCTGGCTTTGTAGGCAGCAGTGTACAAAGAGTGCTGGGGTAGGGAGGGTCTGTGCAGGGCTGAGCTCTCCAAGGCTTGTTTGCAAAGTACAGTTTCATTTGTTAGGTGTGGTTTGGTTTGATTTGTTTTTTTCCCGCTGAAAGAGAATCCACCTGGCCCGCTCCCAGCTGGATGACTGGGAGCTGCTGTATTTAAGTTTGTGGTTTTTTTAATGGTGCAGGTAGTAGCCTATAGATTGCTCCCACCTTGTGGCTGCCAGCTGCCATTTAATAATGAGGCTCTCAGAAGTAGGTCAGAATAATCAAAGATTTTTCTTTTCTTGCAGACACCTATCTCCACATCAGGCATCTATCCTGTTTTATTTGAAGTGAAAGTGGCAAATCTACACCTTTAAGAGTATGGAAATGCCCATCAGAATGAATCTGTACCTGGGCCATGAAGATGAGGCATAGATAATCAGAACGTCTGAGATAAATTGTTCAGGAATTCATTCAGGATTGTCTTCCGTGGCGATGGGTACAGAAAGATGAATCAAAAATCTTTCCCTGCTAAACTAAATCTTCGTTCCAGGCCTGGTAATTTGAAAGGAGATAAATTTGTAATTCTACCTGGGAGCAAAAGAAAAGTTAACCTGCCTGGCTCATCAAACTGCAGAAAACGAATCCCCAAGATCAAGAAAATGAATATCAAAGAAAGATAAAGGTTACACCCAGGGTCCTGTTTTAGGTCAGAATATTTGCGTTCGTCAGACTGAGGGCAAAATGTCCCCTCTCCCATCTGTACCGCTGCTTCCTATTGCATATTCTGCCCTCATTCCCCACACAGAACTCCTCCTGACATCAGGGGAAGTTCTGCCTGAGCAACGAGTGCAGAATAGATAGTAGAGAGCTGCAATGCAGACAGGAGAGGAGAATTTTGCTCTGGAAATGTAAACTAATAGGCAGTACTGAACTGGGGAATTAAGAACCAAGAAAGGTGTTATATTGACAACAAAGTATGGGAGAATTTTCACACCATGCATCCTTCCTCGTCATGATTTTCTGGCCTCAGAATACTTGGATATGGGAAATAGGAAGACTTGCCTCTACTGCTGTGGAATCAGACTTTTCTAGACCTCTTCATTTATTTGACAGAACTGTGTGCTTGTGTTCATTGCCTTCAATGTGTGAGACTCTCAAAGGAACCCAAGGCTGATAGCTGCCCAACTCCTGTTGGCCTTCAAGGAACGGAAGCTCCTTGATTCTTGGACTGGCAGAGCTGACTTTCACTGGGAGTTTAAAAATCATTGCCAGTATTGTCCTGAATAGATGCTCTCCACACATTCTCCCAAGAGATTGGCAAGGAAAGTTTGGCTACTTAATTCAAGCTGAGAACATGTTGCATAGAACCAGCCCAACAATCCTCAGCAGAACAATGAGCACAACGCAGGAGAACTTAGTGTGAGACAACCTCAGTCCTTCCTTGACTGTTGCAGTGGTTGAATACAGCAGAGGTGATGCTTAAACACCTGGGAAATATTGGGTCTCTTGTTACTTCTGGTTTCCGTTTATTCTGGCAAATGACTGTTCCCTTTTCAGCAAACTTCAGCCTCTGTCCTCGGCACAATGAGTTCCCACGGGATCATTTGCAGGGACAGACCTAAGAATGTTCCTCCTGAACAGCTAGTTATCTCTCACCAATCTCTGTCAGATATGAACACTCTTCATGGGGACAGAGAAGGGGTGGGACTTGCATGAGTTTTAAAACATCAGTCTTGATTCCATTTTATGATGTGACAGAAGCAGCAATAGGGTGTAGTAGAGAGATGACTGACATCACTTAAGCAACCTGAGATTGATCCATTTGATCTTAGTCCTGAAAAGACTTTTCAAGGACTAGGATGACCTTGGAAAGGAAACAACATTTCCACCTCCCTCCCGACCCCACAAAAAATGTTGAAACGGTCATACCACATCCATCAATGCCTCTTCTTTTGGAATCCAGAGGGTCAGGAGTGAAAGTAGACACCAAATGTCTAGACTATGACAGAGATACCTCAGCCTTAAGATGACTGAGTAGTGTGAGTGGAAACTCATGTTCTATGCTGAACTTAGGGCTAAGAATTCTTCCCCTATGGTGGAGTCCAGGGTCCTCAGGACTCAGGTTTTACATGGAACTGTGCAGGAAAGCCCCATCTAGGTTGAAGAATGCTCAGATCTAGCTCTTCTTTAAATTAATTTAGCAGCAAACTGGGATGGTGGTTGAGTTCATCCCAGTTTATAATAATCAGTGGCTTCAATGAGAAGAGAGCTGCTGCTTGTGATGCTGAGACTATGGCAAGTGGTGACGTAGAAGACTATGGAGAAGCAGTCAGCCTTTTGTCTTCAGTCATTCCTAGAGATCTAGAAGGGGACATCACATATGTTGGTCTTGCCTTCTCCAAGGTTTCTTTATGTCTTGGCAAATGCAAGCTGGGGCCCCATCCTTCCTTCATTAGACTGAGTTCAAAGGAAAGATGGATGTTGGCCATGTTGGCCATGTTGCCCATGAAGGGTCACAAATGTGGGCTCTCTTGGATCAACAGGGGAAGTGAAATTCTGAGTGGAGGGCACTGAGTGGAGGGCACTTCTCTGAGGATGCCCTGCCAGCAGCCCCTAGCAGATGATTTCATTCCATACAACTTTAGGCAACTTTTCGCTCCTTCGCCATATAGCCTGAAACAAAGACTCTTGCAAGAAAGATGATGATGGGTTTACAGTGCGGCACTGTCAAAACACTTCAACGAACCAACTGCAAAAGGAGAGGTGCTCAAATTGTAAAATTATACAATGTGCCTGCTGCATAATTTTCTGTTGAACCAATTCCAGCTGCAGCCCTTAATCAGCTATTCCTTTGTAACAGGACATTTTTCATGCTAAGAATCTCAACTTGCTTTATAGCGTGAGAGTGTAGCAATATGCACAGGCGTTCCTGCTTGCTAATTGCAGCAAGGGTGTGCGTGCAGGGGAAGGAATGTGACCGTAGGGCCTGGGAAGGAGGTGGCTTTTGCTGAAATGCTGCTGGTAAAGGCCTCTTCTTCCTTGGTACCACTCCAGATACATCACCCCGCTTGCGATCATCCACTGGCTCCCTGCCTCTAATGGCATCTGATTCCAGCTCCCTGCCATCACCATCTGGCCACCACTTGCATCTCTGCTCCTGTTTCCCACTGCTGCCCATCCTACATCCCGCTCAATTCCTTTGTCTCCTGTTCATGCTCTGGACTTCATGCTCTCTGTCAGGCTGTCCTAGCCTGGTCTGCCTGTTGTCACCCCCTCTCTGCTCCTTCAAACCCACCTCCAGAATCAGCTGCTCCTCCCTTTTTTATTCTCAACAATAACTCCCTCCGCAGCCCTCAGTCTCTCACCTGTCATCCTGCCTGTCCTGGACTTTGCTTCTTTTGCCGAGGCCCCAGTCCTGTAAACACACACGCTTAACTCTATGCATGTGGCTAGTCCCACTGGCTTCGGGGGAACTACTTCCAGGCTTGAAAGTGAAGCACACATGTGTTTCCAGGATTGGGCCCATGGACAGTCCATTCTCCAGAGCAAGCAGTGTGCCTTAATGGGCTTGTCAAGTGAGACTGAGATTTAGGAGTGACTTTGTTTTAATGATCGTGAGTGTAATTGTGTTTTATGCAAAAACCAGTGGAAAAAGTGCATTGGGGAGCTGAGTGTATATTAATTCATTTCACATGATGGAAAATCACCTTCCATCTGGGCCAGAGTTCTGTTCTGAGTGCTCAGGGGACGTCAGTGCTGTCATGGCATTGAAACTCACAGCTGTGCTACACCTGATAAGTCATGTGTGTGACATCAGGTTCCTGTGTCACAGGTGGGATATCAGAGCTATCAATTATGGGGTTTGACAGGTTGCTTGTTGAAAGTAATCATAATTAATGTAATCATCCATCTGCTTTACAGCCCCTAGCACAATGAAGCCGGGTTTGGGTATTCCTAAAGTAAAAGTAAATAAATCCCTGACAGTGATTGAGGGCCTGATCCGGCACACCCTTGCTCAAGGAGTCATTTCAAGCTCATTTGGGAAGGGACTTTATCTTCTTACATGTTTCTGTTAAACACCTAGCATGGGTCTGGGTCAGAGGTGGGCAAACTACAGCCCATGGGCCACATCCAGCCCACGAGACTGTCCTGCCCGGCCCTTGAGCTCCTGGCGGAGGAGGCTTGCCCCTGGCACTTCCCCTGCTGTCCACCCTCCCCTGCTGGAGCGCTGCCGCGTGGGCAGTGCTCTGGGCGGTGGGGTTGCACGCTCCTGTGGTGTAGAGCAGCATCATGTCTAGCTCCGGCTAGGCGGCACAGCTGCCAGACATCCTGCTCTGAGTGGCATGGTAAGGGGGTTGGGGCCTGGCTGGGGGGTTGGATAAGGGGAGGGAGGTCTTGGGGGTTGAGATATTAGCACTGTAGCAATATTTAATTTCCAAGTCACCGTTCTCCACTAAGTACAGATGTTTTCAGGCTGAAATGTTCAGTGTATTGTACAGACTCTGAAGGAGCCCGGTTTATGCTGTGACAGAGGTTATAAAGTGATCAAAGGTTTCTGGAGGCATTACCATAAACTGTGGCACCAGAGCCACTGGCTGTGTTCAGTATCCTGCAATGTCTTGTTGTTACAGAGGCACAGGTCAGAGAAAGAATCTCCCTGCTCCTAGATACATATGAATTCACACACACTGAACAATCTGATACATTTTCTCTTATACAATTATCTGAGCGTTGTGGTCAAAGGAAATAAGGTTCTTTCTACTGAAAATGAAAATACCCTGCTTTGAAGTGAAGCAAATAAAACAAGCCTTGCACATGAAACCTTAGGAGAACAAGGCACCCAATGAAAGGCCTAGCGAGTGATTTTTCTCCATAGGGCAGGATTTAAAATGTTCCATTCCAGTGAGGCTGGCTGAATCCAGCCCGCCCCCATCTTTAGGGGAAGGATCCTGCGGTCCAGGAAGTAAGGGGAAGGTTTATGTAACTGTAGGACCCAGAGCGCAGCCTGATCTGAGGGGGGGCCCTGCATTATGCCAGGTGGATGTGACCACATTGACAGCAATCGCCATGTGCTTTCCTTGGGGTCTGACAGTGAGGAAACGCGTATCCCCAGCAAAAGAATAATTCGCTAAGGGGCGGCCCCCCCCGAGCAATCCCACGCCCAGCACTGAGGAGGAGACGGGTCTCATAACAAAAATACTACCTCTTACCCCCCGCCCCCTCCATAAAGGACTGGTCTTGGGACCCAGCTGACATGGACAAGCTGAGCAGCAAAGCGCTGGAGCCAGAGAGAAACCCCTGGTGGTGACTCCTTCCCGGTGCCTCTTCTGGCAGCTGTGCGGGGCGGGGGCGGGGGCGGGGCGGTTCTGGGGTAATGGAGACGGTCTCGCGTTGGCTGGGGCGGTGGAGCCGCGCCTGACCCCGCACTGACAGAGGCCCCCAGGGACACTGTGCTCTGGTCAGTTGGGCCTTGGCTAAACTGGGGCTTTACAGCGCTGCAACTTTCGCTCAGGGGTGTGAGAAAACACCCCCCTGAGCGCAGCAAGTTACAGCGCTGCAAAGCGCCAGTGTAAACAGTGCCCCAGCGCTGGGAGCGCGCTGTAAGCTAATCCCCACAGGGAGCTGGAGTACCGGGAGTACCTGCAGCTCTGGGACAGCTCTCTCCCAGCGCTGGAGTGGCGCCGACCACACTCGCACCAGAAACACTCCCCCGCCCCGGGACTCCCGTGCGGTCTCTGCTTCGGTTTGTTTCTTCCCGCCCCAATTTCTTCCCAGGAGTGGTTTAATTACATGAATAATTGATAGGGGAATAAAAGTCAGACAGCAACGCTGAATAAGCGTAACAACATCCCCTGAATGAGGAGTCAGTGCTGAAGAGGTGTCCCCCAAGTGGTCTGGGGGGGGCACACTGTATATATGTGGAGGCGCATTACAAGACCTCTTCTTCCAGGAGTGAAGGGGAGTCGAAAGCAAACAAAACACCCAAAAGTCGGTTTCAGTGTCTCTGCCTCGGGCTGTAAAAGGTCCTGGTCCAGGTGATCCAGGTAGGCTGAGAAACTGTTAGCCAGTTACATTGCAAGACTTCGCTTTATATAAAAGTGGAGACAGAAGTTAATTAATCTCTTTTGCGGGGAGTGTTTTGTTGTTTCCTTTTCAGAAGATCCCCCCTTAGGATGCCTACTCCGGGGAAATAGCTAAAGGAGCCAGGGAACCTTACAGGGACTTAGATTTAATATTTAATGTTCAATTCTAACTTGCTCCATAGAAGCACTTGTGGCTGAATATTCATGTGCAGCTGTTCAGGATAGCCCCAGGTGGTCGGAAATCTTGGATCTACACGTCAGGCAGGCGTCTAGGTGTTCTCAGTCCCCCTGTCCAATGGAAACTCTCTGAAACATCATCAGAAAAGTTTGGATAGAACTTAGGCAAAACGTAAATAGGGAAGAACAAGTCGTGGAGACAACCTCGCTTCCTTGTGCAAAACGGTTCTCTGAAGCGTGCACCTAACACGGGTCTAACAAAAGCACGTGATTGTATAGACAGTCACTGAATTACATACATTGCAACTATACAACAGCATCAAATGACAGCCCAGGAGACTTACACTGGAGCTGTTTTAATGAGAGAGTCTCTAGTCCTTTGCTAACTTCGAGAGATGAAATCAAAGAAACAGCTACAAATACCTGCATCCATTTCCGTCGTGTATTTGAATAAAAACGAAATTATGACGGCAGTAGTGACAGTATTTTATCGCAAAGAACATTTGTACCTATAGAAATGTCAGTCGTAACACCACACCTATTTTTACAGTTCCAGAGATACAGATAAAACTAGATTTATGTGGGTAGAAAGTATTGATGGTAAAACAACACGTTAAAAGATACTTTTGAAAATCAGGATCTGCAAGATGTTGCAAAACGAAACCTCAGTCAACGACGTCTGTAAATTACATTTCCGCCCCGAAAAATATAGGAGTTTTCTAACAGTCAGAGTGGCTGGTAACAAACGATGCATGTTGGGTAACAGTAGAAGTTCAGTTGTACCATTACCATCTCTCGAACACCGGGATATATTTCATTTCACCGAAAAAGAAGACAGCTAGATTCGGTCGATAGATTTTTTTTTAATGGGAAATGCAAATCGACGGTAATTCATCCTCCTGGTCAGTTTGTATCATCTGAAAACGAGAGGAGACGTGTGAATATTTTTGACCTAAGCAGGTTTCGATCTGAACAGAAGCAGTACTGAAATCGAGATCATACATATGCGATATGAGATATAACGTAATAGAGAAAGGAGCCCTCTCAAGGGGCTAAATCATTGGGTTCCTGAAATCCGTGCCACGACGGATTTGATTAAACAGTAAAATAAAAGTTGCCTTTTACTCAACAGGCAACTGATGTCGGAGGAACGAAAAAGAGCTGAAATGCAAGAGAGGTGTGGGGGAACCTGGTCAGGGGGTACCATCACGTGCTGGGACGGTTGCTACGTTTCCTTTCACCTCCTGTGTAGACCAGCCAGTAGTTTTGTACCCGTAGCACCATTTCCGTAAGGGGGTGATCTTTTTACCAGAATGGCCAGGCCAGTACAACCCCAGCTAGGAGCAGTTATTGTACATCATAATGTAAATAATTCTCTGTAGTGCTAGAAACGCGTTTTGGATTTTCCCGGTGCAATTCAGACTCCTTGTGGCTGATCTGTGAGTTGAGATGTAAAGGTGCAGCTAGTTATAATTGTTTGAGACCTGATGTCTTTTTAAATGGTTCGGTTAAAATATGGGATGAGTTTCTGCGGGTCTGGGCGGCCGGAACAGCCATGTCCTGTTCAGAGCAGAGGGGCCTTTCCCGGGAAGCCTGGTCTGCATTGGGAATTTCAGGAGTGGCCATGCTGGGCTGGTCCCGTCCCCGGATGGGAATCAGCTGCTCCGAAAGAGCTCGCAGGTGCTCCTCGGAGCAGCAGGCAGGGAAACCCTGCGTGCCAGGTGCTCTGGAAGGTTGTGTCCTTCTCAGCCGGCGGGTGGGTAGCTATCAGCACCCCCAGGGCAGATCGCGGCTTCGGATTCACTTCTCCCGTGCGCGCAAGGGGCCGCCATTTCACAGGTGCCCTCGGCTCACAGACCTGACCCCCACAGCGTGAGATCGTTGGGGCAAAGATTTTATTGTATATCCCCGCACCCACCCACTCCAGGAGGCCAGGCCGGGCTCCCCGGGGCACCGTTACTGCTTTTCCCTCGGGGAAGCGCCTGGTCCCAAGGCCGTGGCTCCTGCTCCGGGTGGTTCTCTTTGGGGTACGGGCCTAGGACGGAACAAATCGAGTCGGGGAGGGGGCACGTTTGATACCAGCCCGATCTGTCTCCCAGCCCTGATGCCCGGGGGTATCCCACGCCGCCAGCCGCATCTCAGGCACATCTCCGGGCAGGCAAAGGGCGAGGCGGGGGCAGGAGGGGAGGTCGCTTTGCAGCACTAGGCGGGCAAATAACACCCTCTCCTCCCCCTCAGGCAAACTGGCATTGAGCGCCAGACCCATCTCCCGCAGAGAAGCGGATCCGCGCTAGGCTGGAGATGGGCGCGGGTGCGAGGCAGCAGCGCAGCAGGGGGACAGGGAACTCTGGCCTCGTCTGAAGTCCGCCTCCCGCCCGCTCCACGCACAGTTCCCGGGACACTTCCCGTCACCTAACAGAGCAGGCAGGGGCTGACTGTTACCCGAGCCAGCCACCCCTTGTTCTACTGCGGGGCACAAGGCAGGTTCGGGCCGTGCCCTGCATTGCAGAGCGAGGCTGGAAGCCCAGCCACACACCCAACGCGTCCCGTCGCTGCTGAACACAGGAGCGCCACGACCGTGTGCACCGGCGGGCTCCGGATTCACTGCGGTGCGCAGGTGTGGGGCGCGCGCCATGCCAAGAGCCCGGGGTGTAACGACACCCCCTTGTGCTGTGTTGTGTTGGGGGGTGTGGGAGCAGGAGACCGGCGAGCACGCGAGGAGATGGCGTCTCCTCCAGCACTTGTAGGACCCCATGCGTCCCGCCCAGGGTCAGGAAGCCAGCGCCAGAGCACCGCGAGCCCCTGCACCCACCACCCAGGAGCCGGGGGTTGAGTCTGTCTCACGCCGCTTCCGCGCGCCGGGAGTTCTGCCTCCCAGGAAGGAGAAGGCGGCTCCCTGCATGGCCGGGAGACGGCGGGGCGTGGGCAGCGCAGAGTGCTCCTGTCCCCTACCGCCCTGCTCCGATTGCTCCGCGGGTGTGAACGGGCGCGGCTCCGCAGCCGCCCTGGAGCCCGTTTACACCAGCTGCCTCTGTCCGCAGGCCCCAGCCCGCGCTTACCTACTGGCACTTGGGCAAAAATCTGCCTCTCTTGCCAGCAGACCTGAGCCATGGCCAGGCAGCTGCACCACGGGCGGAACCACTAAGCCGAGGTCCCAGGCAAATCCGAGGGGGGCGATCCCTCGGCTCTCAGCACCCCCCGCAGCCCCGCTTGGCCGCGGCTTGCTCCCTGCCCTGCTTAGCCCGCTGCTCCTGCCCTCTGCCCTGAGAGGGCAATTAAGGAAACGAACTATTCGTAGAGATTAGGGGGCTCGCAGCTTTGCATAATAACTCCGCGGCGAGCTGCCTAATTAATGGCATCTAGCGTTTTCCGCCAGCGCTGGCTGATGTGGGACGATTGGAGCCCTAGGGGGGTGGCAGCCTGTTCCCCGCCGCTGGGCGCACCCTCCCCCCGGGCACCCCAGGCTCCAGCTAGGGCTGCCGACAGGTGCTGGAACTAGGGCACCCCCTGGCTTGAAGTGGTTCCCATCATATCTCTGGTCGGTTCAATGGCTCAGCACATTGTTCCAGCACCCCTGGCAACCAAGCCTCCAGGATTGTCCTGGAGTCCCAGGAATTAATGTTTAATTAAAAACTATGGGGGATGCCATGAAATCTCCAGGAATAGGTCTAACCAAACCTGGCAACCTTCCCCTGCCTCTTTCCATTGAGCTGCCCTTGGGGTGAGAACCGGGCCTCACTTGAAGAGCTCCACTGATATTACCCGGTCCATGGAAAGTGATGTCAATGGCACTGCCTTACCTGAGGGCAGGAGAAATGTCTGCTTGGGAGAAGATGCTAGGTTCAGGGGAATGGCGGGTCCCTAAAATGTCCCTTTAAATAAAGGGTTGCATATTTGTCATGAGGTAGTTCCGTCACACTGCTATTGCCTGAAGCAGGAGTGTGTGCAATGCAACTGCACTTGGGTGTGTGCCCTGGGATCAGTCTGGGGGTGTATGGGCCCATCCTCTAGGGTTGCAGCAGCACGCAAGGCATGCGTGTGTGTAAGGGCAGAGCATGTGTGCAACTGTGTGCAAGGCATTGTGCATGTATAACTTCAAGGTAGAGTTTGTGTGTGCAAGACAGTGTGTGTATAACTGTGAAAGGCAGTATGTGTGTGTACATGTAGCTGCAAGACCGTGTATGTGTGTGTAACTGTGTGCAAGGCACTTCTGTGTGTGTAATTCTCTCTTGGCACCCCAAATATGCCTGCATTCCGTATAATCCCGAGCCCTTCCTGTCCACATGAGAAGGATGGGATCATGTCAGTGTGACAGCCTGGATAATCACAGATTGGGTTTGGAAGGGTGTTACTTTCTGTATATCTGAGGCAAGGTCTACATTACAAATTTACATCAGTACAAATACTGTGCTCAGGGGTGTGAAACCTCCTGGGCAACACAGTTATACCAACCTAATCCCTGGTGTAGACAGCCCTATGTCGACAGGAGAGCTTGTCCCATCAATAGCTACCACCTCTCGGGGAGATGGATTAACTACACTGACCAGAGAAGCTCTTCCGTCAGCGTAGCAGGGTCTTCGCTAAAGCGCTACAGTGGTGCAAGTGTCCAAATGGGTGTGTGTGTGTGTGTGCGGTTGGGGGGGATTACCACATGGCAACACACAGTGGATGTGCAGTTCCAGCATCCCAGAATGCTGGCATGGTGCTGCCGCAGTAAAAGTGCCAGATGGTAATCAAACACTAACTGTTTTTACCCACAGTAGGGGAAACGCACATTCTGCAGCTAATTTTGTTCACCAGATAGCTGCAGAGATTAAAAAAGTTTCCTTAAAAGGTTTGCATTACTAAAGGCACAGCAAGAAAACAAGTGATAATTATATTAGTGCCGAATACCAATAAGTAACAGCCATTTATAGGCTATACAGCTCTTTATAGGATGAACTAGAAAAGTTGTCTAGGTTGAGTCTATTTTTATTACTTTGATTTTTATCATTCATTTAATTCAAACATTAAGGCTGTTATTCTGCTACCTGGATTTACATTGTCGGACCTTCCTCCACGAACAGCTGTATTATTGTAAACAATGGGACTGCTTCTGCCTCTCAGATGTCCTTTATTTTGAGGGACATCATGTGAGTCCCAGTTGAGAAATGTTTATATCAGAAATGAAGACTGGTGAAACAATAGAAACTCTGGACAGAGTTATTTGTGCTAAAGAAAGGGATCTCACCGCATGTCAAAGTTTTGGCATGATTGATGATGTGTGTCCCTTCTTGGGGGTCATTGCAACACAGTGTGCCCCACATTTAGGCCTGTGGGATTTTGCATGGACTAAGGTTAAGGTAGCGGTCATGAATCAAGATGGTTGAGGTTGGCCCCAAATTCATAAACAATTTGACATTCCAAAGCTACGTTACAAAAATGATACACAGCTGTGTCAAAGAAACTTCCCACCAGACTGGGACATTGATCCCACCTCTCAGAAAGCCTCAGTTGGGTGGATAGAAAGGATTTAGCAATGTTCTCTGTAGGTGAGCGAACTCCAGCACTGTCACACTGCTGCAGTTAGTCTTGAGCCAGGGAATAATGCAACATCTGTTCGCTATCTTTACCTTTCTGTTCTAGTCCGATAATATGTATGTCAAATTTTAATAAAATGTTTAATTTTTTCAAATTGCATTACAAACAATGGGAAAAAAATTTTTTAAAAAGGAAACCCTGTTTTATTTGAAGGTCATTTATGTGTTGTGGTGTGTTATGCCAGCCTAGATCAAGTGCATTGGATTAGGGCAGGTGATGTAATTGATGTGAGTGATGCAACTGCATGTACTAGCTGGAAAGCTAGGAAAGAAACAAGTGAAAACTTTGAAAGCTTTCAGAAAAAGAAGAACATGTATTTCAAAGGGAAGATATGCTTTGCATTATAAGATTTTATTTTATTTTTCTGCATAGCTCCTTTGTGACGTGTTGTTAGAAAATTCATAAGTCCGTCTGCTATTAGGCAGTCTCTGTATGTGTATAAATGTAATTATGGTACATTACAGCTGGTGGGGACACTTGTTTTCTTTTCCCTGCAGAAAATGTTGACTTTTCATCAAAAAAACAAACACTCCAAAAAGCGATAATTTTTTAGCAACCAAACCCCAAATATTTTTGTCTGAAAACTGCCAAAAAATTCAGATTTTGGGTTTCCAGTTTTTTGATGAAAAATCAAACATTTTCAAGGAAAATGCACACTTTATGTGAAAATTTATAGTCAAACACCCAATTTTCAGTTGAAAATAACTTGGAAAAATTTCAATCAGCCCTAATATATATTAAAAAAAAAAAATTCCCCTCTCACCCCTATGGGTGGTATGTGTCTTCCTCAACCTCGGGTCCTCTACCAGAGGCCTGGGAGTTTGAGGGTTCTGCGCAAGTATCTTAGCTGTTTCTAGCACTGCACTTTCTTCTGGACAGAAGGCTCTGACGTTGTTTTCTGGGACTGTTGAGCCACTCACCCAGCTTAGGAGTCACAGCCCCGAGTGCTCCTACCCCACTGGGACCACTTTGGCCTTCATTTTCCACATCCTCTCGAAGTCCTCTTTCAGGCCTGTACTTCTCCAGCTTCTCATATTCCTTCTTCCTGATGTTGCTGTCACTTGGCACCTATACTCATCACCACCGCTGTCTTCTGCCTTGTCTATTACCACGATGTCTGGTTGATTGCCAGTACCTGCCTGTCCGTCTGGATCTGGAAGTCCACAGAATCTTAGCCTGCTATTCTCCACAACCTTCTGTGGAATCTCCATCTGGTCTTGGGAGGGTCTAGCCATACGCTGTGCAGATGTTCCTGTACACAATGCCAGCCACCTTTGGTTGTGCCGTTCAGTGTATCTGTTCCCTGCCTGCATCTTACTTCCTGCCACTATGTGTTGGACTGTCTCTGAGGCCTCCTTGCACAGTCTGCACTGGGTCCTCTCTAGTGTGGTAGACCCTTGCTTCAATGGATCTGGTGCTCGTGCCTGTTCCTGTTGCTGCTATGATCAGTGCCTCGGTGCTGTCTTTTAGTCCAGCTCTTTCCAGCCACTGGTAGGATTTCCCAATGTCAGCCACCTCAGCTATCTGTCGATGGTACATCCATGCGGTCTTGTCTTGCATGGACTTCTTCTGCTTGGTCTTCCTCCCATGTCTGCTGCGCTGCCTCAGGCATTCTCTCAAGCTCATCTTTGGGGCCATCTTAACTGATGTACTCTGGATGTTCTGGGTTGTCCAGGACAGTGGCTTTTGACCCGCAAGCCAGCCCGCCCGCCTTCTTTCCGGCTGGTATAACAGTCTCTGGGTGTTGGATTGGGGTGGAAACCTCCGTGCATTGTGAGGAAGCTTCCGGGTCTTCACATCGGCAGCCTCCATGTCCTCCTTTGCCAGCTCACTATACCGGCAAGGTATCTGATGACGGCAGGGCGTAGGTGATGGCGTGGATCTTGTTCTTCCACTGAGCTGGCTCTTCAGGACCTGTTCTATCCTTTGGTGATACTTGGATGTTGCTGTCTTTCTTGCCTCTTCATCGTGGTTTCCATGTGACTGTGGGATGCCAAGGTACTTGTACTGGTCTGTATGTCTGCTATGTGGCCGCTGGTAGTTCCACCCATCAGTCTTGACTATTCCCCTCTCTTCACTACCATCCGGCCCATAATTCCCAGTCCGAAGACATCCCGATATCCTCACTGTAGATCTGCGTCAGGTGGATTAGCGAGTCGATGTCTCGTTCATTCTTAGCATACAGCTTGATGTCATCCATGTAAGAGGAGGTGGCTGATGGTATTTCCACTCCTGAACTTGTACCCATATCCAGCCTTGTGATTATCTGGCTGAGGGGTTTTAGCCCATGCAAGAACAGCAGTGGGGACAGTGCATCACCTTGGTATATGCGCACTTGATGGCCACTTGTGCAAGCTGCCTGAATTGACTTCCAGTGTTGTCTTCCATAGTCCCCATTGAGTTCTTGAGGAGGTCTTTAGTGTCGTTTTTGACTGTATAGCGCCAGACATTCACAGATCCACGTGTGCACATGAGTCGTAGGCTTTCCTGTAGTCAATCCAGGCTGTGCTCAGATTGGTCTGTCTAGACCTTGATCTTGGGCGACTGCTTCTATCTATGAGCAACTGGTGTTTTGAGCCTCGTGTTGTTTCCCAATGCCTCTGAGCTGTGCTCATGTACTGGCCCATATGGTCCTGTAGCTTGGCGGCTATGATGCCTGATAGGACTTGCCATGTTGTGGGGAGGCAGGTTATTGGCCTGCAAGGGAACAGAACCGGCCAACTACCGACCAATATATATATAATATCTGTGCTTTCAAGTATATTCAAGACTTCAGACTATATCCACCCTATTTAATTAGTACAACCAATGGGCCAACATTTTCAGAGTTAGATGCGTCAGGTTAGACACCTAAGTCCACGTTTAGCCAACTAAATAAAGACCAGCTTTTTAAAGGTGCTCAGTCCCTACCGTCACTACTAATGTCAGTCTTTCATTATTATACTGGAGTCACTAGGGGTTGCCAACGGTGACAATCAGACCATTTATTTAGGTGCGCAGCTTTAAAATGTTGGCCTTGAATGCTCAAGGCCTTGAACCAGATTATGTAGTCAAGGTAAAATTTAATTGTATCTGAGAGAGACAGGCCCTGCCTGCTAATGGCTTTAAAGTTTAGGGTCAGGATTTACGATTACATCTGGAATTGAATGGTGATCTAGCAGAAGGCATGAGAACTGGTGTAATGCACTCTTGGCTGCTGCATGGCACGCAAATTGGGGTTTCTGGGCCAGATCCTTGGTCTTCTATCCAGCTGCTTTGCCCTACAGGAGCAGCAGGGAATTCCTGTGGCATTGGTCAGTCTTTGGCAGTGAAAAAATGGTGCAGATAGTTTATCACCAGTGGGAGGGGTGTGGCCAAGGAGCACTGCACTGTGGTGATTCCCAGATAGCAGAATGGGATGTCATGTAGACTTCTCTAAATTATGCCAGGTGCTGGACTGGTCAACCTCAGGATGGGAAGGAGATGGGAGGTGGCTTAGAGCTATTTTTTCTCCCATTCAGTCCCTGTGCTGAGTGCCGCTCAGCCAGATCTATCTGGTTTTCATCTTCTGCCCTGTGCTGAGTGCATTGGAGGTGGCAAGAGCATGGGTGACAGTGCTCATGTTCTTGTCTGAGAGGAATGGGCATAATTCCCCAGCAAGCCAGAGATGGAAGAAGGTATTCCTTGCACTGGCACTGAGTAGGAGCTGAGATTAGTTTAATAAGACCTGAAGCTTTGTGCTGTAATGGCAATAAGCAGGTGGGTGCCTTGGATAGAGGCTGAGCTTGATATCTTGTTTAGCTCCTTAGGGTATGTCTATACTGCAGTTAAAAACCCGTGGCTGGCCCATGCCATCTGACTTGGGCCAAGCAGCTGTTTAATTGTGGTGCAGATGTCTAGGACCCTGCTTAGTGGTTCCCTCTTCCTGTCAGTATTGTTTCTGTGTTGCCTGGTTCATGGTTGAGCCAGCTGTTTTCCATCCAAAAGCTTTTCCGTCTCAGGCATTGTGACATCTCTGTGAGAGCAGTGAGTGCAGCTGCAGAGAGGAGATGTAAATCTGGGGATTGGCAGCATGCTGGTGGCACTACAGGCTGTGGTATCTCATGACCTCTCCAGAAGTCCTCATGTTTTGGAAAGGAGGAGAGAAATTGATGTCTATTAGACTCCACATGTGAGGGCTCTAGGGGACAAGCAGAAGCTGTCCTTTATGACTTTCCGGGATCCTTCTGAAAGCAAGGACTAAAGGCAGTAGTCCACTCAGTCAGCTCTATTGAAGGCTACAAACAGGACACACCTTACTGTTTACACTGCTGGATCTCTCTCCATAGGCACAAGCAGGTCATCCATCAATGCTACCAAAGGTGTTTTGCACCATGTCCTTAGAAGGAAGCCTGAGTGTCAAGGAGCTAAAATGTTGGCAGAGGTCAGATAAACCCCGGAGCAATTGTACAATCTTGGTTTGGGATTTCTAGTGGCCAGGCAGTTATGGCAGAATTCATATACAAATCTCTCCAAGAGGCATCTCTTTCTCGAAGAAGCAAGCACAAAATGCTGGAAAGTTTTATAAAGGCTGCCGTGGGTCCCGCAGAGCTCTCACAGATGACATTTTTCAGCATTAGATTTGGGGGAACAGGGCAGAAAATTATTCACAAGGATTTATTTGACTAGAAATGGCTTTGGACTCCACAAATCCTTTTGTTTCTTTTCCAAGAATGCTTGTGTCAACACATGTTTGTTTGCAAACGTTGACTTTGATGAAGATGTGCTGGACATACTCATGTGGCACATGTATGGGGTGGCCATCTTGAAAGCACTTCCTCATGGAGCAGAAACAATGCCATGTAACTGAGATGATCCATCACACAGTACCAACAACTAATTTCCAGCTGGGGATGCTTAGCGAGTAGTGCATGCACCAAAATACGTTTGCAATAAACAACTCATTGAAAGCCTGATCCAAAGTCACTTGAATTGAATGTGCAAATATAGTCACACAATTGCACATGTATTTTGGGGTAGGCCTAAGCGAGCCTTTGTCCTTTGAAAATATATCCATTCAGGTGATGGGATCTTGGCTTATAAGAGAGCTCCCTATAGACTCCATGCAGTAAACTACAGTGGACTCAATTTATCTGTCCCAGAAAATAAAGAGCTGTCTAGAGGGTAGCTTCTGTAGATATAGAGTCTTCTAAACTTGTTCAGTGTTTTGGCTGCCTCTCTGCTTAATATGGGGTGACCCTGCCAAAAGCACAGCATAGCCATGATTCCATAAATCCGTGCATTGGTCAGCAATCTGTCACTGTATTTTCATGCATCACTTTTATTTTGTGCAGTAACTTCATAAAGGGACTACATATATAGTTAAGGCAAGGGACAGCTGGAAACTTGTAACACAGTTGTGGCAAAATTGTTGCTCTTTGGTTTTATGCCCATAACACATCTTCAGTGCAGAGAGGGCCATGGTTTTGAAGCCTGGCTCGATTGCCTCACTTAAAACAAAAAAAAAATCTGGAAAAGGTCCACGATTCTACATCTGGCCCTCAAACTGACACCTCACAGAAGCTAAGAGTGGACAGGGAGGAATGAAGATGATTGACTTGACAACAGTGGTGCACTGTTCTCCTATGAAATAATTGTGTGTGATCAAACCAAACCAAAAAAGAAATCAGACAGCTAACGGTCACTCACCCAGTGAAGCCAGGCTTCCTGGCGATGTGCAGTTGAGCACACGCTCTGGCTGTTCCTGCTGCAGGACACTTTGTACATCCAGTGGTGGGCAAAGGCGGGTTCCGGGGGAGCCGTTAGACAAACAGATTTCAAAGCAGAGTTATTTTTTCCTTTGCTCCTGTGGCTGGTGGCTGCTGATCAAGTTTATTTTTGCTTTGTAAGGACTCGAGGGCTGTCCTGTGGTGTTTGCAGTCGTATGCTGCTCATTTGCAATCATTTGCCAGTCTCTCCTGCGTTGCATCAGAACTCTAATACAAAGAAAGCAGAGAAAAGCTTTGTTTATTGATTGCCATTTTCATGTAACAGCAGCAGACTGGGCATGGCAGTGAAGCTGCATCCATTTTTAACAGGCACTTTGGAAACAGTCACAACGGGACATAGCTCCATGCTCCCACCACAGAGTCAATGTGAATAACTGATAATCCCCACTGACGTGCAGCTACAGTGTGTACACCAAATCCTGTTGGGCCTACAGACGACAGGCAGCCAACTGGGGAAGTGAAAGAAAATAGATGGAGGCCAAATTCTCAGCTGGCGTAACTCCATTGTGTTTCATATGGCAGCAGAGAAATTAACCCTGGTCTCTAGGGGCCCAATTCTATGAGGTACCAAGGGCCAGTTCTTCAAAGGTATTTAGGCTCTTAATGTCCACTGATTTCAAAGGAAGATAAGAGCCTAAATACCCTTGAGGATCTGGGCCCATGTGTCTTCGCCTCCCATTGAAGTCAGCAGGAATTGAGTGTGCTCTTGGGAGGAGAGTATAGGCTGTAGCTCTGAAGGAGAGAGCTGTAGGAGCATACCGGGAGTCTGCAGGGGGCAGATGGAGTGCATCACATTGGGAGGTGAGAGGAGAAGGTGTATCAGAGCCAGCTGACATGTGATTTGTTTCTACTTAAGCCTGCTTCCCCTTTCATGTCAGCTTGGAAGTGAAAGACAGTTGTTGGATACACAAATACAGGCAACCCTGGAGTTTGAAATTTTCCCTCTCCTCAGGACACAAACATTTTACTTACTACAAAACAATAGTCTGCTGTGCAAAGAAGCACAACACCTGACGTTTAACTTCCGTGGCTAATTAGTGGGTGGCTTTACCCAGGACAAGAGAATGCTTTCCTGGCAATCCATAGGTAAAAGAGGGTTGGTTCTGCCTCTGCACCTGAAAATACCTCCAGAACCACACTGAGAACAGAGAGAACATACTCATCTACCTTGATCACCAGTTTGCATGAGAGCAGATGAATTCCTGCCATATGTGTCTAGGAGTTGGATTGAAACATGCCTTGACACAGCTGCTTGCCAGAAAGATTTAAACTCCAAAATTTAATAGTGTTTTTTAAAAGATGTGTGGCAGCATAGCTCTGAGGTGAATCCTGAGGAATATGGGCCTTTAGAGGGATAAGAAGTTAGCAATGTAACTTACAAAATATTCAGTCAGAAGGGTTAATTGTGAAATGGAACAGATGCTGAGGCAGAATAGAGAATATAAAGCATTAATAAGGAAACCAGTTATGACCTCGTAGTCTATTAGCAGCTTATGCAGCCTGTTAGGAAAACACCATACTGTACTATAGAATGCCATATGGTATTGTACTAACTCGGTGCATAAATCCCTAAGACAATTAGAAGCTCCAACTTCTGTGTCGAATTAGAGCTTCCTATATTCTGTGCGTCCTTGTCTTCAGGGATTTGTGAATTGTTTAAGTGTAAAGGCACCCGGGTGGATTTAAATATTCCTTCTGGAAAGAAAAGGGAAGAGTTCTTGCAGTCTTCCAAGTGTAAAGCTTTCTATGCTAAAGCGTATGCAGCCCTCTTCCTACTCCTGATTCAGGCTGATCCTTGGAGGTGGTTCATTGGTTTTCTTGCTGGAACTGGCTATCTGGATTGTTCAAACTCAGTTTAATAGCATTCCTACAGTTTCTTTCAGCAGGCAGTTTCATTGGTATAGTACATTATTTCACCAGTAAGTACTAGGCAGGGACTGCAGGCATTGGGTCTGTTGGTGCTAGCAGAGAAAACTCTATGCAGAATAGATATCACATTAAGAACGACCAAATTATCATGGCCTTGAAGTTGCATGTGAAATCTGAGACCTTATTGCCAATATAGGGAAAATTACTCTTTCATTTGAGTCTGGCTTGATCTTCAAATGCTAACAGTTTAACAGTAGGTCAGGTCTGACTGTTCTTAGATCACATGTGAGAAATCATGGATCAAATCTGAGGGCTTATGGCACATCTAGGAAAACTTTACTTTTCCAGCTATACGTGGCATCACTTTTAGCTCCTATGAGACTAGAAGTTTGGATCCAACCATTCCTTAATACAGTCAAACATTCATTCAGAATGGCAAGATTCTAAATTTCATTTTTTTTCAATATTAGTCGTCATCGATATGAATTGATATTAATCTTTGTTGTATTTAAAAAATATGACAAAGTAAGGTAATAGTACTTGATTGCTCAAGGAAAACATGCAGCTATTTCATTTCATAGATATGCAGCTGGGAGGTGCTTTCATGTCCTGGAATATTGTAGATGATATTTCCCATCTCAGTTTTGATGCTATATTATATGCTATTTTATCTCTTAAATTTTCATTTAATTGTTTTTATAAAAGAAAGCAAACATTGGCATCTCTCGGAACTCTGTGCTGGGAAATGCTGAACAAAAACATCTTTTCAAATGTCCAGTTTCGAATGTAAAAAATTTCTTTCATCCCACAGTGGTACAACCTGAAAAGTAACCATTTATCTTGCAGTGATATTTATCTTATTGACGTATGATGGGGAATTCTCCTATTTCTGCCATGTGAGCTCTGTGGCCTCACTTTGCCGCACTAAGATAAACACTATTTTAACTTGTACCATTTCATGATTAGTAGTAGAGAACTGAAATGTATTGTACTTGTCCAAACCAGCTGAATCAACTCATGCAAAACTCATAGGGAGTCAACTATTATCTATTTGTATTGAAGTGGGGTCTAGAGGCCCCAATACAACTGGCGTCCTATTAAGCTCGGCACTTCATGAACACACAGGGTACGTGTGATGGGGCATTTATCCCATACCAGCCCTGAAAGGGTTAATGAGGCTGAGAAGGAGACCAATTAACTTGATGATGCACCCGATGAAGAGTCAGGGCTGGAAAGGCTGATTGGAGATGAAGTCCAGCTGAGAAGGAAGAGGGTGGGCGGGAGGGGAGCTGGTATAAAAACAGGAAGTTGGCAGCAAGAAGGAGCTGTGGGGGAAGTAGTGTGTGCTAGCGTGTCATGCACTAACTGGCCCATGAACCCTGCTGGCACGCACTAAAAATTCCCTAGCACATGTTAATGTAGAACTGTTTGAGCCAGGAATAAACACGTGTCTTCTGATTCCAGTCCAGTGCCCCGTCCACTGGATCACAGAATTCTTCCATGAGTAACTTTGAGAACCACTGATCTAGACTGTTCTCAGTGGTGGCAGATGACAGAACAAGGAGTAATGGTCTCAAGTTGCAGTCGGGGAGGTTTAGGTTGGATATTAGGAAAAACTTTTTCACTAGGAGGGTGGTGAAGCACTGGAATGGCTTCTCTAGGGAGGTGGTGGAATCTCCTTCCTTACAGGTTTTAAGGTCAGGCTTGATGAAGCCCTGGCTGGGATGATTTAGTTGGGGATTGGCCCTGCTTTGAGCAGGGGGTTGGACTAGATGACCTCCTGAGGTCCCTTCCAACCCTGATATTCTATGATCCTATGAAGTAAGGACTGTAGATTTGGGCCCTATATATTAGGAAATATATAACTCACACTAATTTTCCTTTGAATTTGTTACAAGAACTATCTGATACCGTCTAGTTTTAATTGGGAAAGATAAAGAAATAATATGTTTTATTTCCCCCTTTTTACAAGCTTTCATTCCCCCGCTTTCTTCAGCCAGCAGAAGTAGAGGCTGGGGCTATGGAATAACTGTCTTTTCACACGATCAATTCATGCACCGATTTATAAATTGCTCATTTGGTCACCTGATGCAGCATTCTCTAATATGATAAACCTCTAAATATATTTTGACTGAAATTTCTCAGCTCAATGAGCGCACAACCAAAATGTAGATGGGCCAAACTGAGATTTTGTTTTCACCATTTTAGTGACATAGTGTTTGAATGCTGTAGTATGTATTTTTTGTGCCGAAGTAGTGAGTTCTAACCAGGGAGCTCTCTGTATATGAGCAGTATTCACGGTCTGCTTGCTCTGCAGAATTGTACAGAATTAATAAACATATTGTGCAATATGTTTCTGCCAAACAACTCTGCTAGTAAATAGACAAGCAACCGATGCTGTTTTCTAGAAGCTGAACAAGCCAAAGAAATGTCAAGGATAGACAGTGAGCAATAGACTTAGAAATGAGCAAGAACATTGGGTAGCACTTTGGGGGCCTGATCCAACATCAATAGGAGTCCAATTAACTTTATTGGGTATTAGATCAAGCATTTGGGTCTCAAAAAGACTGAGACTTTGGTAAAGAGGATGACTAGCCTTTGCTGGATCGGTTGGAATTATATCCTTTGGAATATTTTTTTCAAAGAGCTGCAGTCTGTGAAAGAAAAACCCAAACTATCAGGTGCATTAAAGTAGCTCGAGTGCAGGTCTGATATACATGATGAGGGTATGCATGGCACCAACTCCACCTTCTCACTGACCTTCGTTACGTTACTGGGGGCCACTCTTCTTGCAAAGGTGGCCTGCTGGTTTGCAATGTGTGTCCAGTATCTCATGATGACACTAGCTTTATTTTCCCAACCTTTTCTCCTTTCCATGGACAAATGTGAGGGTGTGACTCACGAGGAATTAACACTTTCTGTTATCCTGGGCAAAGAGGGGAAATGTTGCCAGCAGCCCATTCTGCCTAAGAACAGGAAGTAAAAAGAATTCACCCATGGGTCTGTTAGTGTGTGTAGGGTATCAGCAGCACATTCTACAAAGAGGTGAAACTTTTAAGGATATTCCAAAGTGCACTGGATACATGCGTGCAAGTGATTTAGAGAGTCAGTGGACTAGAATGAAACACACCTGAGTGAAATGAATATGGAAGAGATCCTTCATCTGTTCATTTTCTCTTTGACACTGTGTTGGTCTGACCAGTCTTCCTCATGGGTTAATGTGTCGATGGCTGTGGTGATTGCAAAGAGAATCCCACTTTTTACGTGCTTTTGTTTCTTTCTTTGCCCTTGTAATGAATCCCTGGTTGCAAATGGGCAACATTGTTGCCAACAAAACTGTATGCCGGGTTGTCACACCCCAAGAGCTTTAAATCTAAAACAACAGCCATCTACCACTGGAGCTAAAGGAGCAGAGCATCTCCACTGGTTAGCATGGGAGTGTAATCAAAATGGGGGAGGACAACACAGTCCCATGGGAGTGGTCTGACATTACATGTTGCAGAGGGCGGCGGTGAGTCTGACCCACTTTGGGCCCTATTCTGCATGGCGGAGAATGCCTCCAGCGAGGTGCTGACTGCCCTTATCTCAGTGCCCTTAGCACACAAAGAAGAATTACTCATGGAGGGTATTGATAGCAGGCAGAACTCTTTCCTTCCACCACCAGGTCTCTCTCACAGGACCCCCTCCGGGTGCCCTTTGTGAGAGGAGCAGTGGGAGAGTAGTTAACTTTCTCACTTCGTGGTTGACCCCATGTGCCCCATGCCATTGCTCATCCCCGCCACACCTGTGCCTCTCCAGACCATTCTAAGCTGGGGGGCAGTCTCACCCGCTGGGGAATGACAACGAAGTCACAGCCACGGGACTCTTCACATCCCTTTCCTCAGGGCTTTTCCTGCCTCCAACAATGACAGACTCAAAACTGCAACACGTCAGTTAAAATGACAAGGGTTCTAACCGCCTACTCACCCCCCTGGAGGAGAGAAGATGCTGTCTCCTTTCACCAGCTTCCTCTTTCCTCATATAACTCTGCCCACCAGCAATGGGCAAGGCCCCTTGTGTGTCACAGCATCTCTGCACCTCATCCTAAGCATATTTATAGGAGCTTTTTCTCGACGTGCCAAAACCTTTTGGCTAAGCTGAGATTTCAGTGCTGTGCATTGGCAGGTGAAAGAGGTGGGCACTCCGGGATAGACACAGGCAGGTACTTCTGGATGGATCATGCTAATTACTGAACTTGTAAGCATGACTGAACCAATTAGAGCTAGGTCTGTTTAGGACTGACACCTTGAATTATGCAAATTATCCATCAGCCTGGGGCTGGGAAGAGAATCAATGCTGGAAAGTGAGTGGAGCTTCCATCAGTGATTGAGAGAACTATCTGGCTTTTAAAAATATATATAACTACCTATTTATTTCATTGAAGGGGGAAACAATAGAGATTCAAATAATTACCTTGCTGGGATGAGGCAGTTCACTTTATTTGCAACCTGTATGGCATTCCCAGAGTTGTTTTACGGCTCTCACGACTGTCCCATCATGAACCCCACACACGTTGGCTTGGAAAGGTTTCACTTTGGATTGGAAGGAGTAAGAATTTGCATGGCCAATAACTTTTAAATATTGAACTCTTTCCTCCCCTCTCATTTTTCCCTTTCAGCATATGGCCGTTAGTGTCATTTATTGCAGATTTCTAGTGATGACACTTATTTTACCATCGACATTTTCCCCTCTATGTCTGTGTCATTTGAGGGAGTCTCATTCAGAACAGACTTTCTTGAATTTTCAATGGTCTTAGTTTCTCTTTCGTTTTATTAGAGGAACAGCTCTTAGTTGGGTCGTTTGTTCCCTCCTTTGTCCAATTCTCATTTATTCTGTTTCTGCACATCAGACAGGGAGGTGAGGTAAGGGAGGCGGAAAGCCATCTTTACATGCCCAGCTATTCTGGGGCCATGAAGGACCCTCCCTAGCCCTGGTGTATATTAGAGTAGCCCCGCGGGAGGTTCTTCTAACTTATGCTGTGCTTCCCGGGGTCTAATAACACTTAGCATTCACGCGGTACTTTCTTACAGCACCTTGCAGACATCACTGCTCACAATGCCAGCATGTGGCAGGGGGCGGGGGGGGGGGGGATTATTTCCATTGTGCAAAAGAGAAACTGAGTTACTGAAAGGCCAAGTGACTTACCCACAGGCACACGGTGAGCCAGTAGGAGATGGCTTCCTCTCCCATTCCCCCCTCAGGGCCTTCTTCCAAGCTGACCCCTGGGTTTGTGTTGCCTCTCTAGTCTCATTTATTAAGGGCCCCCTCTCCACACACCTCTTCCATCAGAACGAGGCCGCTCAACTGAGTGGACCAAGAACTCTGGGTTGTGGTGCAGGCACTCAGTAGACACCCAGCAGTTCTCAGGTTTTGGTCCCTTGTGGCTCCCTTCTGGTCCCCACCTAGATCCCAAATGCTGCTTCAGCAGTGTATGAGGCTATAAAAAGGTCATGAGATCTGAGGAGAATTCCCCATCACAGGAGCAGCATAGGGCTGACCGTAAGCAGCCCTATGCTGCCCCCCAGGCCCAAACACAGGGACTATCCTGGGGATAAATCAGGGGCAGGAGGGGAGTTCGGGGCTGCAGTCCATAGGCAGCCTGGGGGAGGCTGCTGTAAGGCAGAGCAGCCTCTGAGGCTGTTCTAACTAATGCTAGGGGCCATGTCAGCCTGTGCGGCTGCCCCAGATGTGGGCAGCACATAGATGACATAAAAGCACATTGCCCCTTGCTCCACCTGGCTTGGGCCTTCTGTCCTTCCTCTCCCAGGAGATGCAGTGCAGAGTCCGGCCCTACATGTATCACTCCTGATTAATATTAGTAGCTCTCGCTCTGCAGTGACCATCTGTCCCGGGATTTCTCCTAGTGCAAGACGTGTGTGTGTATTTTTTGTCACCGAAACTGTGATAATACTGTGTTCAGCTGAAGATTTCATCCAGCTTAGATTTTTAAAAGGTTTATTTGTTTTTTTCCCCTCCCCTTAGTAATTACAAATTGTTTAAAGCTCTGTTTATTCTCTAAGTCTCTTAAGTAGCGAGGTGATCACTCATTTTTGACTGGGGAACTTCATAGCTGACACTAATAGAAAGTCCAGAGCGTTTACAGAGGGAGAATTCAGCATAAAGAGAAGAGCTATTTTGTTTTTTCAGAAAAAGGAATTTTGGCAGGTGGCTGTCTCTCAAAAGCCCTGTCAGTTTCTATGTTCAGAGGCAGCTGTTAACTAGCTGATCCTTATAGCACCCTTCTGAGAAAGGAAGAGATTGTTACCCTCACTTGGGGAAACTGAGGCAGGGTGTTTGTGTGACTGGCCTTCCTCTGCAGTGGAAGTCGGGAGTTGCTGGAAACCAGTCCTAGCCACAGACCAGGCCTCTTCTCTAATGAAAGAGAAACAAATCCAAATGGAAACATTCTTTGTGGTGAAAGCAGCAATGACCCGAGGCTCCAATGAAGCTCCTTGATTGGTAGGAGGATAAGCGGTGTTCTAACAGAGACACCGGTGCCCGGTAAAGGTATAGCCTAGTCAGCATGGCAGGCTGGATGACTGGGACCCTTTTTCTGTAAAGCGTGAGGCCTGGGGAAAGAAAATCTGTTAAGTAGCTTGCTTTGCTGTCCTCCTCCAAAGCTGCACTTGCCTTGGAAGGCTCTTCTGGGTCTGAATGAAGCAAGCACCTGTTGCTGATTACACTTGAAACTGATTCTTTTGCCTCAGTTAAGCAGAATCAGGGGAAGCAGATACAATAGATGCCCAGCCCAGAGGAGTTTATCACAAAGGATACTGGCAGGAAGACTCCAGAGCACCCCTGAAGTGCCTAAGGGCTATGAGGCGTGGGAAGCCGTGGTATACGAGGAGCCCAGATTGCACCGGGGACTGTGCTAGGCCTGGATTATAAGTCTTTAGTTGTTCTCGCAAGGTGGAGGCTGGATAAGAGGTTCTGCCAAACATTCTTAGAGCATCATATCTGTAGACAAAGGTTTGCTGTCTCCAGATTTCCTGCTCTAAGATGCACTGCTGGCTGGCTGGCAGTGACTTCAGCAAGGCAGTTTGTTGCTCTAAAACAGCGGTTCTCAAACTGTGGGTTGGGACCCCAAGTAGGTTGTGACCCCGTTTGAATGGCATCACCAGGGCTGGCATTTAGACTTGCTGGGGTCCGGGGCTGAAGTTTGAGACCCACCACCCAGGGCCAAAGCTGAAGCCCAAGCCCTGCCACCCAGGGCCGAAGCCTGAGGGCTTCAGCCCTGGGTAGTGGGGCTTGGGTTACAGGCCCCCCACCTAGGGCTGAAACTCTTAGGCTTCAACTTTGGCTCCCCCGCCCAAGGCAGAGGGGCTCAGGCTTCAGTCCCCCCTCCTGGGGTCCTGCAGTAATTTTTATTGTCAGAAGGAGGTCACGGTGCAATGAAGTTTGAGAACTACTGCTCCACAAGAAAAAAGCCTTTGATAAGAGATGAGTGACTCTCACATACCCCATTAAGAATGGAACTGCTAAAAACTCCTTCAGTGAAACCGCAAATACAGCAAGACAATAAATTAATGGGAAATGGACATTATCTACTGATTGACCTTCTCAGTAAGTTAAATAGCTTTCGCTTTTACCTTGGGGCATCTGGCTGCCTGACATGGCCAATTATCCTATGATAACATCAACTTCATTGGGTCTTATTGCTTCATTATGAAACTGCTTTGGCTGGTAATGCATTCCGATTAGCTGGTGAACATTCTTGGGAAGGCAGATTAATTTGCTGTGTGAACGGTTCTGTACTTCTAACCCCTGGTCATTTTTCCAAACTGCGTATTTCATTGGCTCCTAGCATTAACTGGCTTCCACAGCAACCTGACCAGAGCCCATTCCATCCCGGATGGCTCCCAGGGAGCCATCATTCCCCTAAAACACCATGCAACTCCAGCTGCCAGTAAGCTATTGGTCACAAAGGAAGGAAAAAATGTTCCTATAATGTTGCAGAGTCTTAGCGGGAAGCAGGTTCAATGTGGAAACCAGGGAAAATCTTACATAAAGTGTCACCCATCTGGTTTCAGCAAGAAAGCAGAAGAGAAGGGGAGATGGGAAAGCAGAATGGCAAACACAAAGGGGCTGATCAACCCCTCTTCTGTCTTTCCTCCTCCCTGTATCTTAGCATCATTTTCTTCTTTGTGTGAAACTATTTATATGCTTTGATTTATTGCTCCAGCTGGGGGAACAAAATGCCAGAGTTTTTTGCTCGTGTCAGTCACTCATCCTGCCCTGTAATCAGAATTGCATGGAAGGCTTTGTACCAATATCCAAACTGACAGTTTCTTCCTTTTTGTCCATATGGCTACAAGGAGGGAAAGAAACACCCACAAAGCCCTGTCCCCTGTGTAACATCATCTGACTTCGGCTTGTGGCAGAAAGCAGTTTGTGGCACTAATAAAAAGTGACATCAGTTCATGCTCGTGGAGAGGAAAAGGCAACAGTTCAAATGCAGCTTTCATTTTTTCACCAATCTGGTTGCCAACTCTGTTTTACTGCAAATCTTGGATGTCTGTTGATTCTTCTTAAAGCCCCAGGTCCTAGAGTCATGTGAATATGTGAGAAATTCAGCTTTCATCAAAATAAAAGTACGTTTCTAGCTCTCATGGGTACATTTGTAGAAAAGCTTGAAATTGTGAGCTCTAAGGGATCCAAAACAAGAAGGCACCTAAAATTTATTATTTTCTAAAAATCTCATGATTTTTAAGCCAGTCTCATGATTCTGGGGGGCTGTGACTCCTAATTTTTGAACTCTTAGGCCATACTGCATCTGATCTGCAATATTGTGCTCCATGGGAGGATGGAAGGGGCTTTCAAATAGGAGGCACAATGGTAGCATGAGCCACCAAAGAAAGTTATGTTAGACATTTCATTAAAATCATCGGTTCGTTCTTTCATGGAGTCATGGTGCTCTCCAGTTACATTATACTCAATGGATGTCTCATGACAGCTAAGGCATGGCAAATACTTCTTAACAGATAACAGAACAAAGTTTGCCTGTCTCTTTGAGTTCTTGAATCTATTAGTTACTCTAAGTTGCGAGCTGACTAACTTCAGTGAATTTCGCATCCCAGCCCCCATTTGTGCTATGGTAGTGATCAACCAAGATCTGGGCTCTACTGTATGAGGTGATGCAAGTACACGTAGTAGAAGTCCTTGCTCTTTACAATCTAAATAGACAAAGGAGGGGAGAAAGGAATCGTTCTAATTCTTGGCTTGTAGCTTGTCCACGATGGTTTGATATTCAAAATTCAAGACTTTTGATTGGACACATAGTCCACGTGGGATTTTTCTGTTCCCTGATTGGATGAGTGGAACTTTTAAAATAGTTTTTTTGCTGGAATATTTGTCTCTGAATGTGAGTGGGGGGGCATTGGGTGTTTCACGCTGGTACAGTTGTGGTCTGGGAAACTCTGCTAGATCCTGATAGTTTGTTGGTGTTCAGCATCTGAGGGCATGACTACACTTACATTTTTGCAGCGCTGGTAGTTACAGCTGTGGTCGTACAGCTGTGTAGGGCCAGCGCTGCAGTGTGGCCACACTGACAGCGACCAGCGGTGCAATGTGGCCACATTTGCAGCATTTGCAGCGCTGTGGGAGTGGTGCATTGTGGGCAGCTATTCCAGCATTCAAGTGGCTGCAACGGCTTTCAAAAGAGGGGTGGTGTGACAGGGAGCTTGCGGGAGACAGAGAGAGTGGATTTTGGAGCAGACACGTGACACTCCCTGCCTGCAAGTTGAAAAGAGGGGGGTGGGTGGAGTGTGACAGGGAGCGTCGGGGAGACAGAGAGAGTGGATTTTTGGAGCAGACACTGTGTGACAGCTCCCTGCCTTGCAAATTCTGGCCATTTCCCCACCCCTCTCTCAATCACTCTTAAATGTAAAAAGGCTCAGACCAGATAAGCAGCTTCTCCGACGGACTCCCTCCCCTCCCCCCCACCCCCGCCGTGCTGTTTGTCTCCTCAAGCAAACAGCTGAACATTCCAAAGCCTCAGCTCGCTCCGCTACGCTGCAGCAAAGAGCAGCTGTGTTTGTTTTTTAGATAAGTAGCTCCGGGGAGTACCTTCCGGTTTGTTGTATACAGGAATTGTGGGATACCTCCTAATACCCTGGAGGCCAATAACAGCGCTGGTGAGTGTCCACACCTGATGAGCAGCGCTGCATCAGCAGCGCTGGATTCGCTACACCTGTAGCAGACCAGGTGTACAGCCAGCGCTTCAGGAAGGGAGTTGCAGCGCTGGCTGAGCTCTGTAAGTGTGGACACCTGGTAAGTTGCAGCTCTGTAACCCCCTCACCAGTGCTGCAACTTGCAAGTGTAGCCAAGCCCTGAGAGTAGGTTCTAGTCTGCTGTATATTAGAACACGGTCAATACACATTGTAACTAGGGACCTGATTCGAAGCCCTTGAAACTAATGGAAGGACATCCACTGACTTCAATGAACTTTGGATCAGGCCCCTACAAGACTGATTGCAAATGGCTGACCTTAGCAAATTAGCAGATATATGAACAAAGCAATATAAAAAAAATGAGGAGTCCTTGTGGCACCTTAGAGACTAACAAATCATCAGATGCATGGAGTGAAAATACAGTAAGTAGTATAAATGCACAGCACATGAAAAGATGGGAGTTGCCTTACCAAGTGGGGGGTCAGTGCTAACAAGGCCAATTCAGTTAAGATGGAAGTGACCTATTCTTAACAGTTGACAAGAGGGGGTGAATATCAAGAGCGGGAAAATAGGGCATAGCTGCACTGCATTGTAAACTGGGGCTCCAGCTCAGGTTTGAGCCCTACCCCTTCTACCGTCCACACACAAATCTTTGACTCCAGTCAGCCAGCTCTCACAACTCTGGTCCTTGTACCTACCCAGGGGGCTGGGTGTGAGCCTGAGTCCCAGTGGACTCACGTCTGGCGATTCTGCCAATGCTATCCCACAATCCCCCTGGCCTGCGTTTCTTTGTCCTTCTACCCCAACACTTTCCACCTGATTCCCAGGAAACGGAAGTAATCCCACTTGGTTCAATACAGTTAAAATGCAGCTTAGCAAAGTTTACCTCCTTCCCACACTGACCGCTGACCTGGAAACACATTTAACAGTCTCTGCTGCTATCTATGACCACCGAGAGGCAGAAGTCTGGCCAGCGGAACACAGCGGAACTCTGCTGTGAGGTGAGCAAGGCGCTGGACTCCAGGAAGTCCGAGAAATGAGAATGTGGACAAAGAAATCTCCAGGAAGCTTGTGGCATTGGGGAGCCACTGGACCACTCAGCAGTGCAGAGAGCAAGTCAAGCAGCTTAAAACCTACTAGTGCAAGAGGTGGACGGGTGCACAGAGGCAGCCAGGAGCCTGGGGGGCAGATTGTGGTGCCGCAGGCAAGAAGGAAGCAAGTCCAAGATGAAATGATGAGTGAGATCCTGCAGAAGGCCACCCAGCAGTTGGAATACTGGGGAGAGAGAGAAGCTGAACAGCATGAAGAGAGACGGGCAGTGCAGTTTTTGCAGCAGGAATGTAGACTCAGGCAGGAAGCTAGAACGCAGCAGAAAGAACTGTTTGAGAGGATGTTCATACTCATGTCAATGAGTCTGCAAGCTCCAGCTCAAGCTGTACATCCTGCTCTGGCTCCTTAGCCAGAGTCCCTCCATGCTACAACATCCTGTAGCCCAGGCACCCTTTAGACAATACTGGAGTTGGGTGGCCTACGTCACAAGGAATGACCAATAGTTGGATTACCAGATGTCCACCAGCAGCCCATGTGCATGAAACCCAAGCAGAACAGAGAGGCAGTGGACACTCAGAAATAGTGACAGTTATTGAGCACCCTGAACAGAGCCTGCGTGTTTTGTCCCATTGTGCGCAGCAGTTCCTCACATCTGCCGCTCACTGGGCTTCGCACTGTTTTTGTTTGTGGAGCTGGAGGTTTTGCTGGCAGCTGGCTTGCCTGTCAGATTTTTAACAGCGAGAGTTTCTGTTACATGACTGTTTGCAAGTAAAGCATCCCATATTTACTAAGGTGTCATTATCACAGTTCATAACATTTACTGTGGAGGAACGTCAGCGCAGCAATCCGTAAGCTGTGCTTTGAAGTACGTGACAAGTTTAAATTGCGTAAAAAGCCCATTACTTTTAAAACATCAAGCACACAACTAAGCTGTGAGTTTAAGTACAGGGCCAGTTTTTGTAAACTGCATGCACCATTTCATATGTCCCACCACCCTGAATCAAGTCCAAGGGACTGGAGTAGGAGACCTCTCAACATCCCTTCCAGTCCTATGACTCTATAAACTGCATGGTGAGGTTCATGGCCTGAGTACACAAAATGCATAATACAAATACTATTTCATTCCCTGTTTGTTCATAACACTGTACACATACTGTACACACAATTTCTATTCCCCCCCTCACCCATTGGACCATGCAAACCCATTATGTCAGAGCACACAGCATCCCTGATTGCCACTGAGTGCATGGATCCTGCTCCAGTAATGACAGCTGCTCTTGCTGGCTGTGTGTACCGGCTTAGAAGTCTACCAGTGTCTTGAGTCCATTCCTAGCACAATGGCTCACCTGTGTCCTGCCACTCATTGGGCAGACCCCAGCAGGCAAAAACAATGGGTGGCAATGCTGACACTGGCAGCGGATGGCTCTGTGAGCATCGCCACAGGGATTTCAATCTACCAAATGCACATTCAACCACCCTTCTGGAACGACTGCTTGTGTAGTCACAGCTCCTGTCGCCAGGCCTTCGAAGATCAAGGCATGGCTTCACAAGCTGTAGCAAAAAGGGGCACATAGGGTCCCTTAGAATGCCAGTGGGACAGTGACTCCATTTATAATCATGTGATTTGATGGGACTAATGTCCCACATTCCCCACAAAGGTAAAATCCTGAGCTCTGGAACACCCTGACGACATGCACCTTGACAGTACTCGTGTCCGTGATCAAAACCTGCATCACCCTGGAGTAGTATCCTCCGTAGTTTCTGTGCTCGTGCTCCTTGTGGTGGGCATACTAGGGGCACACGAGTGCGCTTGATAGCCCCTGCTCACTTTGGGAAACCCATTCTCTCCAAACCAGCAATTATTTCAGGGCCATTGTTTATGCCCACGACCCACAAGTGCTGACTTTTGTTTTTTCCCAATGGGTGCTCCTCTCCCCAGCATCCACCCTGACAAAATTTGCATGAAATGTCCACCTTTTCCACCTCACCTCTGTTTTTCATTTCCAGTTGTAGGGCAGTCATTTTTTTCAAATTTTAACCCTCGCCCCAAAATAAAAAAAAAAAATCAAAATGTCAGCTTTTGGCATCGGCCCCACCTCTAAAAGGCAGAGCATGGCTAGGGGACGTTTTTTTTTTCCTCTCTTAATTTTAAGAAACATGCATTGCGTTTTTGAACAGCTCTCCTGAGTGAGAGCTCTTCCTGGCTCCATATCCTGCCTCAGGCCCTGAGCCTGTTAAAAAGTTAAGCATGTTGGAACAGGGTGGCCTGTGGCCAGTCAGCCCTGTTCAATGATCCCTACGTCTTACACCTGTGCAGGTGTGGGACTTAAGAGGAGGAAAGCCCAGCAGTTGAATACGGATGGGGAGAGGAAAACAGGTGGGTTTGAGCAAACCTGAGTGAGTGGGGCATTAAAACCCAAAGAAACTGGTGAAATGTGTAACAAGTGAGTCCATAAGGAGTGAGAGGCTCATGGCTGGACTAGAGCTCAGGGACAAAAGAGGAAAGCCCAGCAGAATTGAGTGGAGAGATAAGTACGAAGCAGAAGGAGGCCTGTGGCAGATTCCAGGTAGGAAGACATGGGAGTGAGTGCTTGGGAAAGTGCAGGGAGCTAAGCCTAGGAGGGGCTGACAGGAGAGATGGCAAGGAGCCTGGGGTGGGCAAAGAGCGCTTGAATTAAAGAGGAGAAAACAGACCCCTTGGGAAGGAGGGGATGGCCCCAGTTTGAGAGTGAGGGAAAGACTTTGTGTGTTTGATTTGCACTTGGCTTCCCAGGAAGGGGTGGACACTTGTTAATGACTTAGCTGAAAGTCCAGGTCATTGCTGTGGCAAAAATAGGCTGAAAATTGTGGTGAGGAAACTGAGGCAGAGCATGGAAATGTTAGGTTTTGCTCTGAGAAGTGAGTGGTATAACACATGTGTAAGTCTTTGCAGAATCAGGGCCTATGGTTGTATAGCTAAGGATATTCATAAATTATCTGGAAAAAGGGCTAAACAGTGAGGTGGCTAAGTTTGTAGACTATACAAAATTACTCAAGAGAGTTAAGTCCAAAGCAGACTGCAAAGAGTTCCAGAGGGCTCTCACAGAACTGGGTGACTGAGCATCGCAATGGCAGATGAAATTCAATGGTGATAAGTGCAAAGTAATGTATAATTGGGATTATGTTTTCCGATATGGATACAAAAAGATGGGGTCAAAATTAGTTGTTACCATTCAAGAAAATAATACTGGAATTGTGGATAGTTCTCTGAAAAACATCTACTCAATACAGAACAGCAGTTTAAAAAAAAACCTGCTAATGTTAGTAACTGTGTGGAAAGGAACAGATAATAAGACACAAATATCATTGTGCCACTATATAAATCCATGGTACGCCTACACCTTGAATATTGTGTGCTATACTGGTCATCTCATCTCAAAAAGGGTATATTAGAAATGAAAATGGTGCAGAGAAAGGCAACAAAAATTAGTAGGGTTATGGAACAGCTTCCCTGTGAGGAGAGATTAAAAAGACTGGGACTGTTCAGCTTAGAAAAGAGATGACTGCCGGGGGGAGGATATGATAGAGGTCTATAAAATCACAAATGGTATAGAGACAGTGCATAAGGAAGCATAATTTACCCATTTACGGAACACAAGAACCATAGGTCACCCACTGAAATTAATAAGCAGCACGTTTAAAACAATGTGAGTGCTGCTTCACACAACACAGTCAACATGTGGAACTTGTTTCCAGGGGATGTGGTGAAGGCCAAAAGTATAAGTGGGTTCAAAATAGAATTAGGTAAGTTATTGGAGGATAGGGCCATCAATGGCCATTAGCCAAGATGGTCAGAGACTCAACCCCATGTTCTGGGTGTCCCTAAGCCTTTGACTGCCAGAAGCTGGGACTGGGCGACAGGGGATGAATCACTTGAAATTCCCTGTTCTGTTCATTGCCCCTGAAGCACCTGGGGCTAGCCACTGTGGCAAGCCAGAATACTGGGCTACATAGACCATTGGTCTGACTCAGTATGGCCATTCTTGTATATCTCACCACCTGAAGCCTCACAAAGAAGCTCTACCTGCTAGATCTATGCCCAATTCACTGTTGCTGTTTTCTGGGCAGTGGAGAGGCAGCCTAGTTGCCATCATGAAGATATAGGCCAAGGACAATGCTCCCAATAAGCAGGGGCAGTGTTTGTAGGTGGGTGTAAGGTCTTGGGGGTTGCCGGAGGTACATATTCACATTCTGGTTATAGATTATTTGCTGCTTAGATATGTGAGAAGAATTAGAGAGGAAAAAATAACCTCACATGTGCAGAATGCAGATACATTGTGTCCAGCAGCAGAGGCTGAGACAGCAACCTCCAGAGTGAGATGCACCAGACCCGTGTCCTTTGTGTACTGGACAGAGGGGGCTGAGCAGTCGGTTACTCAGGGAAACCCTCCAACTCCTCAGCTTGTTTGAAAAAGTGCTGTTCCTTTCTGCTGCAATGGTTCCTCCTCTGCCTCCCCCACGCTGTGTATGCTCACCCTATGGCCCTTGTGGCTTCTTCTCTCTGTTCATGAAAGCTCCCCCCATTGTTCTTGTCCCCCTTTTCCTATTTCCCTTTGCCCTCCTGGTGGCTGCTTCAATTTGAGACCTGAATCAAAGTCTTCTGAAAGTCATTTGCAGCTCCACTCAGTCGTCTCTCAAAGTGACGTGCCAGTAGAAACGCCCAGTGACAGTCAATTCACTTGTGGGAGCTCTGCTTTGAGAAGATTGTTTGCCTGGTCTTGCCAGCAGGCTGGACAGTCTGGAGCAGCTCTGATCTTCCTTTACTCGGGGTTTACAGTCACCGCAGCAAGTTCATTGGCGTTAATATGGCTGTGATAAATACCTCCTGTTGGAATTGAAGATTATAGGTTCTGCCAATAATCTTGTTAGGTTGATGCCATGGGGTGTGGAGAGCTTCAGCTCAATGGTTCCAGGTTTCGTCTGAGACAAGACATTAAAGAAAGTTGTCTGGAGCTTTGTGGCTCTGCAAAAATCAGTGCAGTTGGGATCACGGCTACTCCACCAATCAGTGACCGAACATTTTCCCTCCTTTCCTTGGCATGCTCCTGACAAATGGATTCAAACACTTGAACTTTAGGTGGAAGAGTTCCTTTGGCATCATTAATGGGAATCTCATTGGCGTTACCTGAACTATTGGCAACAGGTCAGCACATCTCTTAGCAGATGGCTTAAACAGCTGAGCATTTTCAGGCATGAAGGTTAATGTAAAGCTCTGACAAACAAAGAAAATAGAGTCTTTGATTTTTTTTTTTAACTATGGAAACCACAGCTAACCAGGTATCTAGTAATGAAGGAAGCACCACTGTATTGAATACAGCAGATCTCAAAGGGTTTATACAGCCCTTACATCTCACAAGCCCTGAGTAAGAGGCAGTGAATAGTTGTGCTCTCTCAGGAGCAGACCACCCCAACTGCTCCTTTGCTGAGGACCAAACTCTACCACCCCTCTACCCAGCATAGCTTGCTTGCCCCCTCGGCATCAGCTTAGCTATGTTGGGTTGTGCACGTCTCTGCTTGTTCCTTGTCCACCTGCATGGGAAGGGGAGTAGCAGCTCATCTGCTTTCCCCAGGCACAGACTGCCAAGGTGGGTAGCCTACTCAGAGGAGCTCCTTCCTTTCCTGTCCAGCATGGGCCCATGAACAGCCCATGAATGAGCCCAATGAGAAGAAGAATCCTGTTAATTCGGTGTGCGATAAAACACACAGAGGTTCCCTCGAGAAGGAACTCTTGACATTTGTGGGACACTTGAGGCTGAATTTCCTCTGCTAAACCAGGTGAATGCAGATTACCTTGGCACTGAAGAGCTTTCCTGAGTAGCAGCTCACCAAAAGGCGATGGTCACAGGAATTTAAATGTAAAGCACACTATGCTCCCTTATTGAAATATTTTGACTTGTGTACCAGAGGGGGAAAGGAGGAATGTGTCAGCACATGTCAAAATACTTAGATGGTGGAAGTCAACTTCTGATGATGTTTAGTCAAAATGGGTTGAGAGCATATATGTGAAAACATTTATGCAGAGCTTATTTTAGAGACACATGAAAAAGAAAGAAAATCAGCTCCTCTGTGTTTAAATTACTCTGACAGACTTGATGTCAATTGTTTTCCATAGCTGGTCCAGTATCTAAAAAGCTAAACTTAATAAAAAGTGGGGGGAGGGGCAGCAGGGGAGTCATTGAGGATCAGGTTGATAACCATGGTTAACAGCTCAAACATCCTCCATCTTAACGCTTGGCATTCAGAAAGTTAAACAACTCAATTCCTTTGGTGGCACTTGAGTGTTTTGTTCCACACACAAGGTTTCTAAAACCTTTGCAGATCCTACCACCTAAAAGCTGCAAATGAAAACCGTTAGTATTTGGAAAGATCTTGTAAGTTAGGCTTAAAGGGAAATCTAGACAGCCTAATGCAAAAAAGGTAACAGCTGAAATCTGCAAAAACCTTCAAGTTTTATTTACTAAGCTGATAAAAGGTAGCATTTTAGGGACAGGGGAAATCCCTAGTATATTAACATGAGCTTCTCACAGTTTTATAGTTAAGTATACATGCTTCACTACAAGAAATTTTTTAAAAGAATTTGCAACAATAATGAAGATTAGAATTAACTTTATAGCTTACGTTTAAGATTAGGAAAATACTGTATAATGAAATGTGGCTTCAGTGTTACATAAAATAACACTGAACAGAGATAAGGCTGTTATTCTGCCTCAGCGTTGGTTGGCTGGTTGGTAATCTTATTATTGAATGAGTGTAACTAAATTCTTTGAAATAACTGGATGTCTCTAGTTTTTCCCCCCTGTCTTGCAGAACAGATGAAAGAGACACACACACACATTTAGGGCCCACTGAACTGTGCACCACTTCCCCCCCTATAAAATAAATGTAGAGCATTGTGAAGAGATAACAGTGAAAGCTCTCAGTCTGAGCTGATGTCTCTTTCTTACCTCGTGCTATTTTGCCTAGGAATGAGAGGGTGTTTTAGTGAGTATGAATAGCCATTGCTATCAGATCCTTTAATAGTCACAAGTTAAGAAGCCAGCCAGATATTAGCTCTCCGCTTTCTTGCTTGTATTGGTTTCTTGTTCTAGCCTGAAGGTCATACTCCTTCCTTGGTCCATAGACCAAAGAGATCATATATGTATGTTTGGTTTGTTTTTGTACTTTAAGGTTTATCCTCCTCTTTATAGAGCGAACTGATAGGCAGTTCATCCACCAGCAAAATGCAGTCACTTCTGGGAGGAAACCTGGATAGAAAAGTTGAGGACAGGAAGTCCTAGATTCATTTGGAATTGCCATATGAGGAAGGAAGGAATTTTGGTAATGATATTAGCCCTGTTGGAATGTGGCCAAGGCACTGAGTTTAGCAAGACCATTTTACAAGGACCTGTTTTTTACAGCAAAGGGGGTACTGCAGTGACACAAGTCTCACTGGTACCTTGCCAGGGGATTAGTTCATAGCAGACTCTGAGGGGAGAGTGCTGTGATGAATCCAGGTGCTTCAGGCAAGATATTTGCCAAATAAATTGCACCTACCCACCTAGGGAATCAGGACTAGGACCTTGTCCCATCCGCTCCAAAATTCCAGATGTCTAGGTTGTGAGCTAAAGAGCTCCCTTAGGAAGCAGCAGGTTCCTTTGCATGGTTGGGAATGAACCACTAGAGAACACCAGGGCTGTATAGACCTGGACACCTCCAGGTGGTGATCATCACCTATTACCCCTCTGATTAGACAACTCATTCATCTCAGGTACTTATCTGGCCCCCTCACTGTAGTGTCAGAGCACCTCACGGTCTATAATGCACTGTCCTCACACCAACCCTATGAGGCAGGGCAGTGCTGGTCTCTCTATGGGGAACTGAGGGACGGTCCCCCCTGTGACTTGCCCAAGGTCACACAGGAAGCAGGTGGAAGAGCAGAGAACTGGACCCAGGTCTAATCTTAGGCTAGTGCCGTAACCGCTTGAAGTGGTTCACAGGATGCATGTGAGTTTCACAGTTAAAATCCCATAGCTGGGTGCTAGTATATAACAGCTCCTGCTAACAGCCACGGTCTCCCGCTCTTGGAGCCTGGCTAGACCCCGGTGCTTCAACAGTAGAATACGTACACCGGGATTTCCCCTGTCCCCTGCAACAGTGCTTCTCAAAGTGGTGGTCCGCAGGCCGGTGCCGGTCTGCGAGCCATCGGCTGCCGGTCCGCGGTGAGTTCCTCATAAGAGTGTTGAATAGGATAATAATAGGCACCGGTCCCTGGCACATTGGAAAAAAAAATTGCCGGTCCCCCACATCAAATAGTTTGAGAAGCACTGCCCTATACCACATCAATGTAGTAGCCATACAGGAGCTTGAAAAGCCCTGGCGCTGGCCAGAGAGGCCTGCCCGAGTCTGGGTACTAATATAGGGCTGCACTAGGTGGTACTACACAGGTCACCCCACAAGCCTCAGCATAGGGCTGGGCTGGAGGAGACATGCCTGGAGCAGGAGGGGAATCCTAATAGTGCACCCTACTACCACGATTCTGGGCAGCTCAGAAGGCTACTGGCATTTAGAGCAGCTACGAAGGCTGCTCTGAATTACACTGGAGGACATGTACCCCAGAACTGGAGGGCACAAGCCACCTTTTTACTAGTCTGTGCTGCGCCCCCTGAAAGCACAGCCCCTAATTTCATTCACAGATTCCAACACCTGAGCTTGAGGGAATCAGTGACATTACTCTGGATTTACTCTGGGATAAGTGAGAGCTGATGTTTGCCCAGGAAGCATCACTTTCTTTGTCTTTGTGCCAGCAATACAAACCTAACAGCTTCTGCTTTGCCTACCAAAACTGCCCAAGCAGATCAAGCCCCCAGCTCGAAGGAGCCGGACTGAAAAGGCAGTCACTGCTTTTATTTCATCTGCTTGCCTGCATCACTTCAAGACAGGCTCAACTATGATTGTTCAGCCTTGGTCTCAGCAGGTTAAGAAGAGGGAGCTTAGCTTGAGGCACGTGAGTCGTACCAGACAGAAGCGCAGGTGCAAGAGGTCACCAAGCACTATCGATTCCTGTTTGGGCTTGGAGTTTGAAGGGTTATCCTGATCAGAAGCAAAGCATGGCAGTGGATTTTCAGTCTATTTGAATGCCTTGGAATGCTTCCAAAAATAGAGACAGAGCTGCCAGAAAACTGACACTCCCACCAACCAATATTAACGAATCCAGGGAGCAAACTGCAGCTTTCACCAAGTCTGGGGAAAAAAATGGTTTTCTCCATGCAATGAAACCCAGCACTGTTTCTGAGGAAAGGGTGGTGTGTGTGAGGATTGTCTGTTCTGTTTATTCCCTTTGAAGTGCCTGCCATTGGTCATCGTTAGCAGACGGTGCTGGGCTAGAGGGTCTGTTGGTCTGACCCCATACCGCCACTCTTAGGTTGAATACTGAGAAAGCTCTAAAGTCATTTGGAAAATTAAATATAAAGCTGAATTTCCCACTTTTGTAAAAATGGGAAATCCTGGTCCTGTGATAACAACCTATCCACTGACCTCACTTCTTGCCAAACAATTGCAGTAGGTGTAACCCTCCCATCTGCTGGATGTTAGAACGGTGCAGTGTTCACTGGACCATTATTTCCCTGCTGCTTTCTGATTGGTCAGGTGCCCTTCAGCCAATCGAGGAACAGCTTATCTTCAGCAGGTCTGTTTAGTTCTTTAGTAAAAGCAAGCTCTCCTCTACGAATAGACTGGCCTCTGGATTGCTGCGCCTGTGGAAATGCTACGATATCGGTGACTAACGATCAAGCAGTCTGATGAGCTGGCATGTTTCATTGGGGGGCAGCATGGTCTTGTGTTTCTCAATCTTTTTGATACCAGGGACCGGCAATGGGCTTAAATTGCAGCAAGGGCGGTTTAGGTTGGACATTAGGGAAAACTTCCTAACTGTCAGGGTGATTAAGCACTGGAATAAATTGCCTAGGGAGGTTGTGGAATCTCCATCATTGGAGATTTTAAAGAGCAGGTTAGACAAACACCTGTCAGGGATGGTCAAGATAATACTTTGTCCTGCCATGAGTGAAGGGGACTGGACTAGATGATCTCTTGAGGTCATTTCCAGTCCTATGATTCTACCCCCACCCCTCCTTGTGACTTGCAAAAGAGATTTTTCCACTGAGATGTGTATAAATGAGTTTATCACCTCTCTCTCCCACAGGAGCATACAGGCACACTCACCCCAATACTCCTACGCTCCATGGCACATAATAAAAACTGTGCATTTTTTGCAGGATACCAGTTCGATGATGCAGTCTGAATTCATCATGGAGCTCTTAGAGCATGTCTACACTGCACTTAGACACCCTCAGCTGGCCCGTGCCAGCTGACTCGGGCTCAGGCCCGCTAAGCGGCTGTTTAATTGTGGTGTAGATGCTTGGGGGCCCTCCCACCTCACAGGGTTCTAGATCCTGGGCTCCAGCCCAAGCCTGAACAGCTACACTGCAATTAAACAGCCCCTGAGTCAGCTGGCATGGGCCAGCCATGGATGTCTAACTGCAGTGTAGACATACTCATAAAGGTCTGAGCCAAAGCCTGTTGAAGTCTATGGAAAGACTCCCATGAACTTCAAAGCAGTGTTGTACTAAACTGCTGTGGATTATTTCAGTTATCATTTGCAGCAGGTAGTTTGCCTGTTGACAGTAACATTGCTAATAACTTACTGGGATATATACAATGGGTGCCACAACTCTAAGTGAGTAATAACAACAACTAGCACTTTACAAAGAAGGGCACTATCCTTGCCCCCATTACAGATGAGGAAACTGAGGCAGAGATTTGAAATGATTGGTTCATGGCACCAAGCAAGCCAGTGGCAGAGCCAGGAATAAAATCTAGCTCTCCTGAGTCCAAGTCTAGTGCTCCTTCTACTAGGCCACACTATTTGCTGCTCCCCAATCCAAGCTGTCAGTGTTATCTGCTACGCTTCTATAGGTCAGCACTACTCAGAGAGATACAGGTGCCAGCATGACCCTGAGTGATCAGCTACCTATGCTCTGTGGGGTGGTACTGTGCACCCTGGGGACTGTGGGAGAGCCTCTTTGCTGCTCTCCATGTTGCTGCACAAGGTCAGAAAATTGAGTACTTGGGTCTCTGTGCCATAGGTGGTAGGATTTGGGGCCTGTCTAGATACAGGGCGGCACCTTTTGAATAAAAAGTCTGAATTATTCTTTATTTTATTTTTTAACAGATTCAGTAAACCAGTTCCAAAGGGATGTGTGAATGCGCATCTTTTGGCTTAAGCCAGGTTTTTATTTCAGTTTAGTTTGTTGGTTAGGAGCAGGCTTAAACTAAGCTGCAATAAGCCAACCCAAATAAGCCCCCATTGTGGCTGGCAGCAGTTTAAATAAACCAATGGAAGTTTGTGTGTAGACAAGGCCTGAGTGAAAGGGGAGAAATTGAAAGGAAGTAGTGAGGCAGAAAAGAGTGTGAAGAGCAAGACGAGAAGAACTGCAGAGCCAAGGAGTAAAAATGAGAGGTGGGGAGGAGTGAGAGACTGATGAGGGGTGAGGAAGGGGCAGGAATAAACATGATAAAATATGAGGACAGACTGTTTGTTTGTTAAAGGAGAGAGGGAAACAAAAAAGCTAGGAAAAATCTGAGGGACCAACAGACACTGCTGAAGACGGAGGGAAAGGGAGAGCCAGCTAGAGAAGGAAAGGGCACTGTGCAGTGTGAAGGAAGATTTGCTTTTCTGCATGGGAAAATTGTAGTGGTGTAAGTTCAGGAGTGAATTGAAACCACTATAGTTACACCCTGGTGTAATACTGGTATAACCTCTGCCCTGCCCCTGCCAGTATGAGGGAGGTCTTTTTCAGTATATATTATTTTGCTAAACCAAAAAAAGGCACTCCTCTGTTGAGATAAGGGTGTCCACGTGAGGACCTTTGGTCTGACCAGTATGACCGGTCTAATGTTCTTATACCACTATAGCTCTGTTGGTTTGATAATACCAGTATAACTGGCAAACCTTTCCCCTGGAGTCTGCATCAGCTTCTATGAGTTGTTGTTGTGATTTGTTTGGAAGAAAGGAGGGGGAGCGCAGAATATCCCAAAGCTGGAAAGCAAGCACTGCACCCCCTGCAGATGGCCCCTGTGACCATAGGTTCTGGAAGTGATCCCCATCCTTGTGGAGTTTTTTCCCTGCCCCCTTTCCCATGGGTTTTTTCCTCCTCCCTGTGGTTACAGGGGTACAATGGCCATCTCTCCCATGCCATATGACCCACAGGGCTGAGGAATCCCAGCCAGTGTCCAGTGTTACTGTAATGTTTTTCCCCTTTCTGCTTCGCTGTATAGATGCGGCTTAGAACCTTCAGCCATTCCCCCACCCCAGTATGGCTACAGATTTGAAAAACCAGGGCAGGTATCCTCAGAGCCTCACTAAGCACTCCCAACTCACCAGGCTCTCCATGGGGTGGGCTTGGAGAAGCAGATTGATGGCATGGTTGGGAACCAGGCAGGGGTGGGTTGTGTACAAATCCCCTAGCACGCAGAGCTCCCACTAGCTCTTAGAGTTCTGGGCAGGAGCCTGTAGGAAAGAACCTTGATTACAAAATCAAAGCGGGTGATGGCTGCCCTGAATGTGGGGTTTGGGAGGCCACCCTGATGCTGGAGACTGCAGCTTGGTCACTTGCCCACAAGGCAGAAATTGAGCATGTGGGGGATGGGACTGAGTTGTACAGGAACCCTAAGCATTGCTGTAGGGAGGGATGTGTGGTGATGAGGCTCTAGTGTCCCAGGCTGCAATAAAACGTCTGTTAGTACTGTCTTCAGCATCTCCTAGCATCCACCTCACTGCAAGGTGGCCACATCTGCCATTGCCAGTGCTGCAATCTCCTGTAGCCAAGTAGCCAGTCAGTTCCCGGGTGACCAGCAGGGGGCCTTCCCTCACGAGTGCCATGGCCAGGTTAACAGCACCTCTGCTCCAGCTGCCAGAAACGAGCTGTCTGTGGGGCACTCCCAATCTACCCCTCGCTCCTTCTTTGTGCCTAAACATCCTTTGAGCATGTGCTGCCACTCTGCACGCTGGCTGGACATCCCCTGAAGAGAATGGCTGGGGCAGGAGGGAGTTGTATCTGGTGCTGCTTTCCTCCAGGATATTTTTGGTGCAGTGTGTGTGCTGCTTACAGAAATGCCTATTCTCTCCTGAGAGTTTTGTGAACAGATTCAGGCCACCTGGTGTGGTCATGCATTGTCACAGCTGCAGCAGATGGTTGGGGAGAGATGGGAAAGAATTCAGCTCAACTGATTTCCCCATTCCTGGGATGTCGGGGAGTGGGGAGGGAGAGGAGTCTCCTGTTTAGAAAAATACACAACTTAAAATGATTTGATGTTGTTTTTTGGAGAGGGATGTGTGGGGGGGGAGGTTGTGTTTTCTGGGGTAGTCAAGAAGAGCATCTCAAGGGCCTCAATCTTTCATGGGTTCTTGGAATGAAATGGTACTTCTGGGCCCAGTACGTGGTCAGTATTTCAATACACTCCCATTGGACTGTGTGCATGTGGGGGTGAGAATCGCTGTATGACAGATTCTGCTGACATTCCGTTGTACATTTTAAACCAACATTATCTGAATGGAATAGGTGAAGAATTTGCAGGGTACACAAGGAATTTTGCTCTGCTGCCTATATAAATGTAAGACTGTAAAATTCACCTTGTTTCATTGGCTGGCTTTTCTCATAAACGACATACTGCCTCTGCTTAGACAGGAAGCCTTCTTGTGGTGGTGCGGGAGAAGCTGACAGTCACTTAATTTGCTGTGGTTAGCTGGTATCCAGTTCAGGAAATTCTGTTAGTGTCACCTCACCCTTTCTTAGCTCCATGGCCCCTAACCATGTATGTTCTGGCAAATGATTCCCCCCCATCTCCCTCTACATACGCGCATACAGATGCAGACTCCAAACCTAAAGCAGGGATTTCTCAATAACAAACAACCTGCAGTTCATTTTATATATGTGTGCATGCACACGTGCGCAGTTTGAATGTGTTATCAGCCAAAAGCCAAGTGCCTTCAACCACTCTTGAAGTGCCATAAACCCTGTGGCTTGGCTGAATAGTCTGCTTGTTACTAGGCCACAGCAACATGATATAAGAATACAAGCTAAAGTCCCACCTTGTCATGCATGCAAAATATTGAATGGAGAAGGTGGAAAAGGGAATGATAAATGAACCACACAAGCACAGCCAAACATCACTCTTATATAGTGCTTGCCCAAAGAGCTTTAGCCCAAATGATATGTTTTTACTCTTGATATTTGGGTGATTAGAATGGAAGCTACAGCTTATGATCTGACTAATAATCATTAATTTTATACTTATGTAAAAGTGCCCAGAGCGTGAGACAGGCACTTTCTGATGACCTAAATAAAATAAATGTGGCATCGCTTATAAGTGGCTAGATCCCTTTGTCCTGAATTCTAAAACCATAAGCCAATCTGTCCTGTTTAAGGATGAATTTTCTCTCCATATTATGTAAGTGAATTAGGATTTTGACTGCCTCCATTTTTTTTTGGATGCCCAGCTTGACATAACTTAAAGAATCCTGTTTTTCAGAAAGCCCTGAGCATCCTTCTTCTGAAAACCAGGGCTCTGCATGGTGTCTCAAGCTGGGCACCTAAAAAATCGAAGCACCTGAAATGACCAGCCACTTTAAATAGTGGGCCGTAGCCCATGGAGCTACCAGGGCCACCAGGGCTATGGCCAGACCACTCTTTGGATGGGTCAGACCTAAGTGGCACTGTGCCCCTGTGCCACTCACTAAGATTTGGAGGGAGTGGGTGTAGGTGCTCATGGGCCAGGATGGGGGTGTCAGGCTGCTGCTGGAGGGAGGGACAACTCAGAGAAGAGGATGATGTGGCAATGGGGCTACTTGTGCTTAAACGCCTCAAGGTCTTGCTCTCTGTGTATACACATCCCCTCTTCTGTTGCAATGAGAACAACATTGTACACAGGAGCTCGGATCGTGATTCTACTTTGGAGCCAAGCTCAATCTCTATTGACTTGCACTTATCATTCATTGTCAGTTATAAACCTAGAAGCAATATTTGGAGGTGCATGTTGCTCGTTGGGTCAGAGAAGACCAAGCACCTTTCTGTACGTATGACTGTTAAAATGATTTGCTCAGCTTTAAATGATAGAAATTTCTTCTCCGAATGTTTTAAACTAGGAAATAGCATTGCTTCCCAAACCTAAAAAGGCTCTTTTATGTGACTATTTCTTTGGTGACCAAAGTGTCTGAGTTTTACAAGAGCTGCTTATCCTTTGATAAAACAAAATCAGTGAATTTGTGCTGACAGCTTCACATGCCGTGGAAACCTAAGCAACTTTTCACCAACATATGTTGTTTGCTGGATATGTCTTAAGAATAAATTGCAAAAGCATCTTTGGTAATCTAATGAGTAATAAAAAAGACTGTTTTATTTACATATAAATGATTTTTAGAACCCTAAATTGTTACCAGAAACACTTACCCAAAATGAAAGGTTGTGCTAGGTGGAAGGGGTATTTTTGTCCCACAGTAAAAACATTTTTTAAAAAATAAAATGCAAAGAAAGATTGAGGAAGAGTCTGAACAACAAAATCACTATTAATCAATCATAGTCTGTGTCACGATACCCTCTGATACTTCCCTAAAACAAAATTAGGGACCTGTCTTGCACATAGCTTTGACCTCTTTTGCCTTGTGGAAATATTGACGAAGGTGCTTCCATGCACTTTGGAGGAATGAGTAGATTCACAGTGTTAACAGTCAGTGATGTGGGGTTTTTCCCTAGGTTATTATTACAAGAAGGCAAGTTCCGGAGCACAGAAAAACCACTTAGCCAACCAGAACAAATTAATTGTGTGTGTACAAATTCTGCCACTTGTACACAGATGCCCCATTCTGCCACATATACACACCTCCTTCTATCACTTACACACATACATCCCTTCTTCAGCAGCTTTTCCTTCTAGCAACACAACTTGTGACACCAATGAAAGCCCCAGCTTTGCAGCACCCTTATTAATATAGTTGTCTTTACGAAAATTAGAGGATTAATTAAACATCTTCATGCAATAACATAATGCTAACTGTTTACACTAAGCCACATTTACTTATGCAAATGATCATAACTGGAAAATTACTTCCTGTATAATTGTATTAGGAAATTAAAAACATGTGGAGGACATGCAAGGCAATCATTTTTTAATTATACACTCCAAAATGAACGAGGGGAAGACCTAATCTGCCTATGTAAATGTTAATTATTAATTTAATGGATAGGTGCAAATGAGCTTGAAAGATATGGGCTGTAATTATAACAGTCTAGGGGCCCAATCCAACCAACTTGCTCACAAGAGATGTCCCAGTGACTTCATGTAAGTAAGTGTTTCTGTGTCTGACCGTGAACTGAGCGGCCTCCTCTCACTGGAGTCTAGGGGAACTGAGAATGCTCAGCATCTCCAAGGGGGGAGCTTTGTTTACACTGAAGCCATGTGGAACTGATTCCAATAGGTATTGGAGCAGGGCCCATGCTGCTTATGTTCAGCCCATATGCCGATAAATTCAATTGCACACACAACAATTTGTTGTTGCTATATTTAAAATGAAATGGTCCCAGCTTGGGACCTAGATGCTAGGATCTTGGGAGAGCCATGTGAGCAATTAACCCAAACAGGGCCTGCACAGACAAATAGGGAAAGCAAAACCTCCCTGTTTGCATGTACCTGTGAACTCCAGTGTATTTTTTGTGTAATGATTTAAGACGCTTCGCTCCTGGATTGAATAGCCGTATTTTGTTTCCCTGTGCAGCTTAAAGAGCAAAAATGACAATGGAAGAAGTCGTAGCTGCTGTTTACATGACAGGCAGATCATTTGCCTTCAGTTCTCGGGGTTGCCCATTGATAAGACACTTTGCACAAGCTCAGATTAATGCGCAAGATACATTTTGGAGATGCTGTATTGTCACTTGCCCGCAGGGTCACTGCATGGTAAGTCAGGAGTGTCTTCAAAAGGCTTCTGCATTTGGCATTGCATCGCAGGGTGCATCAATGGGATTATTGCGGAAAGAATTGGGGAGAAGCATGAGAAAATGGCAGTAGTTAGGCCCAATTTGTTGTGGGAAAGTGCAGAGGGAACTAGCCTGTTTCTGGCCATCTAGCAGCAATAGAGATCTAGTTGTTCTCGACTGCAAGGGTGGCAGATGTGATGCCGGGAAACAAGGGTGAGGAGGGGAAGGCTCTGTCAGGGAAAAGCCGAGGACCCGGGAAAGTATGTGGGAGTCTCTTCCCATCCCCCAACAGACCTGGGAGATAGTCCCTGATGAGGGGCCTTTTTTTATCTCCACTCAGGATGCAGGTCTATTTTTCACCCGGGGAATGGGTCCTTTGTTTTCCACCCCACCCCCCAATTGCTGGTATGGATGGGATCGCTGAATGGGAATCCTTCTTCCCAACCTGCACCCTGGGAAGTGCAGCTACCCTGGTCTATTGACTGGTATCTGCCTTCCCACCTGGCCGATGAGAAATAGCATCACCCCTCCTAGCAGGCAGGATGGAACCCTGGCTGACTCTCTCTCATTCCCTCCCATTGTGGGGTAATTGTCCCCCCTATTTCTCCATGGGGATCCCCAGATAGAGGAGTGTCTCTATCCCAGTGTGATGAAGCCCTGCAGTCAGGCCAGTCACAGGGATGGCTCTGTCTGCAGAAAGGTGGTCCCCTAAGCTCTCTCCAGTGGCAGATCAAAGCACATGATAGCTGAGGAGCCTGGACACCCTATCTGTATGTGAGCAGCAGCGATGTTAGTAGCATGTGTGCATGTCTATTCATCTGCGGGGAGTATGCCTGTGATTATCCTTTCAACAGGCATTGGGAGGTGTGCAGGGTGGAGCCAATGCAGTGAACTTCAAAGAGCTCCCCCTTGTCATTCAGCCTGGACCCATGTTGCTGTAGCCTTTCTCACTGGAGATTAGATACATAGCTAGATTAGATAGAATGATGAAAGTGCACAGTACATGCTGCTTTCCAGCCTGGGGGTTACATGCATCCCTCCCCCTCTTTGCACTCGCTGCCACAAACTTCAACCAGGAGTGGCCCAGGCTCTACATCTGTATTATTCTCGCCATCTTCCTGACAGCCATAGTAATATACAGAGCTATCATCTCAAGCTGGGACCATTTGAATGAGGGAGATTTCAAATGTCTCACTGAGGCACAATGCAACAAACTACTTCATAAGGTGGGCATGTGAGACACTGGGGAAAGTGACTACAAATGAATCCAAGAGGAGGGACGGTTGGTAGGGCTGCCTAGAAGGTTTATCAGCTGGAAAACTGAAACATGTAACTGTTCTAGAGAAGCACTAATAATGGGTGTGTTGGGTGGTTGGGGTTTATTAAACTGCTGCTTGAACTGTAATAAAGATTCAGCAGTCTTAGCCATTGAACAAATATTATTGTTACTATACTAAGATACTATTAAGTATTTTTCAACAGAACCCCCCCAAAATACATAAATAATTGGTCAGTTTCTGATAGCCTTCCTCACACTGAGCAGTACCAACTCTTGCAATAGTTGTGACTATTACTGGATCAAAGTACTTATCAATGTGATTGATCTGAATCTAGCCCCAATTTAACAAAAACAAAAATATAATTGACAGATTGTGTGTTTTTAGTTTGATTTCTAATTTTGCTCACTGGGATTCATATCTCCCTTTCCTGAGACAGCTGTAAAATGATTTGACAAGCAAAGCATCATAATGTGACTATTTCTGAAATATTTGTTCAGTCGGGTATTGCAGTAGAAATTCCAAGGCCTTCCTAGATGTACAAGAGTGTTGGAGAGTGTTAATGCAAGCCGCCTGTAACAGAACAAGCTTTTGCTGCTCAAACAGATATATTATTTTTGAAGGGTACTTCTTTGAACATTAAGCCTTTCTCATGCTACACAGTGTTTGCATTCTTTTGTCTTGCATCCCTTTTAAATTTTCCCCAGGACATTTCAACTATTTTTTGTCTCTCTCTCCTTCCTCTGCTCAAAACCAGTAAACTAATAGGTGATGAAGGGCTGAATAATAATTCCAAACATCCTGAAAGATTTTTTTCTAAAGGTATTGAAAGGGAGGAAAAACAAAAACACATGTTGCAGAATACTTGCATATTTTACACAGCCTTTTTATAACAGAAAATATCCACCCCGTATGTGATTACTTTGAAGAAACTTCTAGGAAGCACAATAAATTCAGTTTCTTTTTTTAACTCTTCCACAGTTCATATGAATGCTCATTTATTTCTTATTATAAAGCAGTTGTTTTCTCACCAGTTCTGATTTTTATTAGACTTGTGGTTGTACAATATCTCATAAATGAATCGCATTATTACCAAGGTTACGGTGTCTAGTTAGATCAAAATACTTACAAAAATGTTGACATCCAAGGGTTTTTTAAAATGAAAGCAGGGTGAATGGTGCAATGGCTTATTCCTAGTAATATTTCACCTTGGGAGATGTGGGGCCAAATCCATTACTAGTTTAACCAGGTGCAACTGCACTAAAGGTGGTGGAGTCAATGTACTGGATCCACTTAAACCAATGGGGCATGTGGCCCAGATTTTTAAAGGTATTTAGATCCTGCTGAGCTCAGCGTTGCAACATCTAACTGATTTAGGAGCCTAAATCTCATTTTCAAAAGGGATTTAAGTTCTTAGGAATCTAAATTCCATCAACAGTCTATGGTGCCTTGTGGAGTCCTATATTTAGAAGCAAAAAATGCTAGTTTCAGCCAACTGTGGGACAATGGAATCATTTGGGTACACACCCATGGGTAGCCTGAGGGTCAGTTACTGCACATCCAGTTTATATCTACTATAGGTGAAACCTTGACCTATTGAAATCAATGGCAAAACTTCCATTGACTGTGGAACCAGGATGTCCTCCTATGCATATATCCTGAACACCTTACTCAGTATTAACTGGAACAGGCTTTATTCACTTGCCTTATGTGAATCACTACAAATTTAAAGTGTTGACAGGTGTTCCTGACCCAGGAATAATGTAAGACAGTAGGAAGCAAGACAAACAAACAAAAATGCAGATAAAGGATGGTGAAATCTGTAATCAGGCCTTAAATGTTTCTTTGAACTAATTAATTAAAACAGATTTTAAAGGTTTTTCAGTTAATGGAAATATGATTAGATCTCACTGCTGGGGAAAGATGGGACTTCAGTCTATATTCTTTGTATTTGATTATTCATAGGATTTGTGTAACTCTTATGGTGAGGTCAGTTAGTGTATGAATGAGTTAGAGAGCAACATACCGGAGAATGCAGAGGATATCACTCAGATATCAGTAAAGACATCACATCAGTAAAGGTAATCCTTTCATGTGATTGAGTTAGCTATTATTTTAAAACAAAACAAAAGCTGTGATCCTGAGCAGGCTCAAGGTCTGCATCATTCATCAACCAGGGGGATCATGATCTGCCTTTGATTCAAGCCAATTTCCTCTCTGCTTCCTCAGATTGTTACAGTCTAAATATTTAAGATCGCAGGTCCTTGTCCAACCATTCTTACTCAAGCAAAACACCTAGTGATAGGGTTGGAATAATAGACATGTCCACCTGCTGCTTATGGAGAACTGTTCGCTACTGTACGGTCGTGTGTGCTTTTTCCATTCTAATGAGCGGGGTTCTACCGGTTCCTATTGGACAGCCTAAAAAACTGCACTGTCTGGCTTTTCCTGAGATCCAGCCTAAACTTTTCTTTTGCTAACTTCTTCCCATTACTCTTCCTTATTCCTCCGTAGGCCAGCCTAGACAATTGTTTCTCCTTGGTTGTTTTATATTAGTTGAACTTGCTTGTGGATTGGTACCATCTCCCATTTTAACATTAATACATCTTCTGAGCAAAACCAGACACAGGATGCTCATCTTAGCAGGAAATATAATCCAGAAATAATAATGCTGTGCACAGCACTTGTAAGCACTCCTGTGCATGACTGACAGGTGAGAAATCGGGAGGTCCTAAACGTATAGGAGACAAACATTCTCCGACAACATACCAGCAGTGTTGTGCTATGTCTGGTGAAAGTACTTCACTCATGGAGACGTTTTAAGGCAGATCCTCAGCCGGTGTCAATTGGCATAACTTTGTCAGCTTTAATGGAAACAAGCTGATCTCCTCCAACAGAGGATCTGGCTATCTGATTTTGGCGCTAGTTTGGTGATTTATTTTATCTGGAGAAAGCCACTACATGGGGAAAAAACCAGTTTTCAACTTGCTCTAATGCACATATATCTGCTCAGGGAGCCTGCTGAGCAGGGCCGCCAAAAGCGGGTTTGGGCCCCAGTGAAAAAAATTTTTTGGGCCCCCCAGCAAGGCCAGACTGGCTAAACACGGCCCACGAATCCGGGCCCCGGGCCCCCTTCCAGACCGCCATACCATGGTAATTTGTACCGGCTTCCTCCCCGCTGCCCCTTGTTGGCCTTGCGGCTGAGTTCCACTCTGCCTTACCTTGCATATGACAAAGAAAGAATATGGTGCATCTCAAAAGACAAAGTGGAATTCGCTTATTCCACCAACTCCACCACTGTTAACTTGCCTGATTCATGAATGAAAACCACCCCCACAGTGTTAGATAACCTGCTTCCCAGCAGTGGGCTTGCACTGTTCATCTGGCCTTTTTGGTTGGGATCATCCCTGCTCAGGAGGTTCTCCTGTCGGGGACTGGCAATCCAGAGAAGAGGGGACTAGTTTTAAACATCCTGCATACCCACATAGACCAAACGGGGGTGGGGTTTAATTCCCCAGGCCTGTGGGACCCCAGGCTCCACAGGGGGCAGGGTTGTGTCTGTGCCCAGGGCCTTTCAAAGCCCCATGGTGGCGGAAGCTATGCTGCCAGGGACTTCTCAGCAGCTCCTTCCCCGCAGCACTCAGCTGCTGTGGTCACAGGGAGAAGGGAGATGAGTGGTGCCCGCCAGGCCGGCCCTGCCCTGGCGGCAGCACCCACACTCCCCCAGCTGCCATCCCCAGCTTTGCCCAGCAGGGTGCGCCACCACTGAAGGTTTAACAGACACTAAATCAGCGTTGTACTGGTGGCCCCTTTCACACAGCAAGGCTCTCAGTGTGACCCCCCCCCTTATAAATTAAAAACCCTTTTTATATATTTAACAGCATTGTAAATGCTGGAGGCAAAGTGGGGTTTGGGGTGGAGGCTGCCAGCTCTTGACCCCCCCATGTGAGAACCTTGTGACCCCCTGAGGGGTCTTGACCCCCATTTTGAGATCCCCTGCGCTAATAGGAACCCAACTAGCCCCACAGTGCTCTCCCCTCTCTGCTGCGAGGTGGGGGGTTGCACCTCCTGGGGTGCATGGGAGGTGTAAACCCCAAAGAGGCGGGTTCCCCCCCACCCCAATCAGCTCTCCCAGAGGCGAGGACGGTTCCTGTGTTGTAATGGCTCAGAGAGACACACACTCCCGATTCCCGAGGCTGCCCCCGCCCTACCCCGCCCGCAATGTGCGGCGTTAGCGGAAGGGGGGCCCAGCCCCCAGGTAACGAGTCGGCCCCGACAAGCCCGGCGGCTCTCACTGGCCAAGCCTTTATTCTGCGCCTTCCAGGAAGGAGCCGGCGAGCCGCAAGCACCCACCGCGGGGAGGCGAGCCTAGCAGCCTGCCCCGCTGCAAAGAGCCCGGGGACGGGCCAGGCGAGCCGCTGCCTTGCGCAGCGCGGGGGACCGAACCCGCGGCCCTCGGGGGTGGGGGCCGCTGGCTGCCCCCGCCCCGCGCAATCCAGCGGTTCGCCCTGCCCCGCGCCCGGGCTGCGGGGGCGTTTGCGAGGTTCCCGCCGGGTCGCCTTGACCGTGAAACCCGACTCCCGAGCACTTGACCTGCGTGGCCAAGGGCAGCCCGTTCCCGCCAGTGATTGTCCCCATGCGGCGCTGGAAACCCGAGCCCCGGGCCTGGGAGCGTTCGCGGGAGCAGCGGGTTCAGGGCAGAAAACAAAACCTCTGCGAAAAGCGACCCGGGAGACTCTGCTGCGCCCCCCAGACACACTCCCCGGAGAGCATGTTCCGCTCCCAGGAACAGCTAACAAGGGATACAGTAAATCCGCAACAGCCCCGCTCTTATTCGTGATTTTGCAGCTTTCCCTCTGCACTGGTTCGCTTTTAGAGGCTTGTTTTTGACTAATGCGCTCATTCGTTGTCTGCAACCAGACGGTTAATTAAGGTGACTTTTGTTAGATCATTACGGATAATCAGGAAAACATTCTAATAGATATAATTATAATACAATCTGTTCCAACACCTGGACATCTTCCAGTTTGCTTCGAGTGTGCGGCACCCTACCGGGTCCGCAGTCCTGCTAGTTTGTTTCGCCCTGGCCAGAAGATTTAATATGTGAGAGGAGATAGATTTCACGAAAACGTGGCGTCCCTTCTGTAGCTGCATCTGCTCCATTAGATTAGGGAAAGTAAGACATTTTGATATTAATTGCAAATAAACGGTGATGTGTTCACCCTGTAATTCATTTAATGAAGTTCAGACGAAACTCAGAAATTGGTCAAGTCAAAGGCCCCCTGTCGAGTCTGTTTTGTGGGAGGGGAAGGGAGTTCCAGAGGTACCGTGGCACAGGGGGCCAGGGACACGTTACCTATGAAGCCGGCATTGTGACTGGGCTACAAAGAATACAGAATGGTGCCCACCCCCCACCACAGAAGGAAGGACATTTCCTAATTCAGCATACGTTCCTGACACCAAATCGAAGCTTGCACGATCCTGCTTGAAGTACAAACGTTTCGCCAGTAGATGTTCCGAGACCGGCATGTCCATGGCTCGTTGGAGGAGCCAGCACCAATGTGGTCAGACAGGCGGGTCTGCGCATCAAACCGTAAATCCATTCAATCCCCTTTCCAGTGACCTTTTAAACGTGTGGCCCGGTGAGTCTCTCTACCCCAGGTCCCCTTCCGTTCATGCACGGTACAGCAGTTGGGGCGCCCACTCAAATAGTTGCTGCAAAACCTAGTCCTTTTAACCCATATGTTCCATTATCCAGGGCTGGGTTTCAAGATCTTTACTTCTGCTGTGTAGTTTAAAGGGGGTATGTGCGGAGATTTTCTGGTGTCTCAGGATTAGTTTTTGGAGTGCTCCGAGAATACCACCAGGATTGGGAGTTTTAAATGGGTGCAACAGGGCCATTTCTTTGTCAGCTCTTCAGATAGGGATTGTGCACAGATACCATAGATACAGGATGCATATGGCACGTACCAGTCTCTATGACTCCCCCCCCCTCCCGTTTTTGGAAGCCCTATACAGCTGGGAATTTAATAGTCAACCCCTGTAATACTAGATCACCGTTTTGTTTGCTTTGACTCAGTCTGTGTAGCAGACACAGACAGAACTTTACAGCTCAGATGGGAACTCAGCGCTGAGATCAACAGTTAGGAATTTCTGGATCTAGACAGAATGACATTGCAGTAGCATCGCTGCAGCAAAACCCATCGCTTGTCTAACCCCTGCAGTTCTCACTCCCGCAAACCCCCCAGTGGTTCTGTTGGGCCTGGGAGGTAAAGCCGGGTGAGGGCTGCATGCCTGGCTCACTTAGCTTGTAGGAAGGAGGTTGAGAGGAGGAAGAGCCCTAACAGAGCAGAAACTATAGCAAATTCTAAAAGCAGAGAATGGAGATCAGCCAGCCAAGTGCAGGACAACCCCTGTGTAAAAGCAGCCATAGAAGAAGTGTCAGGTTTTGTGCTTTTCTTCTTGAGATATCAACGAAGAACTAGAGTTGTAGTTTGGTGTCCACAGTTAGCTGGAATCTAATATCCTACACGAGTTAATCCTGCTGCTTTGCTCATCACTCAGATGTGTGGATCCCTCACAAACCTATTCTTTGTATTGCTAGAAGACTGTCATATCCTAATGAGCCTCTCACTGATTTGCCCCTTCCGGAACTGCAAGTGACAACTAATCTGGAGCTACCCTAGAATGTACTTGCTTTCGTTGGGCATCAAGAATTGTGGGCATCCACTTCCTCCTGCCAGTTAGACGCACTTGTGTTTCTTCATTCGGGAAATAAAGCGGAGAGTGATCTCCCTACCGCTGCCTGGGGATTTCTCCAATAAACCATAACACTTTCAATGGTGATGCTTTGCACAGGTGAGCTGAACCGCTTTAGGTGTGCCGGGAAGTGAGAGGCTGTACCTGTTGTTAGGCACATTTTAAGAATGGCCATGCAGGGGGATAGGCACCAGGAACTGCAGAATTGTTCCGCTAATGTTGTTTCCTTTGGTGGATGCGTGCAAACCTCCGTGCTAACAAGTTCCGAAAAAAACCCAAACCCACACCATGGGGGAAGTCAGCCCCCGAAGTGAAACAATTAAGTCGGGAAAGCACCGAAACTAGAGTTTGAACATCTTACACTTTTTGCATTTCTATCACATCGAATCAAGATCAGATAGTTCAACTTTTAATTTTTTTTTTCAATTTCAGGCAAAGACCCGTGCAGAGAATGTCCGTGTACGACCCATATACCCTCGCTTGTCTATTTCTGGGTCTGCCCCGGCCCCACTGCAATCAGGGGGAGCTTTGCCTTTGACTTCGGTGGGCTCAGGGTCAGGCCAGGTGTAAAAACGAGCTCTAGGCAGTTCAAATGTCTTAGGTCAACCGTGTGTCCACACAGCATTGTTCCCTGTGCACTTCTGTGGGGCTCCGCCCGTGTCACGCACGGAGGTGAAATCCATCCTAGCAGCCCGCTGAACCATAGCTGGAATCCCCGCCTCCGCCCCTTTAAAACGCCGGGTTTGTGTGTAATTGCTCTATTTAAAAACGCTGCTAAACGGTCCCCAGAGCCGGGAGAGATTTGATATGTCACATAGAAACAGCCCTCTGGTTTTGTCACATTAAAATGATGGAAACCTTTAAACAAACTGTTGGGGGGAAACACACAAGCCGCTTTCAGGGTGAGTGATCCTTCACAAAGTGCGTTTTTAAAATGTCATACAAGATTTAATGCAACCCCCTTGAAAAGTGGAGCGAGGCCGCTGTTTGGTGAGGCTGGGAAGAAGCTGCCGAAAACATTTCGGGTCCTATGGGTGGGGGGTGGGGAACCACTCCTGCTGCTTATGAGGAGCGATGTGAGAAATCCCCCCATCTGTGCTCCCTGGGCAGCAGGGCGGCGCAGAAGCAGCATATCTGCGCATCCTACACGTGTGTCTACACACCCGGTGCCAGTCCGAACGGTGCGCGCACACACACTCTGCAAGCAATCAGGAAGCCCCACATCCGGACTGCGGCGAGGAAGGACTGGAGCAGTGTGACGGGCACTACACCCACCCTGAGAAGGGTCTTGCAGTTTGGGGCTTTACAGTTTTTGCCAAGCTGCTGCTCAGCGCGCAGTTTCCCGGTCCGGCCGGGCTGCAGGGTGGGTGGATCGCGGCCCGGGCCCCCTCTGTCTCTGCCCTGCGCTCGGCTGGCCCGTTGCGCGGCTCCTGCGCCTGGTTCGCATTCATTCCTCGCTTTAGTGCCGGCGCTGAAACCCAGCGCCGCGCTGTGGGAACTACCCGACCCCCCGCCGTTTGCATTAGCTGGCGCGGGGGAGCTGATCCGTCCCAGTTGTTCCTGAGCTCTTCCAGGAGCCGGGCTCAGCAGCTGCGCTGGAGCCCCAGTCTGCGCCCCTACTCTCCGAGCCAGGCCGCTACCTCCCCAGCCGCACGGCCGCGGCGGGGGGCGAGGGGCAGGGGGCGGCCCGCTGGCCGGCCTGTGGGAGTGCGGGTCCGGCCGAGCAGTCCCGGGAGCGGAGATTTACGATGCGGGCGGACAGAGCGTGACAGCGGTATATCATCATCAGGCTGGGCCGGGAGAAAGCGAACAGCTCGCCCACAAAAAGCAGCGCCTTGCAATTCAGCCGCGTTGTTAGGACAACGCAAACTATCCTTGACGTGATTAGTTCCACTTCAAAGGCATTTACATTCACCGGCGGCAAACGCAGCCGCTTTTCATGTCCCCAGAAAGGGGATTTCGCACTAAGGAGAGTCGTATGTTTGCGCCGTCTATTTATTTTTCCCCATTCAGGGGCCACTTGTATAAAATAAACAGAAAGCTCCGTACTAAGGCGCAGCTCGGGCCCGGGCTGGCTGGCGGCTGAGCAGATCAAAGCGCTCGCCGACTCCGAGCCTTACAAGGGCGGGACTGAGATTTGTTTTTCCCGGTGCTGGTGTTGGGAAGTAAAAAGACAACACTTACAAACTGCCCTCAGGATCCTGCTCCCCTGGGCCCTCTGCGATTCACTCGAGGAAGCGTGACACACATTTGGTTGGAGCACAAAGGCCCAGAGTGTCTTGACACAGTTTGGGGAAGGTTTTAAAACAGCAGCTCGACCCCCTCCCAAGCCCCAGACACCGTGTTCTGCAAGTTGTGTCTGCACCGCTACGGGGTACGGAGTTTGGGTGGGGCAGCCTGGTATCTGGTGCTCTATAACTGAGCAAGAGAGTTTGTACCTTTAAAAAAAGACACTCAGGCCTGAGCGAATTCCCTTAGTGCCCTTCCACCTCCGGGTTAGTTTTGTCATGTGTAAAGTTTACTCTGGTCCAGATCCGAAGGAGTATAGTATAAGAGACCACGAAAGAAGGAAAGAAAGATGCTAGGCTTCAACCAGAAGAATCCTTAACCAAATCCTGATTATTTACCACAAATATCTGATCATTTCTTGCATCAGAACGGAAATCAACCATAACTTTCCTTTGGGGGATGCCATTTCTTTAGTTCCAAAGATACCGGTGTTCCGTGCAAAACTGGTACTCCCCTCACTTTTAGTGTCTGATAATGATTTACATCAGACAAAAAGAATCATGAAGCTGAGGATGTAGGAAATGTGTGCACACTAAGCAGGGGAATTGCACAGCATTTTAAGATTCCTGTGTTCATTTATTTATTTATTTATTTGCATTTTTCATTTTGTTACACATTGTATCCCTTATTTGGGCCTCAGCAGCATGAGTCGGAAAAAATCAGCCAGTGCCCAATTTCTTATGAAGCCCAGTTGCTGCTCAAAATTCAATAAGAGAAGATAATCTAAATAACAAGCTATCTTCGGGAGCCTGCATAACAGTTTTCCAAAATATTTTGTCTCCCACGGAAGTCTCAAAGCATATGCACTGAATTACTTTTAACATTGGTGCAGATCAAACTTTTTTTCAAGTCACCATTGTGGGGAGGTTAACACTTTACACATTAGTCTGGATCTGTAAAAGTGGCGAAGAGTTCTGTGGCACCTATAGACTAACAAACGTATTGGAGCATGAGCTTTCAGACATGCATCCGACGAAGTGGGTATTTACACACAAAAGCTCATGCTCCAATGCGTCTGTTAGTCTATAAGGTGCCACAGGACTCGTTGCCACTTTATATATTGTGAATCTAACAGCTATTGCTGGTTTTTAAAATGTCTTCAGGTGTCCTGAATATTATCAGCTCAGTATCATAGGCCCAAAAACTGTCTGCCCCTGTCCTGTTTTAAAGCAGAGGTCAAGATGTAGGCCCTCTTAATAAATAAATAGCAGCATGCAAGTCTGCATCTAGATCCCAAGGACCAAGACCTGCAGTCTTTATTCTGATTTCAATGGCAGCTTTTGCCTACGTTTAATAATGCAGTGATTCCAGTTTTATTGTTCTGTAAATGAATGTGATTCAGTCTCATCTTTTGGTTTGTCTGCACAAGGAAGTTTCCTACATTGTTTTGTCTCTCTGTTTTACAAGCTTTTTCATCAGGGGTGTTCAAAAAGGAAGGAGGGTTCCTAGGCATTGCAGTCATGCAGAACAACAACAGTAATAATAACCAGGACTATTCTAATGGAGCTGTGCCAACACTTGTTCAGTTTCCATTGGAGCCAGATCACTTAAGATACTTTGGATAGTCTGCTTGCTCTAAAGAGAACTGACCCGTTAGATCTAGTCCACCCTCTCAACAGCTGTTTGGAATGAAGCTGTACTGGAAATCTCATGGCGGTGTAAGCAATATGTAAAAACGAGAATGGGCTTTTCCTAATTAGGGGAATTGTTGGGCTCTGAGACTTGTGTTTAGGCTCGTTCTTAGTCTAAAACATATAGGAAAAATGCATTTAAATAAATTCTAAATTTGCTCAAACTTCAACTTACATGTGAAATCAAACCCTAGATGTTCCACCTTCCATAAATTTGAGCCCTTTAAACTTTCGATAATGCTAGGGTTCCAGCACAATACAATTAAAGCCAAGCTAAAACTGCCAAAGATCAACACACCTTTCCCTGCAGGTGACCAGTACCTCCATAGGTGTGTGAGAGACTGTAACATGGGGTGAGTGTCAGCATGCACAAGAAATGCAGCAAAAAAAGACTATTGTCACTGGAAAGAAAAGTAGTAAACTCAGAAAAAAGTAATGAGAGCAGGTCAGAGGGATTGGGGATCTGGAAGAGGAGAAAGAGAGACTGGAGTAGGAAAACTAATAGAATGAAGAGAGGCTTGGACAGAGAAATGACCTTGGAATGGAGAGAGAGATCTTGCCTTGAAAAAAAGAAAGAGAGACTAGCCAATGAGATATGCTGAGGGATGCAGTCCTTGAAGATCCAGCCAAGAGAGCTGCGTGTCTGAAAAGCTTTATATATTAGTTGTGTTATTTTCCATTCCTAAAGATAACATCATCTTTGCAGTCAGAATAACACATTTTTATTGAATTCTGTGAATGTTTTTATTGAAAGAAAAATGTGTTTTTCATTTCTGACTTCTTTGTTTTATGAAACATTGGCCACTTTAGAACTTTTCGAAAGATCCTAGAGAACCCTGGAAGCTTTAAGTCCCATCCTTGATATCATCATTTAAAAAGGCACTATCAAGAAGTTGCATCTTGTGTGTGTGTGTTAACTTTAACATGATCTTCTTGAATGGAATTTCCTCTGGATTACAAGTATCATTTTTTTTAAAATTCCACCATCTCGTTCCTAAAACATTAAAGAGAAAACCATAGTCCCTGGTTATGCCAGAACCTGCAATGTTGCAGAAGCCAGCCAGAGGGAGCATGATTTTACTGTTGCACCCTGTTTCCAGGGAATTTGAATGAATGAGACGGAATGAGGGGTGCAGGGCTGGAATATAATGCTAAGGTATTAAAATACTGATGCTCTCTTTAGTTACTAGCTATATGTTCTGCATACTGCAACTGAATCACTTTGTAGCCTCTGGTTATGAAGTAGAGTGGTCTTGGTGGTTAGTTTCTTTGGATACTGTGATTATGTGTTTGGAGGTGTCCGCATTGCTTGACTACTTTGGGTGATGCTTTTACATTCCAGGCATCTTCTGCACCGTTAGTTGCTCGCTGCTTAGGATGTTGTGAACAGTTCCTTAGTTTTGTTTTTAATTTCTTGCTAGCACGTAACCATGTCTTGGTGTCTTCAGCCTTTCTCATAACTGCCTTGACGATGATGTGCAGTTGGGATAGCAGCCGACAAGAGGTGGAAAGAGGAGTAGCTGGGGGAGGAGGGGAAATACACTTCCTCACTTGAAATGAGCAACAATGTGATTTTCTGCTTTCAGCAGGAGCTAGGTTGGGGAGTGGCCACCATTGGAGACCCTTGAGTATAGTGGCCTGTCTGGTGATGTAATTGACTACATTATACAAGGGTCACTGATTGCCCCAGGGAATTCTGTTGGACTCTTGACAAGGTAGTTGTTCTCTGTAGGGGGTCCGGTATTGGAAACTCATTGGACAAGGGCTACATTGGATATGCTGTTAGAATCCAGTGATGGGCTTCTTTGGACCATGCGAGGTTCCATTTGGCCACCTAGGGAAATGTGAGGGTCGGCGTCACTTGGCTGATGCCCACAACAAGAGCAGCATGGCAAACAGAGCTCCATTTCCTGCCTACCAGTGCCTGGTAATCAGTTTTCCCACCCCCGCACTGGCATTAGTTGGGACTGTCACCTGCATTTCCTAAGCAGTTACAGCCGTCTATTGCATAGTTAATCATGGGTTTGCTTGTGCGTGCAGAAAGGAGACACAAGGAAATGGAGATCCAAGAGACATGAGAAGAGGGCGTGAATAAAACTCAATTACTATTGGAAAACTGTACACTGGATGATGATGTTTGCATTGCATTAGCTTTGGCCACACCATGTATCTTGTGATACCAATAAAGTTATAGGAATTGAATTGATCGGCTGGTCAGTTTTTATCTGGGGCAGCTAGCGAAACTCCTCAGAAAATATGAGGTGTTCTGTGCCCAGCGATGCTACATCACTAAGGCATGAGGCATGGTTTCATCATATTCTTGTAGGGGGCAGGCAAAGAGAGAGAGGACATGAGAGAGAAAAGTGATGACAAAGACGAGGAGAAAGGGTTGTGCATGAATGGGAACCCTGGGCCAGGTAGCAAAGGCCCCTCCCCATGTGGTCTCTTCCCCCCTTGTTATCGAGTTGTCTTTCTCTTTCTGTGTGTGTCTCTCTCCCCTCCTTCTTGTCTCTCTGTCTCCCCTCACATACTTGTCTCTCTCCTCCCCTCCCTTTTTCTTGTCTGTCTCAGCCCCACACCCCTTTGTCTCGCTCTGCTGCTCTAGATTGCTTTTGTGTGCTAATAGCAGCTGAATGAAAGTGAGTCAAAGAATCCCATCTCTGAAGATTCCCGCCCCCCACCCCCAATCTTGCAGAGCCCTTGAGCTGGCAGTCTGGGGTTTTCAATTCACTTTTATTCAGTTGTATAAAGGCAAATCCAGCCCCCACCTCTGTGGCTTCAGAAGGCCCCTACAAGTGGAACTGATGCAAGTCCCCCACACTCTGAAGAGGAAACAAGGGGGTGGCACAGAGCCACAGCACAGTGGCATATGGGTAGGGCAGGAGCACGACGGAAATGTTCCACTGTATGGATCTACTGGGCCTCCCACTGTGGTAGACGGGTTTGGGGGCTGTGGGCAGCCTCTGGGCTGAAGCAGTCTCTGGAGATCATCTGTGGAGTCACTTTGGGGCCTGGAGGAGAGGATTCCTTCCCCCTGCATCTTCTAAGGCCATTGCTTGGGCTATGTATTGGTTACCCTTTGGCCCTTAGTGCCTGTAGATTGACATGGCTATTAGGAGAGAAGGGCAGACATGGTGGGAGAGAGGTTGATCAGAACAGGGGGAGCTGGAAAGAGATAACATGAGCTTTCTTGGCCCATTTCGGGATCTTCGTGGCTGTGTAGGGCAATGCAAGGATCTGCCTCATTTGGCTGATGCCCGTAAAAAAAACTATGTGGTAGGCAGAGCTCCCATTCCTGCATGTCTTCTTCTCAGTGTGCCCACCCAAGTACTGGCATGGTTACTTGGCCTGTTAACTGCCTGTCCCAAAGAGCTTACAGTCTACAAACGCCAGACGAGCAAAGGAAGGACTATTATTTCCATTGCAAACTCTGTGGGGTAAATATTTGGAGATTCCCCTCCCCCTCCCCAGGTTTTACACCAAGTTGATCAAATGTATTTAGAAATTGATCCTTCTCCATGGGACTAATAATGACAATTAATTTCTAACTCAACCATGCTGCTGTGCAGCCTTGGCGACCCTGTCTGTCTGTCTTTCTGCATCACTCGGGGTCCGGGCTCATTTTTACATGCTTCTGCTGAGCTCCAGTGATCTCTTTCGGGGGGTGGAGCTCAGTGACCACTTGAAGGCTTTCCATTTGTAAACTAGGTGACAGACAGCACTGGAAAATTTGAGCCACCCTCCTTCTGACTTGTCAGGGGTGCAAAGCTATCAGCCAGCAGCTCTGGCAAAGATGGCAGCCAGCCCACTATGTGGGGAGATGATTACAGCTGAGGTGGGTGGTTTGAGGGTTTCTACTCACACTCTGAAATTTGGATTTGGGAGCCAAAATCTCAGTTTTTTTGTCTTGCAGTGGGGGAGAGGGGATTTGCTGCTTAAAGAAAATGTTCAGATGCTGTCTGTGGAATATGCATCTCCAAATATATCAGGACCTTGTTTGAGCCTCTCAGAGGAAAAACCCATGCATTTGGTCCAAACTTCCTGGGAAGGTCAGCCTGGTGTGTAAGGAGAGGCTGTGCCCTCGCCTGGAGTCAGGAGTTGCAGATCCATTGCAGGGAAGGGGAGGAAGGTACATAGAATGAACTGCCCTCCCCTGAGCAGCCCAGCTCTCTCTCCCTCCCACTGCGGCTGTGGAAACCACCCAAGTTATTGCAAACCCCTGGCTCTAGCCACCCTCTGTACATAGCTTCTGTGCTGGGGGAAGGGAGTGCTGGGGCCAGGTAATTACATCAAGATCTTCCTTGGGACTTGTGGTGGATGGCTACAGGCCAAGCTCTTTCTTCACAGTCCTGAAGGCTGTCTTGTCTCCCTGCCTGAGACCTGCCCCAGAGCTTCTTTCAGAGATCTGGGCCCACCCAAGGAGCCTGTACACCCCTGCAATGGGCCACACTTTTAAACATGCTTTAAAATCTGCTTCCCTTGTATCATAAGCATAAATCCCAATTCTGAACCTTAGCGTCCAAAATGTGGGTGCCTAGCATAAACTCTCCAAGCTTAATTACCAGCTTGGATCTGATAGCGCTGCCACCAGACAGGAATTACAGTGCCTGTCTCACTCTGGTCTCCCCAAACCTTCCCTGGGGGACCCCAAGACTCAGATGCCCTGAGTC
>NC_133776.1:100348219-100364898 GCF_003597395.2 Chelonoidis abingdonii | reverse complement strand
AAAAAAAACAACATAAAAGCCTATATTGTTTTTCTACCTGTACTTACAAATTGGAAACAGAAGATTAGAGAAGCCTGGAGATAGAAATCACTCTCATAGCCGAGAGAGCACAGAACACAGACAAAAGACACACACCCAAAAATTCCCTCCCTGAGCTTTGAAAAATCCAGTTTCCTGATTGGTCCTCTGGTCAGGTGTGTGGTTCTTCCCTTTGTTAACCCTTTACAGGTAAAAGAAACATTAACCCTTAGCTATCTGTTTATGACACCTTGCCTACTTCTCTCCCGCCTCTGCTCCCATTCCGCCTTTCAGAGCTTCCCTTCCTGTGAGTTAGTTCTTCCCCAGGGCCTTCTCTCACTCCTGGAACATGGTGGTCTCACTTCTAAAGCTATTCCTCACTCTGCAGGTGCAAGAGGGCAGATTCTCAGCTGCCACAGGCCCACTAATGTCAACTAGGGTGACCAGACAGTAAATGTGAAAAATCGGGACAGAGGGTAGGGGGTAATAGGAGCTTATATAAGAAAAAGACCCCAAAATTGGGATTGTCCCTATAAAATTGGGACATCTGGTCACCCTAACCCCAGAATGTTGACTGTCTATCTTTCTGACCATATGCTTTCCAGTAGCACCTCTGTTACCATCCCCAACCAGCTGAAATTAGTCTGCTGGCCCACGGGCTTCCGGTATTTAGCAGGTGCTCTCCCAGCTGTTCTCTCAATGCGACTAACTGCAGTTCTCAGGGGGCTTATCATCACCTTCTTCTTCAATGGTGGCAGAATGTCTCATTCTTTATGTTTCTCTTCTTTAGAAAGAAGCTTCTGATAGCTCTTGGGAATTGACATATTCCACTGAGCATGCTCAGGGAATCTTCCAGCTGGTCTAGCGGGGGTTGTTCTTCTTGAGGTGAATGAAAGCCAGTGATCCTGAAAAAAATGCCAAGGAACTGTGGCCCAAAGTTTGGGGAACTGACTCTTTCCTGGCTGACAGATGTTCTCCTCCACTCAGCAAATGAGCTTTTTATGCCAGCTATCTGACTGCACACACCTGGTATTGACTGGAAGGAAGAGGCCAATGGATGATATAAACTGTCTGTCTGAATTCAGGAATGAAACCACCAGCCAAGGAAGAGTAACAGAGGCCAAGAAAAATAAAGCAGTGATTGGATCACTCCCTTCTGGAGACCTAAAATAGTTACTCTTTTTAAAAGATGATCTGGTGTTTTCCATGACAAGCCTATGAGCCCAGCAGTCCCCCTGGTTCGGAGTTCATATAGGAGAGGTATCAGCTGTCACCTGCTTTGTAACTGCAGTTGGATTTCAAGGCAGCAAGAATTAGGGTTAGGTTAATTTATTTTGCCTAACTTCCCATCCATTTAAATACTGTGGATTTAAAAGTTCAGCTCAAATGTTGAATGATACTGAGTTAGCTTCCCACTTAGGAGAGGCTGTGGAAAAAATGCAGCAGAGATCGGGAGAGAGAAATTCTGATGAAGAAGTAAATACAGAATTTATACTGTCTGTGTATGACACCTACTTGTGCCATCCTAACTTGTATTTGATCAACAGGTGAGTGAAGGGAGAGCATCCTTCTATCTGTAAAGCATAGCACAGGTTTCCTTTTAGCTAAAAAGATCTTGTTTAGAAGTGAATCACTTTACAAAGCAACATGGGCTTAGATTATGCAATGAAAAATAAAGGAATTCAAACCAGTTTTGCAAACACACTGGAGTCAATGGAAGTGTTTTGATGCTATGGTAATGTGCACTATATCTTCAGCATTCAGTTTGCTGGGGTCGACCATAAACCATCAATGCTGTATGATAAGAGTGTGAAAACTTGCTTTTATAAACCTATTGCAGACTTTCACATATTAAAAAATGTGTAATTAATAATAAATTTGCCACATCTCCATGTCATTTTAAATTTGTATTACTTTTCAGAGTGTGTGCTATGTCGGTAAGAACAATGTAAGCTGGCAGAACTCTTTAGCTGAAGTCAGCACATTTGTCGACTGCCACTTGTACTGTGCACATTAGTTCTTCAAAACCCAGATGCTTGAATTCCAGAAGGTGAGATTCTAATAGGCCACCACAAAAGTTCCTACTTTTCTAACATCTTAAGTGGGGAAAAACTAGATCAGCCAGCAACTTCTCTCTCGCTCTCATACACCTCTGCCTCAATATAACGCTGTCCTCGGGAGCAAAAAAAATCTTACTGTGTTATAGGTGAAACCATGTTATATCAAACTTGCGTTGATCCGCTGGAGTCCCCCCCCTCCCCCCCCCCGAGTGCTGCTTTACCGCGTTAGATCTGAATGCTTGTTTTATCAGGTCACATTATATCGGGGTAGAGGTGTATCTGAAATTTATGTTTTGGTCTTTGAAACAATTTAAAAATAATCAATATTACAAATGTTTGTATTTTAAAATGAAAAGAAACAGTAAGGTTTCCTCATTTAGTTTCCTCGTTTAGCCAAAGTTTCCTCGTTTAGCCAAGATTTCTCCTTATTGAGCTACTTAACATCTTAGAATAAATGTGTTCTCTCCAGTGTGATATAGGACCAGATTCAAAGGAGAGACTGAGGCCCTGTCTACACTTGGGAAGGTTCTCAAACATTTCTCATTGCTAACACCAGTTTGTCTCCACTAGTGTCTGTCATAGTATAATTCCTCAATCTGAACCTTAGAGTTCAAATATGAGGTACTAGCATAAATTCCTCTAAGCTTATTTACCAGCTTAGATCTGATAGCGCTGCCACCAGCCAAAAATTCCAGTGTTTGGCTCACTCTGGACTCCCCAAAACTTTCCCTGGGGGACCCCAAGACTCAGATGCCCTGAGTCTCACAACAAAGGGACCCACTTCCCTTCCCCCTCTTTACCTCCTCCCAGGCTTCCCCTCGCTGGGTTACCCTGGAAGATTACTGTACTTAAACTCCTTGAATTACAAAACAGAGAGTTGACGATCACCTTCCCAAACTACCTTCTTTTTACCTCACAGTCTTTCCCTGAGAGAGACAGAACCTGGCAACAGAGATCCTATCCCCTTGAGCCTCAACTAGCAAAGAAAATCCAACAAGTTTGAAAAAGACAAGAAAAAGACATAAAAAGGTCTCTGTATCGAGGGTGACAATTGACAGGGTGCATTGCTTAAAAGAAAAACAAAATAAAATAAACAGCCTATTCAAAAAGAATACAATTTAAAAAACATCCAACGCGAAAACTACCATAGCATGTAATACAAAAACATATAACAACCTATCATGGCCTATACCCTGTACTTACAACTGGGAAACAGAAGATTAGAAAGCCTGAAGGTAGAGAGATCCTCTCTCAGAGCCGAGAGAGCACTAGAGACACAGACAAAGAACACACACCCAAACATTCCCTCCCTGAGCTTTGAAAAATACGGTTTCCTGATTGGTCCTCTGGTCAGGTGTTTGGTTCCCTTTGTTAACCCTTTACAGGTAAAAGAAACATTAACCCTTAGCTATCTGTTTATGACAGTGTCACGAATATTGGGAGCCCTAGTGTAGAAGGATGGCCAGATGCCACTGGCATTTTAAGCAGCTAACCCTGAATCTTGTCATCTCACCCTGCTTATGGCAGGTTCACTTGACACCTGGCTACCAACAGTGCTGATGCTAGTGCAGCGAGAAATGTTTGGAAAATGTCTCTGCTGTAGACTGGGCATTAGGGAGTCTGGGAGAGTATTCTGTAACGTAAACCTCCTTCCTCCACCTCACACTGTCACCCTAAGTTAGACTTAAACCCCCCTTTGCCCTCATGTGATGTGCCTGCTTCACATCTCCTTTGAATTTGGCTCCCACACCTCAATCTATTTAATATAAAAATCTCACCCCTGCTTCCCTGGGATGCCACTTTTATAATATGTTATGCTGACGTTACCATGTCTAATGCATATTCAACAGAAATTTCTCCCCTCTTCCTAATTTGTATTTCCTCTTCTTATTTGAGCTGATTTAAACCGAATTAAACTGATGTGAACCAAATTAAACTTCTACAGATTAGTGTATTTATGATTTCACCACATTATCATATACATCAATTTGTTGCCATGGCACTCCTGCGGTTGGATGTTCTGTCCAAAACCTTCCAGAAGGTGGTGTCAGTTCATGTTCTGTGGTTGGCTGATGTCATTATGGACAAAATTCTCCCCTACACTCTCTTTCCAGTTCACCAAAACTTATGAGTTACCTAATGACAGGTTTCAGAGTAGCAGCCGTGTTAGTCTGTATCCACAAAAAGAACGAGAGTACTTGTGGCACCTTAGAGACTAACAAATTTATTTGAGCATAAGCTTTCGTGGGCTATAGCCCACTTCATCAGATGCATAGACTGTATGTTCTAGTCTATGAATCTGATGAAGTGGGCTGTAGCCCACGAAAGCTTATGCTCAGATAAATTTATTAGTCTGTAAGGTTCTACAAGTACTCCTAAAAAGAACAGGAGTACTTGTGGCACCTTAGAGATTAACAGATTATTTCAGCATAAGCTTTCGTGGGCTACAGCTCACTTCTTCGGATGCATAGAATGGAACATACGAGTTACCTAAGTTTATCTATGTCAAAGTTCATAGGCCTCAAGCCTCATACAAACTGCTGAAGCCGATATCTGACAGGATACAAGGCTGTAGGTTCCTTGCATAACTGCTGAATATCGTAGAGCAGAATATAATGCAAAAAAGTGAATATAATAGAGGTATGCTGGCCTACTGGGCTACAGTGTCCACATCAACAAAAACGCTCCCCAAAGTGGTACCATTTGGAGCCCTTAGTAGCCATCAAAGCAGAAGGGTGAAATCCTTGGTGGGTCAGAGGGGCCAAAGTATTTTCTCAGCCCTAGCGATCTCCGTGGAGGTATGCAAGAGCTGACACTTGTCTTGTCACGGGTAGGATGAACCTGCTCTGGGGATAAGCTGAAAGGTCAAGTTGTTGACTGGGGACTTCGCGCAAGCAATAAAATGTATTTTAAATGAAATTTTAGAAACGGGAAAAGAAAGAAGGATGAACATAGACAAGGCACAGAAAAAAAAAGCCATCAACCAGAGTTTCCTTCAAAATCCTTGTCTTATACATCTTACAGCAAGCATATTATATGATTTACTGTCATCTTCAAGTGTTTTTCCCCCCTCTGTACTGAAATCTAGTTATAATGTTTGTTTAATGGAACCTTGTATGCTGCTGTAGTCTAGCTGTGTGACGTGACTAATATATGTGAAGATTAATAGATGCATCTGAAAATTAGAACACAACACGGCATCTGAGTCTTTCTAACCAGAAAAGCAGGGACTCAAATACTTCCAAGAAGGCTCTACTACATTTTATGCCATAATATAAGGACTAAAAGGCATACTCCTCTCTCAATAGATACACATTATTGCAACGTATTAGTATTGATAGTAGTTACTTGTGAACATACCCTCTAATTATTAATATTACTAGTATTTATTTGTATTGCAGTAGCACTCAGAGGCCCCAAGAAGAATCAGGGCCCCATTGTGCTTGGCGCTGTCACTGTTGGCAATTCTTGTGATTTTTATCACAAGTTCCATGATATTTGATGCTCTTAAAGCCCCAGCTCCTGGAGGCATGTGATTATGTGAGCATCTCAGCTTTCATTTAAAAGAAAAAAGTTGTTAGCTCTTGTGATTGCAAAGAAAAGCTTGAAAACATGACTCCTAAAGAATTAACAGAGCCCAACAGTTCTTATTTTTTTAAAAGTCAGATTTTTAAGTCAACCTTGTGATTTTAGGCACCCGATTCATGATTTTGAAGGCAATACTGGTACAAATACATAGTAAGAGACAGTTCCTAGCTGGAAGTTTAATTCGGTTCACACCAGTTTAATTCAGTTTGAATCAGCTCACATAAGGAGAGGAAAAACAAATTAGGAAGAGAGGAGAAACCTCTATTGAATATGCGTTAGACATGGTAACGTCAGCATAACATATTATAAAACTGATATCTCAGGGCAGTAGAGGTGAGAGAGATGTAGCCCTTGGGAGGGGCCAGAATGATGGCCGCTGGTGAGGATAAGGAAGGTGACAGTAATGAGGAAGATAATGGCAAACAGTTCAGGTTGTTCTGCAAGGGATGGTGTGAGAATGGATGTTCACATGTTCTTTCTGTGTTATCTCTTTCTACCTTACTGAGTTAGAGTGTGTGATACTTTGCTAAATGTATTAATAAATTGCTTATTTGTAAATATAGAAGAGTTCCAATGCCATCCCTGTGTTGGAGGGAGGGCTAGGGAGAGCGGCCTGCCCCATCTGGCCCTCCACACATGCAGGGAGGAGAACTGTCCCCCTGTGGGCAGAGGGGTGATGGGGGGGCTTGAGCCACCAGCCCCACAGGCGCCAGTGGAGAGGGGGACCTCAGACTGGCCCCGCGTGGGTGGGAGGCAGGGAGGGCTTGGGAGGCCCTTGCACATGGGGTGGGGGGATGAGGGACGGCAGCAGGAGGCTCGTGATGGCCCGTGGGTGTTCCATTTTTCCTTGGGAAAATATGGTCACCCTAGGTTTAGTAACTGCAAAGGCCTGGATGCACCAAGCTTACCCCATTCAGAAAGGTTTAGCATAAAAGTACAATGAAATTGACATAAAGTGATATGGAATTGGATATTAAAACTCTCCCAGAAAATGTTATTAAAACCTATAGCGATATTCTATGATGTAAGTGCAGAATAGGTATCTCTACAGCAGGAGTCGGCAACCTTTCAGAAGTGCTGTGCCGAGTCTTCATTTATTCACTCTAATTAAAGGTTTGCGCGCCAGTAATACATTTTAACGTTTTTAAAAGGTCTCTTTCTATAAGTCTATAATATACAACCATACTATTGTTATATGTAAAGTAAATAAGATTTTTAAAATGTTTAAGAAGCTTCATTTAAAATTAAATTAAAATGCAGAGCCCCCCAGACCGGTGGCCAGGACCCGGGCAGCGTGAGTGCCACTGAAAATCAGCTGTTAATTCTATTAGAATGTTAACTATTCATCGCTGAAGGGAAAGCAGCCTTTGGACTTTTCAACCCTTCTCATACACGTGCCATAGGTTGCCTACCCCAGCTCTGTAGTATGCTTTTCAAAGCCCTGCCATTGATATGCCTGCCTATCCCCTGTTAATGCTAATGGGAGTCACAAATGCACAGCAAGGGGAGAAGAGACATCTAGTACTTTTCAGTTATCTGTCAGCATTCCAATAAATATTTTAGTGACTATTCTTTTATTGTTCTTTTACTAAAATATCTTTAAAATAAATAATTGTTACTGAATTATGTTTTTAAAGTTATTTTGCAAGAAATATAGAACTTTATAAAAAATATCCCAACAACTACCTCTGTAGCAATTTGTATGAGAAGGGTTGAAAAGTCCAAAGGCTGATTTCCCTTCAGCGATGAATAGTTAACATTCTAATAGAATTTTTCTTCTGTGATCCCATACATTATCAGAACAGATTGATGAATAGCTAATCTTGTTATGGGATGTGGTAGGTTGGTTAGAGCTAACGAAATAATCACATTTTATTAACAATGGGACACATCCCAAGAACTTACCCTAAAGCACATGAAATCTGTTTCTCCCCATATCAGTCAGAGAGACAATTATTATTGTGATCAGGTTAAAGCGAATGGCTGAACTAAGTTTAAATATTCGGGTTTTTTCTGCCATGAGCTACTTGTATCCAACTGCACAAACTTTAATGGGATTTCATGTGTGTATAAGAGCAGATTTTGGCCTGGAAACTGTTTTATGATAACAGAGTTAAAGAAGGGTTCAAAGCAATGCAAGATGGTGTTTTAAAACTGTTATTTCTTGGTGATCGACCGTACTAATTGCATCATGTAGTTGACATCCAGCTTTTAAAATATATATTTGTGATTAGTTTAATTCATGAGACCTTTTTCCTGTGAATTGATTTGATAAAATGAACTAGGCAAATAATAAATTTTTCACTTGAATGAATCTGTTTAATCAATTTAGACAATCAGTTTGTTCTTTGCTTAATAACATTTGCAAAAGAAACAAAGTATTTCATTAAAGGGATGACCACAGATTCATAATGAAAAGCGTCATCTAACATCAGGTTACATCTTACATATAAAAGAAAAATAAAGAAATTAAAATGTTTGGAACAAATAATTGGCTCTAAAATTCATCTTCTGCTACTAAATTTAGGTCTAAATCTTAATTTTTTTACACAGGTAAGATCCTATTGACTTATAGATAAGTTCTGCATGTGTAAGAATTAGTGACTGGGTACACTAGGCTATATAATGTACCCATTAAAACCAACAAGGATTTTGCTATTGACTTCAATAGGAACTAAGATAGACCCTTAATAGCACACAATGTCCAGGCAAAACCCAGTAGTAACACATTGCAACCAGATACAGCCTTAAATATTAAAGTTATCTCAATATCATTTGCCTTTCAAACAGGAAGTTTAATATGTATTATTACTGAATACCTAGATTCTTACAAGGGTTTGAATATTAAAATCTTCTTTGAGAAGCCAGCTAACTCAAAACGTCTTCTCATAGCTAAAACACACACTAGTATCCTGTAGAGTGAAATTGTTTGTATAGCAGCACACAGTACTGTTTGGTCTAGTAATTTCAAAGACATTATCTCCTCATGTTTGATTTTCTCTGTTATAGATTTTATGTGGATTTTAATTATACCTCTTAGGAATAATATCTGGTGAACTGATATTTGTGAACAGCAATGCAAAAGCATTATCCACCTACGGTAATTACACATATTTCTTTGCCCCCAGATACAACCGTTTTACTTAAATCCTAGAGCAGAATGGTTAAACTCCCTTTTGCAATCTCTGCCAGTGGAGTTTCTGACAATAGAAATCTCAAATACTAGTCTGAAAATTCCAGATGTCAGCTTCTAAGACCTGTATAAAAAAATCCTAACTATTGTTCAAAAACCTATTTCTTTTCAGAGCCCTGTCTAAAAAAAAGCATCCCATAATTTTCCTCATGTGCTCTATTAATTTAGGTAATTTGGGCCTGTTCCTGTTGAAATCAGTGAGCTTTCTGCCACTAGTTTTACAGGAGCAGAATCAGATCTTTATAGATTATTTTCAGACCTGTCTTTGGGCCAGATTCTGCTTTCGCCAAAACTGGTTTTCACACTGGTAAGACAAAGCTGGTGAGATAATATCTTTTATTGAACCAACTTCTGTTGATGAGAGAGACACTCATTCTAGTTAATTCAGTGGAGTTACTCCTGATTTACATTGCTGTAGTGGAGATCAGTCAGGCCCCAAATCTATCTTACAGCTGCTCATTCTTTCGTAGTTACATCAATGCCTGTTGCTGAATCAAAATCTTAGTCATCAGGTATTCCCCTGAATTCAGTTCTGTACCTGCTCTGTAATTCTGTTGCCCTGCTCTTTCGATACTAACAATTTCACAGTGATATTCACAAATACAGAATAATGTTGTTGCCCCTACTTAATTCCAGTCTAATACTGCATTGATACTTAGTCTTAAATTTAATAAACTTAAATACCCTATATTAACATTACTTCTCAACCTTTGTTTTTTTTTTAAAAAATCATTTGCTCCATCTCTTAATAGTCTTAACCAGGAGAAGCTGTAATCCATAACTAATCCAAACAAAAGAATAAGTGCTTTCACTCACGTAGAGTACGTCAAGACAGATAACCTACCCCTGGACTGCCTTTCCTGAGCTCATGTGCCGCCCAGCCACCCTTTCCTCCTTCAAATCCGTCCTCAAAATTCACCTTCCTGCACAGTCCTGCACACAAATATTCGTAGAATTATCAGGCCAAAATAAATGACTAAATGTGAAAGCAACTTGGAGTTAATGTGCTATGTCCTATGCATCTTGGCAATCCCAGGACCTTTTAATACACTCGTTGTCCTTCCCTCCCTTCTTTCTTCTTGCCTGCTGTTTATTTCTCCCTACATTGTTCTTTTGTCAGCTCTTCACTCGCTGTGTAAAGTGCCATGCACACCTATGGTGCTATATGCATCTATTAGACAATAATGTAGGCTTTTTGTTTGTACAGATGGGATTGGGTTACATGTTATTTTGTCTCATTTGTGTACTAACCCTTAACAAAAGGCGGCCTGCAGTTAAAAAGTCCACGTTAATGTTTAGAATCAGGCAGACTCATTTTTAAAAAATTAAGAGTAACATACAAATATTGTTATATAGCTTTTATGCAAGAATTGGGAGAGCAAAAGGAAGCAACATCATAATAAATAGTGGAGGAAAATGAAAACTTCCCTATTTAGTAAGTCTATGTAGAATCCTGGTAACTGGTGTGGAGGTCCATGCCCCTAGGGTCAGGGCAGTGTGGGCTATTGGTCACAGTCCATAAAGCCACCCTTCAGCACAGGGCAGTGTGGCCTAGCAACCAGAGCCTATAGCGCCACTCTTTGGTGTAGGGCAGCATGGTCTAATCGCCAAAGTCTATAGAACCACCCTTTGCTAATGGGCAGTGGTGCCTAATGGCCATAGTCCACAAAGCAGCGCTTCGGTACAGGGCAGCCTTGCCTATTGGCCCGAGTCTATATCGTTGGGGTGTGGCTGCCCCGGTAAGGGGGCTCAGTCCCATCCAACTCCACCAGGCCCCAACCCAGGACCCTAACAGTGGTGTAGCAGCTTGCCACTGACTCAGCAGGGGGGTCCTACTGAAACACGCTGAGCTTCCCTGGGCGGGAGGTACCACTCCATCACCCTCCCTGGGTCACCCTACCAGAGTCTGCATTGGGTTTTCCCATGAGGCACCAGGTCCAGTGTGTTTGGTCATCTCCAGGGTTTTCTACAGTTTCCAGGGTGGAGGCAGGCCGTGGACAGCTTTGATTCCCGGCACAGCCAGAGGTTGTGGCTGGCCCTCCGCAGGAGCTTCCCAGGCAGGTCCTTCTCCCGCAGCCTCCAGCCCAGAATGAGCTGCTCTCTCTCCCTTTATACTATTGGAGTACTTGGAGCCTACCCAGTCTTGCCAGGGCGGCGGGACTTCCGCTGTCAATACCTGGGGCTTAACCCTGTCTGGGCTGGTGCGGGGTAAGCTGACCCCATCACAACTGGCTTGAGGGGAGATGTCCGTACATTAAAGGAGGCCACTGAGAAATATTCCTTTCTCCTTAGCTGTACACAATCACCTTCTCTAGCCACCATTTTGGTATCCTTTGAAACCTGCAAAGTTGTAGTTGTCACGTCATGCACACGCTAGTTGTACTTGCATCTTCCCAGAGATGATCGCCTGTATCTATTCTATTCCTTAGAAATTGATTGACTATTTGATTAATCAGTTTTCCTAAAAGCCTCCTCAAAATGGCCCTTACATCTGGGGGGAAATTATTTTAATACTTCCTCTTTCAAAAGTTGTAACAATATAATGTCAGACCATGCAAGCTTGATCTTTGGCAAGAGGTATGGTATGCCCCCAGTGTATTATAATTGCATGACGATGTGACATTTCCTGTGGTATTTTTATTGTACTGAAGAATAGTTAGAGGCAGTAAAACTGTGTAGCATGGTACAATCTAACCAGCTGTAGCTGGTTTGCAGTTTTCCCATCCTGCTGTTGGAAAACTCCCAGCTCCCCCATTTAACACAGTTAGCAGAATTTATGCAGTAGACCCAGGGAATTGCATATTTGTTAAACCTCCTCCCCTTTCTGAGCTTTGCTCTCTTAGGTATATAATATATTCTCAGATGAAGAAATGAAAAGTGCAGCTCCTTAATTTTCAGCTGTGAAAAGTCACTATCAGTTTGCCATAACTTTCTCAGCTGACATAATGCTGTGCACCAATATGAACTGAACTTCTTTCCTCTGTTCAGCTTTAGCTCATGTTTAAAGAAGTCAGGCCAACTTTTCCCCAAAAGCAGCAGTGTAGAATATTTAAGTTCCCCATTTAGTTTCTTGTTTCCTATGGCTGTTAATGCTTTCCATGCACCACATTGGAAAACAGTAATATTTCCCACGCAGGCTTCTGGAAAGAATGAAAGGTGTTGTTCTGATGGTTACAAGGTCTGATCCTGCTTTTGTTGATGCCAAGGGCAAAGCTCCTATTGATTAAAATGGGAGTGGGATTGGGACCATAGTCTCTGTTTATATAACATAGTATTAGGTTAAAAAGCAAAATGACACAAGAGTTGTATACAAATTGCCAGTGATATGCCAAATTCGATAATACTTCATATGAAACATGCAATGCAATAACAAGCAATGAAAAGGATTTGTAAAATATAATACTCATTTTAAATAACCTTCTGAGTGATAGGTGTTTATGCTGGTTAGTCACAATAATCAAGGATTTCATGAAAAAATAAAGGAAAATATTTTCTCTTAAGACTTTCTTCAAAATTCTACTGAAACAATTCATCAAAACTTCCTTTTTGCGTAATCTTGTATTCAAAATATTTTTAAAATTTCCATATGCAGAAATAATAAATGAAAACTCTATAGATGCTAGCAACACCTAGGGAGACAAGGTGGGTGATGTAATATCTTTTATTGGACCAACTTCTGTTGGTGAGAGAGACAAGCTCTGGAGCCACACAGAGCCCTTCTTCAGAGCTATTGTACTTCAGTGCTATTTGTACTATTCCATATTAAACAACTAGTCATATTTAGTATTGAATAGTACAAATGAAAGACACGTGAATACTGCTTTTTATTTAAAACACTTCAATAATTCATTTTACAAGGTTCCATTATTAAAATTATTTTAATAGTTTTCTGTGACATAACATAATTGTTAAATAGAACCTGGCAAAAATACGTTACAAGATTAAACTTTAAATGATAGATGTTTAGAATGATGGAAATATATAGTCTATATACAATTTGAACTATTTAAAAAAATATGTAACAATCAACATTCAGTAGCAACTGAGAACCTCTAAAAGAAAAAAGACAAATTTAAATATGGTGAAATATTTCATGCTCTGTAGATACAATATATGCCTTAATTTTAGAAAGATTCTACACTGAGGGGGAAAAATTGCTAACTCTTACATTTTAGATTTCTTAATTTTAGGTGACTTAAATTAAATAGAGTTATTTATACTGACATTTATTCCTGTACATTATATCTGAGTATCTTTTAAACTTAAACTGAATACAAAGAGGCATTGTTCAAAAGCAGAATTTTATTTAATTTTATTATTGGATTGTCATTTATCATGACCAATGTGTTTGAATCTTAATTCCAGAGGACATTGCCAAGTGATTGTATGGTCAGGATCTATCTTGAAAGGTAAATTCATATTTTGTGTGTGTTTCCTACCAGCATAAATGTTCCTAATTTATGAGACTGTGATTTCCCCCATAAAATAAAAATCAACACATGAAATATTCACAATCACAAAGAAAAATACAAAGTCTGAGCTGTTTAAATATGTACAAATCAATTTTCAAAAGCCTCCCTTAGAATCTGTGTACTGAATTAGTTGCTTGTTACAATTCAAGAGCATGTTTTCAATAGCATATTTCTAAGCAGAAATTTCACATAATATTAGGGGTGATGATGAGAGTTCTGAACAATTTAACAAATTAAAGTGCCAGTTCTAACATCATGCAAAAAATGTTGTTGTTGTTGCAGATTTAGCATTACATGTTAACTGTACCTGCACTTAGTTATTGTTGGCATCTTTCAGTAATTCTGCCAACTGTGCTAATAAACAGCAATGCTGAAAACGTATGGTTGTATAGAAAACATGTAAATTCTCACATCTATAGGTTGCATCTCGGTATAGCATGGCTGCACTGAAAACATTAATGTTCTGTTATAACATCTCTTGTGTTTTTAAGTACCCAGAAATCAAATATTAACATGATTAAGAATTCAGTCTTACATGTGAGGCAAAGAGCTGTAGTTGGTGACAGGCAGCTGGATTGTGTTTGATCTGGCAGTTTTCATCTATGCCACCATTTTACTGCTGCTGTGGGACTGCAGCAAAATGGTGGTTTGCTTATACTGTACCTGAGTGATTAATAGGATGTGTAAAATAGCACCATATATGTGCCTGACTGTCTCTGGGAGAGAGAGCACTAAAAGAAATAGCTTTGCTAATATATATATTATAATGGGAATTCCTACTGAGGGCTTCCCAGTATTGGAATGAGGAAAACACGACATTAATTTCTCTCATGGGATGGGGATTTAACAGTTTCATTATATAGTCTAATAGACTTCTAGACTTTAAGGCCAGAAGGGACCACTGTGATTATCTAGTCAGACCTTCTGCACACTGCGAGCCACAGAACCTCACCCACACGCTCCTGTAATAACTTCTGGCTGAGGTACTGAAGTCCTCAAATCTTGATTTAAAGATTTCAAGTCGGAGAGAACGTGAGCAAGGCCCCATGCTTCAGAGAAAGGTGAACCCCCGCAGAGTCTCTGCCAGTCTGGTCGAGGGGGGTGGGGGGAGGAAGGAAATTCATTCCCAACCCCAAATATGGTGATCAGTTAGACTCTGAGCATGTGGGTGAGACCCACTAGCCAGACACCTGGGAAAGAATTCTCTGCAGTAACTCAGAGCCCTCCCCATCTAGTGTCCCATCTCCATCAGTTTTCTCTACCTTTATAGGGTTTTCCTTGGGGGGAAATAGACTCTCCCCAGAGTATGTGATCTAGAAACTCTGCTTTGGGATACATTGTCTGTAAGAAAGCTAAGTACCAAGGGCCAGATCCTACTATCCTCATGCAGACAAAACTCCCCCTCCCCCTTGACTTCAGCATGAATTTTACTTGAGTAAGTATAGTAGAATTTGGCTCAAAGGCTGTGCATGGGGGCGTTCTGCAGGGAACAGAGTTCCTGGGGAATGGTTCTTCCTTCTGAGTCCAAGGAGTGGAAGTGGAGACTATGAAATTACTGTTGTTGGCTCTGGGGTACAGCAGCCCCATAAGTGCTACACGCCTGCCTGCCGTATAGGCTTGGCAGGAGAATTCATAGAGTTATAACTTCCTGGGTCCCATCCTGTCCATCTCAGCTCCACCCCCAGCCAGGGATTTTAGCCTATGCACCTGGGTGTTCGTGAATCCAGCAACTGTGCTTTCCCTGACTGCCCACCTGCAATTTCCCTCACATGCTGCCTGCCACGTGATACTCTCCAGCAAAGCAAAGGAAGAAACAAAGCCATCCTGTTTATTATCAGTCAGCCCTTTCGCAACTCAACCCCCAAACTAAAGCAGTGGGAATCAATTTGCCAGTTCTGCCTTCTCTCCTGCCGGGCTGTTGCTTGAGCCATGTCTAAATTGCAACGTACTGTTTGCTATCGATAGGGACGTCTGGTTGATCAAAGTTAAACCTTTCACACAGGTCTCAAATGCTTGTCTGTACATCTGAAAGCTCTCCATACATCCTGAGCACAAACTCTTTGTTATTGCGTAACAGAAGGCTGGAGCAGGCACGGGAGAGCAAAGATATCCAGTGGACAAACGACCGGCAATCAGTCTGCATGCATCTTACAAATGAATCTCGCCCCCGTCTCGCATTGGCCTGGAAGAGTTATCAGAAATACACAGGGCTGCATGTCCCTCTACAGAGGAAAATCCCCATAGGTGGCGGGGGGAGGGAAATGCATGCAAGACACCCAGGAGGTGAGCCTCACTGCATTTCCCTAGCCCGCTTTGTTCCAGGGTGTGGTTTGGGGATTGACAAAGGAAGAGGCCTGCAAAGTCCACAGACTCTGGGGAAACGAGGCTCCACTTTAGGTGTTCCCAGTCAGTCACACAGGGAGATGTCCGCTGTGGAAGCCAGGCCTTCCTCTTTCCCTACCCCTCTGTAGATGGCGCAGAGAGGAAAGCTGTTTCCACCCATGCTTAATGACTGCAGGGATTTCTACCAGTTGCTGAGGGGTGCTTGCTGCAGATAGCAGCTGTTCCCTCGCTGTCTGCCCCCTCCTCACCTGGTATGCTCTGCCTTGTGCACCGAGCGCTCCAGCCCCACAGCATCATATGCTGGGAAAGAGCAAGAGACTTCATCATATTTGTGAGCTCCAGCTCAGTTTTGCAGTTTACACTATTGGGAATTTCCATCAACCTAGTTTCCCAGTGCGAATACTTTACAGTAATATGCAGTGGAATATACCATACTTTGTCCAGCTGGTATGCTTAGACCCAATCCAGCAAACAGTGATTCCTGTGGATGACTTTACTCACATGAGTATACCCTTTGATGCTTTCATACATCATTGTTTGCAGGATCAGGCCCTCTGTTGGCAGTGGAGTATAGGACCAATTGTTTGCAAAGGATGGGTGACACAGGCCGTATAATTTCAGAGCATGTTGTGAGTGACCTTGGTGCTACACATAGTCACATATCTTGGCAGTGCCTAATTCTGTCTGCTGGTGAATTCTGTACTTTTTTTTAAAGATTACTGTGGCAGGAAACTGAAATGTATAAAGAGGTTTTGGGCATCATAAAAGATGTTTGCAGCGAGGTGTAATTAACTTAAAATAATGACTGCATTCAGCTCTGATGCAGCATTTTCTCCCTCTTCAGTGCATTTTACCACTGTTAATCCTCACGACAGCGCCTGTGAAGTAGGCAGGTAAGTAACTGGTGTCATAGTATACTTTCCTCAATCTGAACCTTAGAGTCCAAAAATGAGGTACTAGCATGAAATCCTCTAAGCTTAATTACCAGCTTAGATCTGATACGCT